>NW_022589737.1:19919244-20307883 GCF_004348235.1 Phoca vitulina
TGTTGCCGTGGTTCCCAAATATCTTTGCGGGAGGTGGAATTGCCCCACCCTTCCCGAGTCTGGGCTACGTAATCTGCTCGGGTTTGCTCTTGTTTGCCGCTTGTTGGGTCCCTGCTGGAAGAGCAGTGGCCCCACTGTGCCGCAGATCACGGTTTATGGCAACCCCGAGCTGAGAGCTGAGAGCTGAGAGCGCGCTCCTCGGCTCCGTCTCTGCAGCCGGCTTCCTGGCTCCGATACCGGGGAGCTCTGCCACACTCAGGCACCCCCATTCTTTCTCTAACCCTGAGGGTCCTGAGACCACACTCTCCCAGCGAGGGTCCACCCCCCACTTAGCCACTGGAGCGACATCCCTCCACGGAGTAGACTTCTAAAATTTCCGATTTTGTGCTCTGTGGTTCTATCACTTGCCAGTAGCGGCCGTCGGAGGCCCCCTCCCCTACCGTCTATCCTCCCAAATATCGCCTCGGATTCACTTCTCTGCACGTCCTGCTGTCCAGAAGGTGGTCCCTTTTCTGTTCAGAGAGTTGCTGCTCTTCTTTTCTTTGATCTCCTGTTGATTTCGTAGGTTTTCAGAATGGTTTGATCCCTATCCAGCTGAATTTCTGGGACCAGACGAAATTTAGGTCTCCTACTGCTCCGCCATCTTGCTCCTCCGAAATCACTTATACTTATATGAGCTCTTTAATAAGAGTTCTGCCACTCCTAAACCTCAGCAACACTTGGCTCTTTGGACTTACATTTTTTTTTTTACAATCTGGCAGATATTATTTAAGATATTTGCTTTTTAAAAATTATTAGTGAGTTTGGGGTGCCTGGATGACTCAGTTGGTTAAGCGTCCAGCTCTTGATCAGGTCATGATCTCAGGATGGTGAGATGGAGCCCAGCATCACGCGTGGAGCCTGCTTAAGAATTCTCTTGCTCCTTCTCCCTCTGTTCCTCCCTCCTGCTCTCTGTCTCTCTCTCTCAAAAAAAAAAAAAAAAATTAGTGATTTCTTTATGTTTAATTATTTTGTATATTTTACTTTATGATTTGAAACTTTACAGCCTTTGTGGATTTAGGAGTTTTTTGTGGGGTGGAGGGGTATCTAGCCTCTAAGATGAGCTCCAATATTCCCTGCTTCCAAATTTCATGGCTTTACATCATCTCCTTCTACATTGTTTCAGGATTTTTTCTGTGTGATTGATAGAACGTAGCACTCGTGATTGTATCTGATCTCCAAGGCTAGGTCATAAAACACATTTTTTGCCTTTCCTTCTCTCTAAGATCACTCTCTTTAGGGGAAGCTAGCTGTTATGTTCTGAGAACAATCAAGCAGCCCTGCAGAAAGGCTCACAGGGTAAGGCACTGAGGCTTTCTATCCATAGTGATGTGAATGAGCCATCTTGGAAGTCAATCCTCAGCCCCAGTGAAGGCTTCAAATGAATACAGCCCCAACCAACATCTTGACTACAACCTTGACTGCTAAGGTTGAGGTTTTAAGTTCTTTTAGAGTTTATTTCTACTATTTTTTATGAATAATTAAAAAAAAACACTTTAACTGGTATCTTTTAATTCCAATATGGTGGATTGGACTAACAGAGACTCCCTTACTACAAATATATAGAAATGGTGCATACAACGTGACCAAAAAGAAAAAAAAAAGTATCTGAGTGCAAAAGAAAGAAATGGAAATTCTCACATGCTAGAAACAAAGAGAGAATTTAAAACCAGGCAAATGCTCAAGCTGGAAGTGTAGAGACCCCAGAGGAGCCTTGTATAGGCAGAGTTGAGGTCCTGGGAAGGCTGCCCTTATACAAAAAATGACGAGAAAAACACCTTCTACTAGCCAAAGTAAAGCTGTTGAGAGCTTGTTTGGAGGTTCTAGCAGGGGAGCGCAGCTACTCATATACCCTTGACTGAAGAATGGTCCTCCTCTCTCGGGGAAGGTCGTCCTCTTCGCCCGAGCACGCAGCTTCGGGAGGGATGCACATGGAGCAGTGAGGGAGGAAGGGGACACTCGCCTAGCCAGCCAGATCAGCCGAATCACCCTGGCGATCAATGGGGTGACAGATGTCGCAGCCAGATCGCCCTCACATCCCAAAGTAAAGCTGTTGAAAGTGTGACTTTTTGGCTCTGAATGGGGGAAAAAGCAATAGTTACCCATGAGCAATCCTAAACTCAAGGCTCCCTTATATGTGGATGCAGATTCCAATTCTTGCAGTACTGGGTTTGTGAGATTGATGTAAGTCTGGTACTGAACCAGAGAAAGCCTTAGAGCTCTTGGCAGATGCACACGCAAAGCCCATTGTAGGGATGCTCCCAGGACACAGAACAAATGGACTCTACACAACGAAAGACTCTGCAGGGAAGATAAGCTCACAACAAAAATCACTAACCACATGCTATGTAATATGCAATGACCTGGAGGATTAGCAACCCAAGAATTTCAGATAATGGGAAAATATAAAGGCATATAAAAACTTACATTTAAAATAATTTTAAAAAGAGGAGAAAGACTACATATCATAATGAAAAATAGGTTACTATGAAAAATTCCAAATGGAGTGGAAAAAAATGACAAAACTTGATCAAATAAAAATATATAGATGAATTTTATGGTATGGGAATTATATCTCAGTAAAGCTATTATTAAAAGACTTAGACAAAATTGTAAAACAATGCTGAATGTTAAATCATTATGTCTGAACAGCATGTTAGGCACAACTGAAGAGATTCAATATAATAATGAGATTTATATGAAGAAAGTAACCAATATGGAGCACAAAGAGAAAAGGAAACAAATACGAAAGAGTTCAAAAGACATGGAGAATGCATGTGTTCATTTTGCAGATACTAGTAAATTGAGCACCAGCTACATCTATGACATTTTTCCGGATGCTTGAAGGCGGAGGGGGAAACTTGTCCTCATTGGAGTGTATATTTTATGGGGAAAATGAGAGAGGTGGTAAAGAACTTTGGTAACTAAATCCACAGCATTTCAGATATCGGTAGCTGTCCTGGGATAGGGCAGGATATATGGGAGCAAGTGTGGATGAAGACCAGTATGGTCGTGCAGTTTTAGTAGAGTAGTCAAGAAGATCTTCACGGAGAACTGACATCGGAGCAGACAGCTGAGAAGAGAAGTCAGTGATGCAGACACATTGGGAAAGAGGTTTCTAGGCAAAGGGAAAGGACTGGGGACACCCTTAGCATGATAGAGGAGCAAGAAGGAAGTCCATGTGTTGGGAGTGGACTGGGGGCAGAGCGGAGAGACAAGAAGTCACAGAGGTAGACAGGACTGGGAATGGGGAGGATGTTTTTGGACCCTGTGGGACTGTAAGGACTTTTGCTTTTATCTGCAGTGAAATGGGAAGCCATTGGAGGGTTTTGACTAGGTGTTATATCATCTGAAAAATATTTTTACCAGGACTCTTCTTGCTATTGTTTTGAGAATAAACTGTAGGAGGAGAATGGAGAAATAAATCAGTGAGGAAACTTGCAAAAACTTAGGAAACATGATGATGGTTTGGACCAGGATGTAGCAGCAGAAGTAAAGATAAATAATGAGATCCTGGGGATATATTTGAGTAGAGCCAAAATTTCCTACAGGTTTGATGTGGATATTAGAGAAAGAGAAGTAGAATGTTTATGTCTAATGCAAAGCTAACAGGAATCCTAGAAGGAGGGAATGGAGAGAATGAGGAAAGATTTTGTCTCAGAATTTTCCAGTACAGATGACAGAAATATTAATCCTCAGGTTAACAATATAGATAGAAGTTTATGTGTTTTGTGTGTGGTGAAAGAGAAACATTTGGCATGTATGGAGCCAGAAGTCAGGCTGGAATCTTGAAGCTTAGCCATGAGAGGAACTTGATCCAGATTTTCCCAAACACGACGGCAATTCTACAAATTTTACTGACATTACCATTAACGTGTTGTGGAGCTGTTAAAAAAAAAAGTTTTCTAATTTATAAATGATAAAAACAAATTTTAATCAACCATGCTAGAGGAATGGCAAAATTATCACTCTCTCATCACCATAAAAAATGTTATAAAATTATTGTCACGTAAATATGTGATCAAAGATTGTGTAGCCAGAAAATGAAGTTTAGATAAAGGATAAGCGTATTATAGAGAAGTGTGGTGAAGGTATTTAAGAAAAATATTATGTTTTCTGGATTTTGTATCTTTGGTACTTGTAATTTCTTTCAAAATTTGTAATTTATTGTGATTTCTTTCTGCATTCTAACTCATATTTAATAACGTAAAATAAATAAGTATTTATTCTATACCTAATTTTGGATTTGTAAAAAGCATCATGCCTGGCACATTGAAAACACCAATGCTAATAGTGATGCTGCTGTTGTAACATCATGAGAAGCTGATTTCCCCAAATATAACGATCTGTGACATGGAGTTTCTAGTATAACTAAGTGTGAGAAAAAAAGTGGTTCCTATTAAAAGCTGGCCTGGACTACTTGTTCAGCTGCATAGAAACTGCGGGATTACTTGGCAATAATACAGAAAGGATTTCAGTGTCATATAGGAGGTTGGAGTAACTTATCTTTCACTTCACTTCCAAAGCTATAACGTCCTGATGGGCTTTACCACTGTACCTTCTACTCTTGGTCTGGAGAAATTGCCAGAGTCAGGGTCTAGAGTCCTGGGGGCATTGGAAATGATGAAAGAAGTCATGTCTCCCCACAGGGACCTCTGTGTGCAGGCACGGAAGGGCAGCGTTGGGGTGCGTTTAACCTGTGTCACAAGGGGAAGATGGAAAATGCCTGATTTAAGCTTTGTTTAAAATTCTGCCCAGTGCACACCTCAATTCTCAATCAGAACTGGTTCGATTATTCCTCAAATGGAACTCTCTGGCAATATTTAATTTTTTCAGCTAAATATCCATCTAACAAGTTACAGAGAAACTTTGGATATATTAATAAATATAGCCCTCTGGGATGTGCACAGAGAACTCACCATGAACCTGAGCCTGTGGTTTTCATGCGACTGTTCTATTTTTCTTCCTCTCCCAGGAACATGCCACCGGGAGAAATGCTTTTCTACATAATAATGAATTTCTGTCATTCTACAGGCAGTAGTTTGATCAGAAATTAAAGTTAAATTTAGATTCAAGGATAAAAAAAAGGAGTGATATTTAACTTTGGAAGGCTACATTTGCCTTTCAGCAGTCTGTAACATGGTAAAGGAACATTGCCTCCATTTTCTTTTCCCCAGACTATTGCTCCTCAGAAGTAGGTTGGACACTGCTTTGTTTTTATAAATTTGGTTAATTTATTTTTTTCTTTTGGCCTCTGACATGTTTCTTCTTTGATTGTGATGAATTCTGTAGGGCTCCTATCTGAATACCTGGCTGTGATGAAATGTGTTTGTGTGTGTGTGTGTGCGTGTGTTTGAAGTCTTTCACACTAGAACCTATGAGAGGCTAACATATATAGGAGAGAAAGTTGGAAATATCTCACCACAGAAGTGAAACTCCTGGCAGCCTAGAGGTTATTTTCCATAAACTCTAGTGGAAATAGGGCCTTTTCATCCTAGCATGTATTTCCCACATCATAAAAATAAAAATTCCTCCTTTGTCAGGTTTACTATATGACTGGCTGTCAGACTGTGTCCACTCAAATCTAGAACAACTCATTGATTCATATATTTGCTGACCAAATCTGTCAAACTGCATTAAAAACTTCTGACGGCTAATTTGGCAGAAACTTGATTGGATAACTTGGCATAATGGGCAGCATTGTAGTTTTTCATCCACTTAAGTTTCCCATACTTGTTTTTCTAAAATAACATGTATTTACTTATCAAGTTTCCTAAGCCATTCAGGTGTCCAAGTCACTGTGCGAGGCACTGTGGAAGATGGGTATATGAGACCTAATGCCTTCCCTCAGAAAGTTAGTTCCAGTGAGACAGATACCCGAACAAATTTTATGTACGATGTGCTGGAGGCCAGTAGGCACAGGGTGCTGGGGGAGCATACTTCAAACCAGCTGAGACACACTTTACAAGCTGTAGGGAAGTCATAGAGTAGGTATAGGTCTGGACCTACAACATGTATGAGAAGTAGAGCTTAACTTTTTCCTACAACCCGACAGTTTCTTTAATGTGTCACTCTGGTGGAGGGTGATAGAAAATTAATTTCAATCTGGGGGTTCAAACTCTAATATTTTCCCTGAATTTTATTACATCCCAGGGAGTTTATTTCATAACAAAGCATTATGAGACAGGCCCATTGGGTCCTCCTTGTCATATAATTATGCAGGCCTCCTCTGACATCCCTATTGTTCCATCCTGGGCTTGGTCAGAGGTACAAACAAGAGTCCCTAGATCTGTCTACTTTTAAATGGCAACTTCTGGTCTGGCCACTAGCTTTGCCACATTCCAGCCATTCTTGGGGGCATGCATGTCATTCTTCTAGACTATGTTTGGGGTATTGGCAAGTCTCCGAGGTTCTCTAAGTCCTGTCTATGAGAACCTCTCTAGGCACCATGGAGTCATGCTTCTTTCCATCCTTCCAGGATGTGGGGCTCAGAGCTCCTCTGCCGCACAAGCCAGCTCCCAGAGCTCATCTTGAGCTCCTCCCGTTGGAACACACAAAATCATGACTGCCCTTTCATTTCTGACTTCCTTTCCCTTCAGTAGGGTATCCTTGAGAGTGAAGATTAGGTCAGGCTGACTTGTTGATATATATTTTCTATCTTTATATATTATTTATATATGCAGATATGTAATTATTTACATATTATTTATATATGTATATATATTTATATATGTTATCTTTCCAAGTGCCTAAGCTTTTAATGCATAAAAATCAAAGTGCGGGGGGATGCCTGGCTCAGTCGGTTAAGCATCTGCCTTTGGTTCAGGTCATGTTCCCAGGGCCCTGGGATCGAGTCCCACAGCGGGCTCCCTGCTCAATGGGGAGCCTGCTTCTCCCTCTGCCTCTGCTGCTCCCCCTGCTTGTGCTCTCTCTCACTATCTCTCTGGCAAAATGAATTTAAAAAAAAATCAAAGGGGAGCCTCCCTCTCCTTCTTCTCTCTTCTTGGGACTGTCACAGCCATTTCCTAAGTGTCCTTGAAAACAGCTTGACTGCTGGAATGGTGAAACAGGCCAAATGGAAAAAAAAGCAATAAAAATCAGGAAAAATAGTTATTTTAAAAATTATTATATTACCTCATTTATTTTTAGTAGAAGATCATTTTAGACACATGGAATTGGAAGTCATTTCAAGAGACCAATTATTATAGCCTCTTAACAAATGCTGGGATCATCTCTACGTACAAATAATGGGCTGTGGCGGGAGTTTACTGTGCTTTCTTGACTGAGGTTTTAATATGTTGCGAATGAAGCTTTCCTGATATTGCTGGTTTAGTCAGTCCTATACATAGCGGCCTGATTGAACTTTACGTAGATGTCATCATGTACTTCCTCTGCTTAAAAATGCTCCTCGGAACTCATACTTGTTCAGGATATCTTACTTGCGTAAGTACAAAAATTTGAAATTGGTCCTCCAGTTTTCAACCTTTTCTCCTTTAACCATTATAAATTCTACTCTTAGATTAAGCTGTCTATTCTCTCTCTGGCATTTAAGGCTTCCCAAGAAGCCCTCCATGGTTTAGCCCTTGTACAGTAAAGGGTTAACTAAGCAGATCTGAGATGCTCAAACCCTATACATTCTAAAGAAAGACCTGGCCCTTGACAGTGTCTTGAAGATAACCCCTAAACCCTTAGATTACCCTGCCTGACAAGAGTGTTTTTGTATATCTGGGGGCCTTGCACAGATAGTCTATGCTAACAATGTGATTTATGGTGGGTACTTCGGGCTATGCTGTCTATCAGTCTGACTTCTGGAGAGGCTGCAAACTGGGTACTAAGGTCATCAGACAGGTGCCCCAGGCCTATGTGACTGACCCCCAATAAAAACCATGGATATCAGGGCTTGAGTGAGCTTCCCTGGTTGGCCATACTTCCATACCTGTTGTCACATATCGTTGCCAGCAGAATTAAGTGTTGTCCTTAGGACTGCATTGGGAGAGGACAATTGGAAGCTTGCCGCTTGTCTCTCCTGGACTCTGCCCCATGCATTAGCTAACGTTTGCTGATTTTAATCTGTATCCTTTTGATGTGATAAACTGAAATCTAGAGTACACCAACTTTTCTGAGTTCTGCTATTGCTTCTAGCAAACCACTGAAACTGAAGGTGGCTTGGGGATTCCTGAGACATTCTCCACCTGTTTTTCTAGCCTTGACTCTCATCCCTCGCTCCAGATACTCAACTTCCAGCCAATGTAACAGTTTACCTTTTGACATGCTTATTCTGGGCCCAAGTATTTGTTTATCCTGTTTTGTTTGGTTTTTCCCCATAGAATCCTCCTAATGCTTGCCATTCAGTGAGTGAAGGCAGAAGAATTACAAGGTGGTCTAGCTCAGATACTAGGCTGCTCTGTATCCTTAGACTTTTGAATTATGGTAGATTGTCTCATGACCCTGCTGGTATTCAGAAATCAGTTTAAATATTAATTTAAGGTGTCCTAGTCAAGCTCCCAAACCTCTACCAATTTCTTTTCCATGTTCTGAATTCAAAGTCTCTTCCTACTTTCCTTTTGTACAGCTTATCACCTGAATGAATGTGAATTTTGTCCAAGTAACTTCCAGTTACTTAAGATTAGCAAATCGCACTCTTCTGACACCATAAGGGATTTTGTCATCCTCATCTCAGATCCATACACGTAACAACTATTTTTAAAGGCCAGATTAGGTGATTGGAAGAAGAGGAATAAAGTCTCAGACCTAGCAACCTCTCTGGCTATGCAAATCTGAAGTCTGTACGTGCTATTCCCCTGGGCAACAAAATACAAGCATACATCTCTGCATAGATTTTTTTTTCCTGGTGAATAGAATCTTAAGTATTCCCTATACAACTGTGAATAATTGAGGGTTGAAAAATTTTATGCTTTATTAAAATGTATCTTCATAGGAAAGATGTACAATTTTCTCTTACAGGAAATCCCAATTGTTGGTAACAAGATATAATAACAACATATCAAAGGCAAACAAGTAAATAATTTACATCCCTAAGTAGCAGAGCCTGAAAATGTGCAGGTTTACATTGGACATTCTTTAAGATCTTACATAAGGAAATTGCATAAATTGTCTGTTGCTTTGTAGAAGCAGATGGGCTATGGCACTAGAACATTAAAGGTAGAAGAGTGGGTTGGTTGGCCTCTGCTGCTGAGGTCTGGGAGAGAATAGGCTTCTCTCCTATGGGCATCTGCATTTTGGTTACTGCTGTGAGCAGCCTTCCATTGTTCTAGGGCAGCTTTTGTTTATGGAATAGTCTCAGTTCAGGTAAAATTTGAAGCAACAGGGTGCAAATGCTTCTGGTTTTAAGTGGCACCGCAAACTCAAATGTGGATCTCAGAGGCCTGACCTTGGAATTCATAATAAGTTTCTTAGTCTTCTGTCCCCCGGAGGGTCATTTCTATGATATCCACTCTCCTTTCCTACTTGCATTACTTAGGAAGTAGAATTTTTTTAGAGAAATCTCATTTCCTCTCTCAAATCTTCCCTAAAGATTTGAAACTTGCATGGTAGTTTCAGGTCTAGGAGTCAAGAGGCCTAGTTCTGAAACTTGACTATACCGTTAATAGCTATGTGACCTTTGGCAAGTAATTAAAATATTAATCCTCAGTGTCCTCATCTATAAAATGGGGGATAATAACTAACCAGCCTGCTTCACAGAGCTATTGTGAATATCGGCTATAACAATGGAAATACTCTTTGCTATTAAGCCATATATAAATGCAAGTTTTGTCTTTTCTATTTTTTCTTTCTATTATCAGACACTTTCTTTGCCACCCAGTATGTTCAATGGTGTCTTCACGGGCCACAATATGAGGGTGCTGTTAATATATCTGTGCTGTCTCTGCCTAGCCACTAGCCTGCTGTGCTGTGCTGCTCGAAGACAGGGACCACACTGCTTCTGGTGTTGGGCCAAGACTGGTCAATGCCTAAGGAAGGTGGGCAGGAACTCCCAGAGGAATTCCAGCTCCAGGATTCAAATAGCATTTAACCTAGAGCTCTGCAAGTGCACTTCTCAGGGAGCATTTTACTTTCATGGGCTCAACCTGTTTTGTTTTTTTTTCTATTTTTAGATTCCTCTTCCAAGTAACATTTATTTTGACAGGTCAAAGCTGGAAAGAAACAGAGCTCTGGGACCAAAGAGAAGACCGTATTTCTGATTGGAGGCAGCATATGTGTGAGGGAATATAAAGATGAAAAGACAGGGCATTTCCTCAAGGAGTTTATAGTCTAGCTATGAAACAAATATGCAGTTAAGCAAGGCAAAGATAATCACTACATAGGGACCATACGTACCACGTGTAGGGTAAGGATGGGGCTAGGGGTGGGGATACGTGGAAGAAATACAAAATGGGCCTTGATGTGGGGTGAGGGAGGAGATACAGGAAAGGCTTTATGGGAGAGGAAGATTGGAACAAAGACATACATACAGATGCTTGCTCTGGAATGCCCAATAAAAATCGTGGAATTCCTTGAGAGGAGAAGCCCTACTCTATTCAAAACTTGATGAAGCAAAGGTAGTAGTGAATGAAGAGACTGAACTGAATTCCTCCCACTAATTGTGGAGAGGAAGCAAACAGGAAAGGGCTCTCAGAACACAGATTCTCTGGACTGGCAGAGACAGAGCTAGAGAGGGAAGGGGGTTGTACCATTCCTGGAACCATTGCCAAAAGAAAGCTTTGTTGTCTTATCCTTCGAAAGAAATATTCTCTGCTTTCTTCCATTGATAACTCTCTTGATGCCTTGAGCTAAACATGGCTTTAAGTAGCACTGAGAACATCTTGTATATATGAGTAAGAAGAAAGAATGAATGTGTGCGTGTGTGTGCGTGTGCGCGCCTGTCCATGCGCGCGCATGCGCGCGCACAAGCGGGAATTTAGGGTGGCACAGGCAGGGGTGGTGCTAGAAAACGCTATTTGCAAAACAGTTTGCTATTCAGTATTCAACAGATATTTATTAAGCACTAACTGTATACCAGGTATGGTGATAGGCTCTAGGGAATATAGTAATGTTCAAGACAGACATAATCTGTGTCTTCATTGAGTTTATAGTCTAGGCGGTAAACTCTTAAACAGGATTTCATGACATATTCAGCAATTGTCTGGTGGGCTAAGCCAAAAGTTACATTTTCATAAAAAATCCTATTTCGTTGCATCGAGATGGAGTGTTAAGAATTTAGGTTAAGTCATAAACATGATCTGCACAGCAAGCTGCACCAACATGCATAGTAATTGAGGCCACAGGGAAAGCTTAAAATGCCATTGATTTATTGTGCACACAGGCATCCTTAGCCTCTGATATGATAAGAAGGCAAAGTGGAGGCAGGCTGTAAAATGATGAGGCAAGTCACATTCCATGGGAAAACAAGGAGCTCCTCAGAGACTGGGATCTGAGCGTGCACAGCTGCTTAGCATTAGGCAGTAGGGTGAAACGTGGATTTGGATAAGGATGGTGATACAGGCGAGAGGCATACAGGCCCAGAGCATACTGAGAACTTGTTTTCCACCAGCAGTTGTGTGGCGGCCTGGCAGAGTGGTTTTTCTAGCTCTTTGGTCAGATGAGGTGGGTATTTTTTTGTCAGATTTTTCTATTAAAACATAGAGTTTCGTGTTATCTAGGCTGAGAGCGAGGGGGCTACTGACCTGATTTTATGTCGAATCAGAGAGACAGAGAGAGACAATAAAAGTAAAAGACAGAGGTCCCTGGGTCTTTCATTTATAGTCTCACAGGGATTCAGGCCCCATAGACCCATGGCTATGGCAGTTAGAACTTGACTTGTTTTGTTTTTTAAGATTATTTATTTATTTATTTGAGAGAGAGAGAGAGTGCGAGAGCAAGCATGAGGTGGGGAGGGGCAGAGGGAGAAGCAGGCTCCTCGCTGAGCAGGAAGCCTGATGCGGGGCTCAATCCCAGGACTCTGGGATCACGACCTGAGCTGAAGGCAGATGCTTAACGGACTGAGCCACCCAGGCACCCCAGAACTGTGAGTTTTATAACTTTCCTGTGATAGTTATTTTGTACTGATCCCCTGTATGTTTCCCCATAGTCACTGACAGTAAAACTGCATTTTGCCCCGAGGCAACAAGGATATTAAAAGACCCTCTGTAGCCATGGTTCTCCCCCACTGCCCCCCCTCCTTGAAGGGGAAACAAAGGAATAGAACAGGTAGTGACTACATTGAGAAGAAGGGAAATCTGGTTGTATCCTTGTGTCCTTTGCATAGAAGAATTTGAGTTGGGCACTGGCTGGTCCTAGGCTGAACCTGTGTAAAAACCCTGAAGGTAGGTTATACTTGGTTCCAGATTATATTTTCTTTCTTCTTTAACAATTCTATATGCTTATATGCTTTAATTTTCCTTTTGCTCTACGTTCTCAATGCACTCATATCCATCCTATGCTTTTCTTTATCCTGTTCTGTGCTCTGGGGAGGCTGACACTTCAGATTATCCCAGAGGCTCTCTGCTGTCTGCATTCCAGTTGGGTTTGGGTATGGGAGGCAGTAATTGGAGATTAAAGTGTGAGAGGAGAGAAATCAAAGCAGGTACTCCTAACTTGAACATCCTTTGTGCTCTGAGCCACATCTCATGGCGGTGACATGTCCCTCTGGGACTACACCTCCTGCCGGGTGGCCCAGTTCCATGGCTCCGGGTTCCACTGGACCTTGTTAATATTATTTCCTCCCCTTGCCTTTTCAAATGTAGAGGTGGTGGTGGCTTCTTTTGATAGTTTCCATGTTCTCCACCCTCCTTGCTGGTTCTTTTCCTTTTGCTCATGCCTCTGTAGATTATTTCTTTACTAAAGTCTGAGTGGGATGCTGTTTCCTGCCAGAATGCTGAGAAATATAGTTTGGAAGCTACTTAAAGGCAAGCACTGTATATAATCATTGTTTTGAACCTTTTTAAAAAATGATATATTTTGGGCTTAATCAAGTGCTAGACAATGAAGATATTAATAGGTTCTTCTGTTTTCAACTGCCTACCACATCTTATCCATGAGAAAGTCCAGTTAGTTCTATTCTAAAACATATTTAAACCTATCACATTCTTTCTATCTCCAGTGCTGTACCCCAGCTCAAATGGTATGAATTCTAATCTGGATTCTACAATAGCCAGTCACATCCACCTGGTCTGGTCCCTCTGCTTCTTCTCTTGGACCATATAGTCTCCTCTGTACACAGAAGCCAGAGTGGTCCTTTAAACATTCGAATCAGATCATGTTACTCTGCTCAAAGGCCTCCAGTGGCTTCCCATTGCATTAAAACAAAAATCCAAAGTCCTTATCTTGGGTGATGAAGCTCTGCCCATGCTCTGGCCCTATACTCTCTCTTGTCACAAGGCCTTGTCACTCTGTCTTCCTTGAACATGACAAGCCTGTTTTCACCTTAAGGCAGCATCTGCACATGGTGTTCCTCTGCCATGTGCAGATGGTTGGCTCCTTCTGGTCATTCAGATCTCAGCTCAGACTTTCTCAGAGTATTTCTCTGGCTACTCTAATATGGCACCTGACTCATTCTCTAGAACCTCATGTCATTTTATTTTTTTCATGGAGCTATCTCCATTTGAAATTATAGTTTTTATTTATTCACTTCCTTGCTTAGAGTCTGATTAATATCTTTCTCTTCAGTGTGTAAGAGTATATAGGCGTCCCTAGCCCATGGTAAGTGCTCAACACACAGACACACACATACACACACACACACAGGAAAGATTTACTGATCAGCATTCTTCTGAATTCTTTACATGGATTATTTAATTTAATCCTCACAACAACCTCATTCATCAAGAACTATTATTATTCTTGTTTTACAAATGAAGAAACTGAAACACAGTGAGGCTGGATAACTTGCCAAAGGGCATACCCAATTAGGAAGTAGCAGAGACAGAATTTGCAATCTGGCCACCTGGCTCTTGGTCCCATGCTCTTAACTGCTAAACTATACAGCATCCTAACATTTGTTCAATAAATTAATGAACACTTCCCATCAACTTCTTCCGTTTCTCACTTGGACTTTAGAAAGAAAGAAGCTATCTAATTTTTAAATGTGGGAGCCCGCCCAACCTCATGCTGAGGGGTTTTCTACCCCTGAGAAAGGATACTCTGAGCCCAGGACAGCAAGAGAAGCACAAATCTCTTTCTTGAATACAACTTCTTTGGGGAAAGTTCCCAAAGAGCCCCAGAAGTGCTGAGCCTGTGGACTGCCAGAAATGTGGGCTGGAACTTCTGTGCAAGAATATATTTTTTTGGTCCCAGTTTTCCATCATTAATTAATTCAGAAAGCAGTGAATAAGCATATCTGTTACACTTAACACTTGGGATACAGAGATGAATGAGACAAGGTCCCAGCCCTATATGAGCTTCCAGGCTAATGAAACATCAGCTGTATTTCTAGACACACGTTCTACTTGTTCAGCCTTTTTTCTTGAATCTATTAAAAAAATAAGAAAAGAGACCAGATGTTATCTGAACTGACTAACTCTGTGCCTGGACCGATGATGGAACCTTGTCAGAATGTCAGAAGCTGGTCTCAGACTTGGCCTCCAAAGGTTGTTTTCACAGTCAAGTGTACATGAGGCTTCTTTAACAGCTCCCTTTGGATGACTGTGCCATGGGCGCTGCCCATTTGAAAGTACTTGTCACCTTTTCAAAACTGCTTCTTCTTCCCGGCCTTAGTCCCATTTTGACAAGCAACACTGCAGCCAAGGCGTCTCCTCATTAGGGCCATGTTGTTCCTGGGCTTGTCTTCATCTTTACTCTCTCTTGGCACCGGGTGGGATTATCTACATCATCTACAGCTGAGCCATAGAAGGCAAAGGAGGGAAGGCGCTTGCCAAACAGGGAAAGCTCAGTGATGCTCACTGGCATGGTCTCACACGAGGCTGTAGTAGCTAATGTCGAGCGCCACCCAGACCTCTCTAGGATTGAAGCTCTCATGCTCCCAGCAGCTGAGAAAGTCAGCCATGAAGACTGTCAGCTCAATCCTTTTCTGCGAATTACCTTCCTCAGAAAAAAACAACCCCACCCAAGTTTACCACCCCCCCTCCCCAGTAACTGGCCCCTGGGAGGATATAAAGGCTGAGATCCTTGAGCAGCTCCTCCGAAGGGGCACCCAGCTGGCGAGAAGCTCACGGGAATCAGCTGAGGTCCCGCTGAAGCTGCAGGACAGTCCCGCTCCTTCTTCTGCCCGGGCCTGCTGCCTTCACTCCCTCCCAGGTGGTGTTTCTAAAAGCACTCCTTAGTAAAATTTCATCGCGGAGTCTGTTTCCCAGAAACCTGACCTCAGACAGATGTGGAGTTTATTCCTAGAGATTAAATTGCAGAAATCATTCATATTTGGGGCTACATCTCCCTCGGCCTTTCCGTGAACTGAGAACTCCCTCCTTCACCTCAACTGCTCTTTGCGTTTCTGCTTTTGCAATTGTACCAGTGAGGTGCTGCCACCCCAAATGTGCGGAACGGTCTGGCAAATGTGGGGGGCATGTGCTACAATAGGTCACATTACCAGCTGTTGTGTCCTGTCTTCTACCTCTTCTTTCATCCTCCCCGCCTCCTTATTTTGCAGAGAGCTGTTTACGGTATAAACTCCCCCCTTCCTTGTTTCTATTATCCACCTGCTGTTGCAGAAAACTGCCTTTATCTTACGTACTCTTTAAAATGGAAGGACATGCGGCCCACTAATTAAATTTGCAGATCAAGCTAAAATGCAAGGCATAGAAAAACCACTAAGGACCGGCAAGTAACATAAAGGAGCTTCAGAGCTTAGAAATATGGGCAGGAAATTACCAAATGAGCCTCAGCATGGAGACCTGAAAGCTAATCCAGCTGGAGGAAAGGAATCTGAAACACAGCTATTGAAATTTCCAGGGAGAAACCTGGATAGCACAAGACCAGCAAGAAAAAGAAAAAAAAAAAAAAAAAGAACAGGAAGATGATATTAGACACTTCAACATAAGCTTATGGTGCAGTGAGCAGAATAAAAAACGGTGCATTTCCTGGCTGTATTTTAAGTCCCATTACCACACATGGCTGCAAGGTGATCCCTATGTGGAGCTGCCATGTGGTAGAATGAGTCTGACTTCAGGTGCATGGGTAACAGAGGGAAGTAGACAAACAGGGGCCATTGGAAGACAGGAACAGAAACAACCAATGGATGGGAGAGACTGATTACGAGAAAATGTGCCTATATTGCTTTTTAAATATAGGCACATTCATTCATTCATTCATTCATTCTGGGGAGGGGGGGTGGTAAACTTGGGTGGGGTTGTTTTTTTCTGAGGAAGGTAATTCGCAGAAAAGGATTGAGCTGACAGTCTTCATGGCTGACTTTCTCAGCTGCTGGGAGCATGAGAGCTTCAATCCTAGAGAGGTCTGGGTGGCGCTCGACATTAGCTACTACAGCCTCGTGTGAGACCATGCCAGTGAGCATCACTGAGCTTTCCCTGTTTGGCAAGCGCCTTCCCTCCTTTGCCTTCTATGGCTCAGCTGTCTTGCTCCTCTCCACCGCTCCTTCTCAGTCTCTTTTCTGGTTCTTTATCCTTTTTTCCCCTCCCATTTGCTTTTTAAATATAGGCACATTCATTCATTCCAACAATGAGTGCTCATTTTGTTCCAGATTTACCCTAGGGCACTGTTTTTAATTCCTGTTTCACCATTCTTTCTCCCTGGATAATCCCAAATCTTGCTACTCAAAGTATGATGAAAGAACAAGCAGTTTGTTAGAAATACAGAATCTTCATCCCCACCCAGACCTACTGAATGAGAATCTGCATTTTAACAAGATGATTCACAAACATATCAAAGTTTGAGAGGCATAGATCTAAAACTCTCTTCTCCCTCAGACTCCAGTTGAACAGATAACCGGTTCAATCTATTTTGTCTTTTAATCCCTCTTTCAGTGATATCACAGTGACCTCCTAAGTGATCTTACTGCACTCGGTCTCACTCCTGCAGTTGATCCTTTGTAGTGATGTATACCTATCATCCGAAAACATATCCTGTCCTCTTGCACAAACTTTCAGTGGCTTCCACTGCCTAGAGGGTAAATGTCAAAGTTCTAATGTGGTGCTCCTACCCTTCTTTTCTGTTTTTACCTTCCACTGCCCCCTTCTACATACCAGAACTCCAACTTTACTGGTCTGCTCCTACCTGAGTGCACATTCACAGCCTCGTGGCATCCCTTGTGCTTTTCTTCTGAAACATCCTGTTGCCTCCCACTTTGCCTATCAAAATCTTACTTAGGCTTGAAGATCTAGCTTAAATTCTCTGTCTTCCAAGAGTCCCTCAAGCTTCTTGCCTGAACGAATCTCAAAACACATTGGTTATCTCTATTTTGCCACACTTTCACTTTGCTTTGTGTGAAGTCTAAATTTCAGTACCTAGCAAAAGGCTTAGCACATAGTGTGTGTGTGTGTGTGTGTGTGTGTACACACTTATATAGTTATATAGTTACATATAATAAATCCATGAATGAAATAAATGAACATCTACCCTCAGCAATTTTTATACATACTGTAATCTGTTTGGAAAATTTAGTTTCTCATGGATTTGCCAACCACAGTATCTAGATGTTTCTGAAACAATCCTATTGCAATAAATTTTCTAATTTTCATAGTTGACTACCAATTGACTACCTCCCTTTCCTGGTCTCTAAGCTGCATTACTTAGCCAACTCTGAAACAGCCTTTGAGGGTACGGCAGGGTTCCATGTAGTGAGTGATGCATTATACTGAATCTCCCAGGGCAGGTTCATCTGAGATTTCCCCACGGTTTTCCACAAGCCTGGCTGCTTTGCCTTAACATTTGCACATCATGCCCTCTTCTCCTCCTTTTCCCTGCATTCCCTGGTTTCCTACTGCCAGAGTGGAAGGAGAGAGATCTGTTTCCCTTTGCTAACTCTGAAGTGACAGAGTTGGTCAATGAGTTGCTGTGCGTGTCCGGGAAAGCCAGTTTGATTGTCCTCCCGTGGCTAGGCTGACAGCATTCGGCCTTTCATGAACTGAATAGTGAAGCACTCTTTGGAGCTCAGTGTCGTCTGTTTATGGTGGATTCCAGCTGTATTTTTTATGTCTGCTGTTGTTATATTGTTGCCATTGGTATTAATCTCTGGCTAGTTTATTTGCTGTGGATTTATAATGACTTTACATCATAAAAATAAAAAAGAAAGAAAGCAATAGAACAAACTTTAGGTAGTGAGGACATCCAAATGAAAGGGTGAAGATACTGGAAGCTAATTAAGACCTACAGAGCTTCACAAACCAGGCTCTGAGGCAGTTGTCCTCCCGGAAAGGGGGACCTGTTTGGGTTATCACACTTTACATACTTGTTAAAGACGAAATAAGTTTGTTGCTGTAGCGCAGAAAGGCTCATTCTTGGGATGTGAATACTGCTATAGTAATCTTCACGTTACAAGTAAAGCAGGGAACAACATGGAATGAGAGGCCCTCTTTGGCTTGGTATCTATTTGATTTTGTTTTGTTTTGTTTTGTTTTTTTAAGATTTTATTTATTTATTCATGAGAGAGAGAGAGAGAGAGAGAGAGGCAGAGGGAGAAGCAGGCTCCCAAGGAGCAGGGAGCCCGATGCGGGACTCGATCCCAGGACCCTGAGATCATGACCTGAGCCAAAGGCAGACACTTAACCATCTGAGCCACCCAGGCGCCCCCTATTTGATTTTTTTAATACCAGTGAATACCAAGTTAAAAGAGCCAAAACATTTCTATGACGACCCACAAATTTCATCTTAGGACAGTGGCCGTATTCTTAAACTCTACATTGTATGATTTTCACAGCAAAGTGTGTACTCCAGATTCCTCCATGCTTGACAGACACTGTAATTTTCTTGGCACATATGTTTTGCCTAAAAGTGAGTGCATTTGTCAAAGCAAGAAGATACCTGTGATAGGTGCCATGAAAATAATTAGATAGCTAATCCTATTTTGATAGGTGAGCCGTTACAAAAAATTAAATTTTAAAGTATATCCAGACCTCAACCTAATTAACATATTTTATTGAAATACTTTAAAATTATTTTATGAAAAATTAGAATAGACAAATAAACTTTTGTGGGGAGGAGGCTTATTTTCTGTACCTCTATGTTTGTCTTTCTCCTGATGAGCTTGCCCAGCTGTTAAGACCTTCATACATGGAAAAAATTCTTCTTCTTATAGGAGGGATTAAAAACAGGATTGAGATCCTTAAGAACCTGAAGACAGGATTTTCGACTGCCTGCAAACTCTTACTAATTCTTTTTTTTTTTAATTGAAGTATAATTGGCATATAATATTATATTAGTTTCAGGTGTATAACACAGTGGTTCAACATTTATATACGTTATGAAATGCTCACCATGATAAGTGTAGTTACTATTTGTCACCATGCAAAGTTACAAGTATTATTGTCTGTATTCCCAATGCTGTACTTTACACTGCTGTGACTTACTTACTTTGTAACTGGAAGTTTATACCTCTTAATCCCCTTCTATTTTTCCATCCATCCCTCCACCCTCTCCCTTCTGGCAACCACCAGTTTGTTCTCTGTTTATGAGTCTGTTTCCATTTTGTTTTGTTTGTTCATTTGTTTTGTTTTTAGATTCCACATGTAAGTGAAATCATATGGTATTTGTCTTTCTCTGTCTGACTCATTTCACTTAGCATAATACCCTCTGGGTTCACCCATGTTGTTGTAAATGGCAAAATCTCATTCCTTTTTATGGCTGAGTCATATTCCAGTGTGCATATATGTACGTGTCCCCCACATCTTCCCTCTCTCCACATCTGTTGATGGACACTTAGTTTGCTTCCTATTAATTCTTTAAGGCTCGGATTTGTCTCTTCTTCAGTGAAGCCTTTTTGATCAGTTTTATCTTTTTTGCCAGCCCTAGGCAGAGCCGATTACTCTCTTTGTTATGCTGTTGTCCCTTTTTGATTCCTCTTCTATGCTGCTTTCACAGTCCAGAACAGTGTTCAGTCGTGTGTGTCATTCCCACGAGATTGCTGCACATAGTGGCACCATCCTCATCGTCACGCGTGTCTCATCTTCCTCACCCCTTCACCATAGCTGACATTTATTAAATTCTTCCTCTGAGCTAGCTGTTATTCTAAGCAATTATACGAATCAATTCATTTCATCTTCACAGTAATTCTATGAGATAGGTACTTAAAATTCTTATTTTAAGGTGAGGAAACTGAGGCCCAGAGAGGTAGAGTGAGTATTATTCACCTTTATCACCTCATTGCCCAGTGCTCTGCTGGCACAATATTTGTTGTCTTCCTAGATAATTTCTATCAGTTTATTGTTTAGATAGAAAATCATCCATAACATTGAATATAAAGACTATGACTTAAAAAGTTCTCTCCTGTTTGCTTAATTCAAATTTAATTCAACAAATACATTTCATCTCCTTACTTGCTGATTCCGTTCTTGTTGATAAAGATGGTCTAAAAGTTTCCTAGGAGATGCATGTGTGAAATGATAAAGACTGTAGGGAACTATCAGGGTGAACCCTCTCAGGACTTTGGACTCCAGTGTGCATATACTGTCCTGCCAGTTTCTCCCGGCCACTTTCATACTCACGTCTGTGACCCTGCTCAGTGACTGTTTGATTTATTTGTTCATTCAGCAAACCCTTAGTGAGCTTACATACAGTGCTAGGCCCAAGGTACAACAGTGCCTATACCAAAAAGAAGAGCTGCTCTCAAAATGATGGGTATTAAGGAGGGCACGTTCTGCATGGAGCACTGGGTGTTATACACAAACAATGAATCATGGAACACTATATCAAAAACTAATGATGTAATGTATGTTGATTAACATAACAATAAAAAAGTAAAAAAAAAATGCTTGTACTTTAGTGGAGATAAGTAGATAAGGGGAGGATAGAGGTTGATAAATACCACCAGGGAGGTTAACAAAAAAGCAAAAAGTGGTTACCTATCCTTGTCTTACAAGAGTTTGGAGAAGGCTTCCTTCTATATTAAATGGATGGGAAAATAAATGGATAGGAAGCAAAGAGAATGTGGGAAGAGTATTCCAGCAATGGGCATGTGCAAAGATCTTGAGGAAGAACATGTTTGGGGATATGCAAATAGTTCAGTATGACTACATACAGTGTGATTACAGATGAGTGTAATGAGTTCCAACAACCTAAAGGCAATGACAAGATATCCACATGTTGTAAGGAGAGAGTAAAGGCAAGATTTTAATTTAGAATATGCTGGCTATAAGCCATAGGTAGAGATTTTTATCCTGCATGTACTTACTCAGCATTTACTATATAGCAAAACACAATAGTATTTAAAATTTGGATGGGTTGGAAAGATACTGTTGTAAAGGCAGGGAGGTCAGTTGAGGAGGATGTTGGAGTAAATACTGAGGAGGCAGAAATAAAAGAAGTAAGATTTATTTATAGTCAGTCCATTTTCCAGATAGTCCCTGCCCCTCTCACCCATGACTCCACGACTGCCTAGAAAATATTATGGAAGTAAGAGTTTATTATTCAGTATACTTAGACTTACCATTAGTTTGGGAGCTCTGTTTATTTCCCCATGGAAACCATGTTTGTTTATCTGAAAGACACCTACTAACTAGCCTGGCAAACAGTTCGGTGGGAAGAGTAAATGCTTTGGAAGCAGACGGATATGGGTTCAAATTGCAGCTGTGCTGCTTTTTAACTGAGTGAATTGTGAGCACCTGTTTCATGTAGGTTCTTAAGATATGCAGTCCTATTCCTTTCATTTCCTCCTGGAAATCTCACATTGACGTGGCTCCTATTTCTGCTTCCACTGTAAAATGTACCATTGAAACAGGGTCAAGACTAGAGAACAAGGGCAAAGAATAAATTATAACTCGGGCATTTGGAGTAAAGCCTATTCTTTGAAGGCTAGGCTCCTTAGTCAAAATTTTTGCCTTAAAAGATACCCGAAGTGTGAATCTGAAGGCTACCTCTTTGGTTGTATGGTAGATTATCATAATAAGAATTTATCTAGTCCAATCAACATTTTGCTGCTGTGTTCCAAGTAGTGTGCTAAGTACTTACATAAGTAATCTCATTCAGTTCTCACCATATAAACATGGGGTAGTTTTTATGTGTTTATTTTACAGATGAAAAAGCTAAAGCTCAGGAAGGTGGAGGGATATGCCCTAAAACCGCTAAGAGAGCTGAATCCCACCCCTAAGTTCTAAAGCCCATGTTCACTCCAGGACACACCATGTCCTTTCTCTTGGAAGAAGCATTCAAGACACTGAAAAGAGACTGTGAAGTAAAGTGACATCCCTCCCTGCCCTAAGGAAATGTACAATATAGTATAATACACAAATAGCTATGATAACTAACAACACATCTATAGGTGTGTTTACCTGATACAGACTGAGCATGTTGATCAGGCTGTCAGTCTAACTTATCCTCATTCTTCCTTACTCCTAGGAACTTAACACTGTGATCCTGCTATCTACCCAGCTGGGCTTTACAGAAGACAGTGGAGGTGTTAAGTGTGCCAAATCATACACTGGCTGTCTCAACTGACGAGTGAAATTAGTGCCACAGTAGCAATTTGGGCAATGACATGACTCTGAACGAGTTAACTGCTCAGCCTGAGCCGGGTTCCATGCGCTGAGCCAGAGGGGCTAGACTGAGCCATGGCTCCAGATCAGCTTTCAGGCTATTGAAGTGAGTAGTCTCTGGGCAGTTCCTGCAGTGGCTCCTGTGGGAGGTTTGGCCAGTCTGGTTTGGTTGACCAAGTGGTATAATTAGCCAGGAATGTTCAGAAGTAAACATTATTGAAGGGGAAATAAAACCATTACCCATGGCTGCCCCTATCTCAGAAATGGCACAAAGTTCTCCTGGAATGGCCAAGTAGACCAAAAAAATGAAAGGCCAGTCACTGTAGATGAGAATGTAAAGTTAGAAACAGATTCAGTTTCTGTCTGTAGGGTTGGCCACTGGTCAATTTGCCTCTTCCCAACCTCTGGTTTACATTAGAAGGGATTTTCCTTAAATACTTCTGGCTTCCCTCCACTCTTTTATTCACTCAGCACCCTGGGGAGGGCCAGTGCCTAATCTGATTAGGAAATATGTGAAGAATAAAGCACAGCTCATCAACTCCTCTTGGGAACAAGTGATCGCAGGGAGCAGGGGTTCTTCATTGTCCTTCCATTTTGCAAATCTTACCTGCATGGCCTGCGACTTGGAGGTGGGTGTAGAGAAGAGGGAGTCTGACTTCTTCTGAGGTGTAGTAGTGAGAAGCCTGTGTAGCTCTCATACTGGGTCACATCTCTACTGTAGCCATTACTAGTCATAAAGGGATATTTTGACCACCATTTTCACTCATTTCTCAATTTGTTCAGAACTTAAGTGAGGGTAGAGAATCATTAATTATTCTGCCCTGCTCAGAGATCTCAACACCCCCATGAACAGGCAAATGTAATCAATCAGATTATTAAGTTGATGTGGAAGAGGGAAGGTGGAGGAGTATAGGGGCACATGTGGTCTTTATTTCTGCCCAGCATAGAAACTCTGGAAAAGGGGCTGAGCCTGCAGCAGGCAAGTTTATCTCAGACATGTGGAGAAGCTCCCTGACTCCATTGGTTACATGACCAGAGGAAGAGATTACCAAAGAACGTTGTGGGATTGTCTCCCCACAGTTACCGTTGAAAGTTCTTATATATGTATGTGGGGGATTAAGTATGGGCAGTCATCATAATCATCAGTAAAATTGGTTGAGGTGGTTAGTCACTCAGAAAGCCTGCACAGCGTCTGGTGGCCAGGTGCCAGCTGTACTAACTCCTTCAGGCCTGCTTATTACTTCAGAGACGACTTTAGTATTTATGGTAAAGAAGTGAATCAGAGCTCTAGTGTTACAGAATCTCATGTTCATTTCATCCAAAGGATCCTAGACAACAATCTGGAATTCATTTGATCTTACTATTTTCTTCTCTCCCCACCTCATTGTTTCCCATCATCCTTCTCACCTAGTTGAGATCAGTGCTTTAGCTTATGAATGTATTTTTTTTTTCTAATATATTGTAATAAAGAGCCTGGAATATAAGGGTTTTGGAGACCTTAGTTGAGGTCAAAATAGAGAAAAGCAAGGTTAAGATCAGGTATTAATGACCACCCGTGAGGCTTGTTAGATTGTGGGGAAGGGGGAGAGTGGCAGATGGAAAGGAGAGTTTTGGATACCTAGGATTAGTAGCCAGCATTCACAACAGCCATTCCAGGGGCCCCTAGTCCAGTTGCAGAAACAGTATGTGGGCAGATATGGGCTTTAGGAGCTTGAGATCAACCTGAATGTGGCTCCAGCTCCGTGTGGCTCCATTTGAGTCTTCCGGGTTTTTCCTGTTGCCTTGCCGTATTTTATGGGGCCACGTGCTCATTGAGCAGTTTTACCCTGGGGCTCTTGAAAGTGCCAGTGATGAGAAGAAAAGTAATTATTTTATACATTCATTCTCAACACATATCCTAGAAGTATCTGCCGAGCATCTTCAGTGGATGGGAGATGAAGGGAAAATTGAGAAAGTACATGGTGGCCACAGAGGAGGGCACAATGCATTATGTCCTGCCTGCATGGTTGTCATTTTATAAATACTGCTCCAGGGTTAACATTCTGTGATTCAATGGATTGAATTAAATTAAACTGACTGAATTCTCAACATGATGGGAGGATACATAGGGATAATGGATGCCCTCATAGTTCATACAAAGAAAGATTTATTTTTTTTATTTTATTGTTGGGAGTAATAAAAATTGCCCTAATCCTTCAGTGAGCAAATGGCTCTTGAGAGAGGTGGTGGGGGCAGGCAATAGTTTCAAGGAGAAGAGATCTGCAGGAATTCACTAATGAAGACACGAAAATGTCAAAACACAACTGAAGCTTTAAAACATGTCCAAGGGCATGGATATGTAGAAGTGCCTTCTTTAAGAAAATGCCACAGTATATGTATCTTATAGAGATAATCATTATTGGAATATGAAAAATTACCCCTGGTTATAAATTCAAGGGTGACTGTTCTTAATGGCAGTGGAGGGCCCTGTACATCCTGCCAAATGGCCAAATTTTCCTTTAGAAATATTATGAAGAATTGGCATAAAGAAGGAGGGATGGATGCCTGCCTTCTCACTCCTGTAAGTAAAAAAAAAAAAAAAAGTCGTCAGATTTTTTGTTAACGAAGGTCATTTAGCCAAGCTACCCACTTGAAAGGTGGATTTTCTAAGACATTCCAAATCGTAATCTATCCAGGACTCCCCCAGCTCATACGACTTCTGTAGGTGAATTAGGGTACCCCCCTTGGAGAGGTCATAACTTGGTATTTCCATAGTGGTTCAACATGTTCCTATGCCACAAAGCATGCCTTAGTGAGTGGGGAATGGGAATGTTCAGCCTCAGTCCCTATCTGCCCCTTTCACTCTTGTGCAGTGACCATTCAACACAGCTGTATGGAAAGCCTTCTAGAGGGTAAACCACACACTAGCTTCTATGTTGAAGTGCCAGACAGAGATTCAGATTCACTGTAAGAGGTGACTACAGCTCTGGGACCCTGTTAAGGTTAGGGGGGACAATGGACAGCTTTAATTACTGGGTCCTGTCTCCTTAGAATGTCACCCCAGATAATATCTTCCCCTTCACTGGTCCCTGAGGGTCTCTGCTGTTCCTGCCAGTTATTCTCCCTGGCCTGACCTACTTCACTTATCCTCAGCAAAGCTTCAAGGAGGGCAGAGAGAGAGGCTCTGGGGTGCCTCTCTATAAATTCAGAAGAGATTAAACCATTCTTGGCCAGTTCACTCCTTTCTTCAAGCTCTGGGTATTCTTGTCAGTAAAATGAAGAGTTTATGTAAATAGTTTTTAAGGCCCATTACAGCTCCAAAGTCTGAGCTAAGCAAAGCCACATTTTCTATGATTACTTATATGAAAACTCCCAAATAAAATATAAACTGCCCAGAGAAACACTGGCACATTTGTTAACAATATTTTATTTATTGCGAAATGTGGCAAAGAGGTTTTTTTTTTTCTTTTTGCTGTTGTACATTTTTTTTAAGTAAACTCTAATTTACTCTAAAAATACGATTTCTATTTTTGCTTTAATTTATAGGAATCCAAACTAAAAAAAAAAAAGGCATAAATTATTTAATTTCCAGTCAATCCTCAGAAGAGCCCACAGTTAACATAGCATGTATAAACATTTCTGTAGATTTTCGGGAGGTAATGTTCATGCTAGCCAAAAGTGAGTGAGTGGCAAGCCCTCACCCTGTGAGTCATACGTTAGAAAGCTCTGAAATAATAAGTACTAGTTTTTAAATTGCAAGCTCATTCTTTCAGAGTGGTTATTTAGAAAAATAAAGAGCCCTTGCCATATCAAAATTCAGCAAAACATACATTTTAAAATTTCAGATTAACCACAGAAGATTGGTCAAATGAGTGGGGACCAATTTTAGAGTGAAGAGCTCCCCAAAAGGCAAGTTCCTGATAACAGTAATATAAAAAATGTATTTTTCTCTCATCCTAGAAAGTTCAATTTACTGTGCTCTGGGTAAAGTCCATAAGGCTTAAAAAAACCTTGTCAAATGAGCACATTTTCAGAATAATACACTGAGATGCTGAACTCCAATTTGTGCTTGTCTAAGCACAAGTTGTGGGGTGATAGAGATATTCTAGAAATGTGCGATGCTACAAATATTTCCCACTGTCTAAGAATACTAGTATGTATTTTTCACAAAAGTAAAATAATCTAGAGTAATTAATATCAAATATAATAAATTATTTACTTGAGATTTTATCCCCTAGGCCCAATTTTGAATAAACGTCTACAGTTTGCCTAGTAGGACCTGGAAAATGTCCCTAAGCAACCATGTTGAATTAATTATATTCTTCCAGCCATTAAGAAATTAAGGAAAAAGAGAAACTAAAGCAAAAGGAATTAAAAGGAGAATACTTTTAGCTCAAAAAAAATTCTAAACTATTTTTTTGGTTTCAAGTAGCATTTCTTGGAAAACTAAAAATAAAATTATGGCTTAATGTGCAGGTAACAACATGGTAGCTATATGTGTGGATGAACCAGATCATCAGATCCTGGGAATCTTTGGTCTTCATAAACTTGGGAGTCGAGGATTTAGACCAGCCATGGAGGGGTTGGCCCTTCCATTTAGAAACAGCTCTGTCCCTTTCTGCACTCTCCCTCTGTCTTCAGCTGCTTTTCTCTCTGACTGTCTCTGCATCTCCAATGTCCCTTTTCTTGCTTTTAATCTGCATGCCTGAGCTCACTCTCCTCAGTTCTCTGATGGCTCTTCTCTGAATTTTGTATCCAGGGGATCCAGAAGGGGGAAAAAAAAAAATCTGATTTGGATTATGGGTTACTGAAAATCCCTGTTTATCTTATTTTCTGTCTTTCAAAGTTCTTTGCTTCAAAGGAGAAATGTCAGCATCTCAAATAGGACTTCTGTGGCCCCCTGTCTAAAACAGCATCCCATTCCCCCAACAATCAGGTCCTAGTGAGCAGCATGCAGAGAGCTGAGTGGGGAACACTGAGGCCCACTTCCCCACCCAGTGGCCTTATGGGGAGGGAGTGGGAAGACACCCCCCCCAACTCGCTCTTACTCTTCTCTGCAATCTCCTGTCGAAGTTTTCTTTCCACTGGCAGAACCCAAACTGGAAGAAGCATGTGGAAAAGGGTTCAGAGGGGATCTGGAGGGGATGGAGAAGATCTCCCCACACCCACTTTGCTTTCTACCTCTTTACATCATTTTACTTGCTTTAGAGACTGTGCCATCATACTTAATGCAAGCTTTTGTTAGTTGATTATTTTTATGGTAGGAAGGGAACTTAATGAAATACTTTATTTTGAAGGCTCTCTAGTTTTCCAGAACCTTGCTTGGCACATAGTACATACTCATTAAATATTTGTGAAGAAAAGAAATAAAGGAAAGAATTAAAAGAAAGAAAGGAAGGTAAGAGAAAAGAAAAATAAAACAAAATTTCCATATATGTATATTTTCCATAAAAGATCTCTGGAAGATCCATTTGTCCCCCCTGGTGGTGTGTGAGATGGTTTTAGGTAGTATGTGGATAACTGCTTTTTATTTACTTATTATATAAATTAGATGTAGATTATTAGATGACTTTTTTCCTCGTGATGGGTCTTTAGAAGGTATTTAAATATTAGAAACTAAGTTACAGAAAAATATTAGGTATCTATATTACAGGTAAGACAACACTAAGTAAAATAAATGAAGTTTGGGAAAAGGTAGAAGGAAATGTTCCCCTTAACTCTATGTTTTTATAAACAATAAGTTTGACCCTTTGTATCTTTTTTTTTTTTTTTTAAGATTTTATTTATTTGATAGAGACACAGTGAGAGAGGGAACACAGCAAGGGGAGTGAAAGAGGGAGAAGCAGGCTTCCCGCCGAGCAGGGAGCCCGATGTGGGGCTCGATCCCAGGACTCGATCCCAGGACTCCGGGATCATGACCTGAGCTGAAGGCAGACGCTTAACGACTGAGCCACCAAGGCGCCCCAACCCTTTGTATCTTTATAGTGTTTAAAACCGTGCAAATATGTTTCACACTTACTATATGTTCTCATAACAACACTATTTGCCAGGGAGTTTAAAAGGCATTTCCAGGTCCTGCATTGAGTTGATGATAGATTTGGGAACATGGCTCAGGTGTTCTGATGTGAGAATAGTTCTCTCATGTTGTGCTTGCACTACTTGGAGCTCCAAGTAGATGAGTAGTGGGTGCACCCTGGCCATTTCTATAGGATGGGAGTGCTAATGCACAAGCTCTGAAGCCAGATCGCCCAGGCTCAGTCCCTGCTCTACCTACCATTAGAGGTGACCTTGGTAAATTACTAATCCTTTGTGCGCCTTGCTTTCTTTATCTGCAACATAGTATAATAATACTACCACTCCCAGTTGGTTTGTTGCAAGGACCAAATAAATTAACATAAGCACCTAGAAAAGTGTCTGGGACATAGTAAGTGTGGGAATTCTAGTTTTCTAGAATTTTCTAGTGTGGGAATATTTCTAATCAGTTGGAAGTAGAGCCTACTTCCTTCTATTCTTTTCCTCTCCCTGCTGTATGTTCATAGAAAGACTCAACGCTGCATACCCTGAACCAAAAACATACCCATTTGAGGTGCCTAGCATTGATTTATAGCTACTGGAGTACTGACAAATACATTTTAATAATTGAACTCTGGGTGAGTGGACATTTCATAGCTGTGGGAGATGACAAGAGAATCTACTGAAATGATACAAAATGTGTATGTTGTATCCGTCTGGGATACTTCGGGGGGAAAAAACTATTTTGATGTGAGGCAGAAAGTAATTCTATTAATAATAATGGGGTCTGCACTTCTACTTTCTCCACTGGGAGCACGCACTTGAATTTATTTGCAATATGGAATGTTGTCCCATGTGCCACACACCTGGTGTTGGCTGAGCTTGCCTAACCCTCGTGTTATATTACATACAGTTAAGTCATTTTTATAAGTTTGTGTAAATTTACACACTGCCACATGCAATCTCTGAGCAGCATTCCTACCTGCTAGAAATGTTATTTCCCTCCTCCCACCATTTTAATAAATACCTATTTATTTGCAGTTCTTATTCCTGAACTTTTAGTCAACATTGAGATGAATGTACTGAATAAAGCCAATTAGCAAATAGTCTTCCAGCTTTGAAATTTATTCAATGATCTTAATAATTCCCACGTATGTTTTCTAGTTTTTTTAGACCAGACAGTGTGAGGAAGCAGGGAATTTTGACAGGGAGATGAGCCCCTCTGCATACTTCATATAATTAAGATAGTCTCACTTTTCATCCCTGATTCAAGGAGATGGACCTAGAATGAATGATGACATCACTTCTGTTAGAAGGGAAAGAATGAGTAAAGACACAAAGAAGCAAACAAATAGAAGTTCAGTGTCCTGAATGATCTTAAAGCTCAGTAAGGGCTGTCTTGGCCTGATAGGAGAGCAGAGCAATGGTGCCTTCAAAGAAAGGCAAAATCAGAAGGTTTGGACACCAACTCTAATTCCTTTTGGGGAGGCCTTAGAGGAAAAAGGCCCTGGTGGCCTCTAAGTGTTATAGATAATGTCTTTATTTTATTGATGACATACTGCCTCTGTAAGAGATTCTGTTCTATTTTTTTATTGGGACATTAATGTGAGAATCTGCTCCATTTGGATGCTTTTGAAAAAGGAGAAATATGTTAAATTTAACCAGCTGATCATCTCTTGTTTGTTATATTTTAAATAGCAAGATTTTTCCAAACCTATATAGTGAAAAATATCCTAATTTATCAAAATTCTTTTTGATCTCAGCTAGTACAAGACTTTTAAAAAATTACCCTAATAAGTCTCAAGCCTTCAGACATTCCTGCATGTGAAGATGGGGAAAGTTCAGAAGATGCCAGTCTGGTGGACCAGCTTGGACTGTGGGCTTGATTGGATTAGTGGAGTGAGGGATTTTGAGCAAACATGGCCTAGGCCATTTTAAGGCTCAGCACCAGAACTATCTAATCAAATAAGATGGAGGACTGATTTGCTGGACCATCAGGAGTTGGACAGATTCAGGACCAAGGAGAAGTAGCTAAGAATTTGACCATGAATAGAGCTTGAGTTTTCTCATCTTTTAATGGGAATAATGATAGTACAGATTTCATAGGGCTATTGTGAGAATTAATTGGGATAAGAAATATAAAGCTCCAAGCAAAGTGTCTTTAACTCACGAATAGCAGCTTTGCTTTTGTTTTTATAATAATAATAATATGAAAATATTATTATGATTGAGGCAGCACAGAGGAGGAAAATATCTTACTGTGTTGGAGTATTCCAGGAAGCCTTTTGTAACTTAAGAATCTTGCATATATCTAACCCTGAATGTCTGAGGTAGATTGGAGAAAATGGCAGAAGGATTTTTTAAAAGTTTATTTTCTCCAGTACCACAGGTGAATTTGGAATAGAAGAGCAGGCAGGATAACAGATGAAGAAATTTTAATGAGTCAGAAAAATACAGCTCTGAGAGCTCCTCTAGTTTCATACTAGAGATGGTCTGCATTTCTTTTCAAATTATTATTTTAGTCACAAGCAATGCTTTCCAAATGGTCTCATTAAAAAAGATGCCACTTGGCATATTCCCCTTACAAAACATACAGTGAATTATGCTTAAAATCTGGTCTTTTGTTTTCTTTTGTCCATGAACAAGAGACAGTGACTATTGCCCTAAACTAGGTATCTATAGAACGATTTAAGTAAGCATATCATTGCCAAAATGTGGAGCTTCCAGAAGCCAGCAGTCTCAAGTTGAATAAAACTTGGATGATGGTATTTGTAGTGGTATCTACTGAAAAGACCTGCTATTATTGACTGAATAATGTCCTCTCAAATTTTATATGTAGAAGTCCCAACCCTCAGTATCCCAGAATGTCACCATGTTTGAAGATAAGGTCTTTAACGAGGTGATTAAGTGGGCACCTGGGTGGCTCAGTTGGTTGAGCATCTGACTCTTGGTTTAGCTCAGGTCATGATCTCAGGGTTGTGGAATTGAGACCCACGTCGGGTTCCGTGCTCAGCACAGAGTCTGCTTGAGATTCTCTCTCTCTCCCTCTCCCTCCTCCTCTGCCCCTCCCCCCACTCGTGCTCTCCCTCTCTCTCTCAAATAAATAAATAAAGAGGTGATTAAGGTAAAATGAGGCCTTTAGAGTGGGACCCTATAGCCCCATATGACTGGTGTCCTTATAAGAAGAGGTGGAGGCACCGGGGCTGCACACACAGAGAAGAGGCCGTGTGATGACACAGGGAAAAGGTGGCCATCTGCAAGGTGGGGAGAGAGGCCTCAGGGGGAACCAAACCTATTAATATCTTAATCTTGGACTTCCAGCCTCCTGAATTATGAGAAAATAAATTTCTATTGTTTATGCCACCCAGTCTATAGTATTTTGTCATGGTAGCCCTAGCAGTTTCTCTAGAAACTTCAGCCTGATCTTTCACATTATGTAGGACCCGAATTTCAAGAAAGAGGAAGGGGGGCTCAGATGCCAGCTCCTTATTCAGGTTTTACAGTAACAAGTAGGACAGGGAAGTGGGGTTGTGTGTGGGTAGCGCGTGTCAAATGTCTAGGGGGTCCTCATGGTAAGACGCAGGCTGGGTCACTGAAGTAGATGATGCCACAGTGTAATTCCAGCCCACAGAAATATGCTGGGGGAAACACGGTACAGCTGTTTGGAAAGAGCCTTGACTTGGATGTCACTGTAAAGCTCTGCACGTGTGCACGAGTGATGTACGTCCTTGCGCTTATACATTCGTATGCCCACATAGATGTCCACATCGTTAAGGAAAAGCAAAACCTTCCTGCAATATCCTAGAGTCATGAGGCATTATGCTCTACCCAGAAACGAGGAGGCCTGAGAAAACCACTGAGAATATGTGCAGTCTCTTCTGTGTCTTTCTCTTGACTTTTTCACTGGCCTGACGCTGTTATGGCTGGGCATACTACCGACAGGTGCTACGCCGGGCCTCAGATGCTTCTCAGACCGCAGTCGTATTCTTCTAAAGCCTCTGGAGTGATTTGAAGAAGCTTCCCGCACAGCCTGACATTAAGGGGGGAAAAAAGTCAGTAAGGCCAGGAATTCCAGTTGTTCTGTCTTCCTGGAAAATCCACCCAGTGGCTCGTGAAGCCTGTACTTATCTCTCTGCCCAGTCACCAGTGTGGCCATGACCATGACTGGGCAGAGAGCTGCTGGCCACGTGGGCAGAGAGCTGCTGGGCAGAGAGCTGCTGGCCACGTGACACTCACTGTCAGTGGGTGAGAGACCGTTGAGGAACATGAGGTCACACGGGCCTCTCCATCCACAGAGTCTGGCTGGAAGTGCCGCTGGTCCTAGAAAAGAGCATGGTACTTCATCATACGTTTCACTGCTATTAATGTGGTGAAAAACATAGTCAGCTCCTCTCTTAAATCACAGGCACCAATAGTTAATAGGGAATCCACATGTCAGCTTATCTAGGCTGTGTGCTAAGGGAAGTCAGAAACAGCTCTGCTTTTCAACTAGGTGAGAGCGAGTTGGGTCTGAATGGTGTACAAGCACTCCTTTCTTCCACCCCACACCCGTCTGCCCTGCTTCTCTCATTAACATCAGCTTGCAATTAAGGCGCGCCAGACACACGTGCTCCTTCGGGCCCAGGATGGGTCTGCCTTTTCCTCCCTTTGAGGAAGTGCGGCTGCCCATTTGAAAAATCCAGAAATAAAGCTGTCAGTTTTAGCACATTAAATCATGGAACGATGAGAACAAAGCCACTAACCAATCCTGAATGCCGATAACAAACCTCCAGAGGGACATTTTCCTGTCAGGGAAGCTTTTGCTGAAGGTGTCCACCTTTGAAAATATTTGGCACTCTTGAAAAAATGCATTAAATTTTATTAAGTCTAAATGAAGTTTATTTTACTTTTATGTGTTTTAATCTATATTTTAATGCAATGGGGGTTGTTATTGATGGACACATCTCAGTCCCTTTTGAGTGTGAGCAAATGATGCAGCTTATCGAGCAGGCTTCTTACACATTTTCCACTGAAATATTAAAGGCATCCAAACAGTGAAACCATCCAGCAGATATTTATGAAGGAGAGGCTCTGTAGCCGAGATGCAGAGTAGATCTGTGGAGGGAAAAATTAAATCAAAAGAGATGAGTAAGTGTCTGGTGAGGCTGAAATAAATGTACGAATGTACAACGAACATAGAAAGAGGGAGAACAAATGAAAGAGAGATTAAAAATTATAGCAGATATACAAGCAATCTAATTTTGTTTATAAAGAGTCTTGCTTCCAACAAGTTCAGTTTGAATGTCTGATCAGCCATTTATTTAACAGATATCTATAGTACACCTACTAAGTGCCAGGCATGCACTAGGCACTTGGGATATAATGATATCCTCCCTTGTCTTTGAAGATATCATTACCAACTGGGGGAGTGAGACTCTAACTTCACGCTCAAAACTCTAAAGATGTAAAGAAGAGCACTCTGGGAAAAACATGCTCTAGTGAGGCTTCGCGTTGGGCTGAGGTGCTGGAGGTATTGGACGAAGGCTCCCCAAATGGCTTCCCAAATGAGATCTTAAGGAAAGAAGAACGTAAAGAAGAGGATGGGTTTGTGTGGGGCAGAAGCATGGTTCCAGGTGGAGAGAAAGGGTCTGATGGCCCTGGGGATGATGGAACGTGCCTCCCAGATGGGAGCATGCTGTGACAGGCTGTGAAGAGGGAGAAGATGAAGTCTGGGAGGTGGCACTGGGCTAGCCCAAGCTAAGGCATCTGTCATGTATCTTGCAGTCATGGGGAGCTCATTGGAGGTTTTAAGCAGACATAATCGGCTTTGTTCTCCTGCAAATCCATTCTACTAAACAGTTGGAGGATGGGCTGAAGCAGGCAAGTGGCACCAAATAGAAGATTTTACAGTAGTTTGAACCAGCTTAACACCTTTCCTTTCTCCTTTCTCACTGAGCAACCCGGGTCTGCAGCTATGCACTCTCTAACCCCTCAGGAAGTCATTCTAGGTTCCTACCTTTAGTGTTGAGAAAGGGTCTGATGGCCCTGGGGGGGTGGGGGGCAGCCATCTGGCTCCTGCTGCATTGATTTAACCTGTGTTTTTTCTCTCTGTCCTCAGGGCAGCAGCTCTGCAAGGAGAGGAGAGGAGAATAAGATTCGAGAGATATCTTTGAGGCACAGTCAACAAGTGTATTTATTAGCTCAGTCCACTTAGTCCACACGCTGGAGATTGCTTTGGTAACTTGCCTTTATTTTTCTCTTTCCCATTTCTCCTTATCTCTGCCCAAGCTCCTGTAGTTTCCCCATCTGTTTTGATGTTAGGGACACTTCTTTTGTCTGGGACTTTTCAGGTATCTCAAGTTCAATCAGTTCGAGAGTTCAGGTTTCCGCTCCTTCTCCTTCTCCTTCCCCAACTAACTCTCCCCCTAAGGTTCCTATAATGACCACGTTAACGTGCTTTTCCCTTAGAGGTCTCTGGAGTGTAAAAGGAACAAAATCCCATTACCCAAAGCTACAATGAACATCTCCTGGACACTATTCTAAATGCCTTGCATGAATTCATTCATTTAAGCCCACTCTATTAGGGACTTCTCTTCTGCCTTTAAAAAACACACCTCATGATATAAGTATTATTGCTCCCATTTTAGAATCAGAAATTGAGAGTCTTTGCAATTTCAAGCAGATGAGAAGGATCTTGTATGATGAGAACTTCCTTTATATTCCTCAAATCCCTCTTCAGCCAGCAAACTTCTGCTAGAATCCTAGATCTATAGAATTCTAGATTCTTAGAATGGGAGGACTTTTATAGGTAATCTTTTTCAGACTCCGGGCAAAGCTCCAGTATGTGTTCTGGGCCTTGATACATTGATTACTTGAGTCCTTCCTTCATTCACTCACTGTGGATGGACTGCTGACTGTTTGTCTAGATACTCACTACAGTGAAGTATGCTCTGCTTTTATGGTCATCTGTCTGGGGTTGGCTTCAACACTTTCAGTGACAGGGAATTCACTCCGCCTCCCTGAAACAGACCATTCTCTTACGAGAATGGTCTGTGAGATTTCTTATTGTGAGATTTCTTATTGTGAGCCAAATCCTTTCTCCTCTACCTTCCAATTGCTGGTCACAATTTTACTTTGTGAGACCACCTAGACCAAGTTTAATCTTTCTTCTGCATGACAATCCTTTAATTATTTGAAGACTTTTTTTTTTTTTAAATAATTTCCATCCCCTCTCCCAGGTCTTCTCTTCCCTGGCTATACCTCCCTAGTTCTTCATGTGGCCAGTTTCAGATCTCCTTAGGATCTCAGTGACTCTCCTCAGGTTGTGCCTGTCTAAACATACCTACTTCGTCTTCGTGAGCCTCTGCACACGGGGCTCAACATGCCATGCAAGCCTCCTAGCCTGCTCTGTTTTAAGAAGGATAGAAAAGAGGGCAGCTGGGTGGCTCAGTTGGTTAAGCGACTGCCTTCGGCTCAGGTCGTGATCCTGGAGTCACGGGATCGAGTCCCACATCGGGTTCCCTGCTCAGCACGGAGTCTGCTTCTCCCTTTGACCCTCCTCCCTCTCATGCTCTCTGTCTCTCATTCTCTCTCTCGCAAATAAATAAAATCTTAAAAAAAAAAAAAAATTTAAAAGAAGGATAGAAAAGAGTTACTCTTACTTCCTTCTCGCCTTACATTAACTCATTACATTTGCAATTATGTAACTGTGTTGGTGTCTGCACCGGCCTGCAAGACAGCAGGTGGCAAAGCCCAGGAAGCATAATTGTTTTCGAGTGTATCCCCAGCAGAGTACCTGGTGTGACTAAGTGTGCAATTAATGTTTGTGGAATGAATGAATAACTTATTGAATGAGTACCTTGCTGTTAAAATACTGAACAAGAGCATTCTGGTTTTTCTAAATAGCACAGAATTAGACTCACTAGCCCAATCGGCCCATTTTCAGGAAAGAAAACTGAGACCAGAGAAGTCAATGATTTGCCTTAGGTCACACAGTGAGCTAAGACTAGAACTCTGGCCCACTGACTCCCACTTCAGAGCCGGTGAGTGACAGGCAAGTCCAGATGTCGGGCGGGGGGGTGGTATGGTAGAAGTGGTGGTCGATATGAGACAGCCATTTTATAACCTGGGAACGCCAGGCATCTGGGGCTCTCCTGGGGCCCTGGGCAAACCACAGGGGAGTAGCCTTTGCCACCCAGCCTCACTTCCAGGTCAGGAGCCTACTCAGTGGGACAGGGCTGTGTTCAAGGCAGCTTTGGGCCTTAGCTGTGTATTCAGGGCTTTTCCAGGGCCCACATAAAGCTCAAATATTGATTCGGCTTCTCTAAGATCTCCTAAGCTGCACTGGGAGAGGACTGACAAATAAGAAACAGCCAACGATGTGCCCAGAGAATTATTCCAGGGAAATGAAATGAAGTGTTGGCAGTACGGTGAAATAAATTCTGTTTTTGTTCTGCTCAAGCTCACTGAGAGGAAGGAAGGAAGCTGAGGCCATTACAATTCTTAGAAAACAAAGCAAAACTGGATGTCAGTTACTGCTTGCTCCTGTATTCGTTGTTCATAGATGTGTCTGGCCTGATCACAGGAGAATTATGGCTCTCATACCATAAACAGCACTGATCCATAGCCTCCCTCAGAGACTATGAGGGGGATTCTGCAATAGTATTTTATGACTTGAAACAACGCATAATATAAATCCTTAATTGGATGGTAATGGTCTCCTCTGTCACCCTGTGATATAGAAGTGCCAGTAACAGCATGAATAATGCTTAACATTGTTAAACTCTGCGTTTTTGCATGATTTCCTTCATTCCTCACAATAGGTATTATCCCCATTTTATAGGTGAGGGAGTCGAGGTGCAGAGAGTGCCAACTTTGAAACCAGATCTGCCTAATGCTAAAGCCAGTTTTCTTAACCCTATGCTCAGCACTTATATAACGAGCTAGGAAAATTAATATTAATCTAGTTGTGGTTCTCCTGTTTTTGGCAGAGACTTTCTCTTCAGGGCCTTCAGAGATCACTATCTTCCTGCCTTAGAATGTCCTTACAACACACCCCCAACTTGACTCAGTTTCTCCTCACTTACATGCAAGTGCCTCCTCTTCCAAGAACCCTTCTCTGCCCACCCCCCGCCCCCCATCGCCTCGGTTTGCATAGCACCCCCTTCACATTTCTGTCATTGCATTCATGATTCAGTTAGTTTAATATCTTGTTTTCCCCACTGCTAGAGTGGGAGCCCCTTGAGGTTAGAGGCCGTCCCTTACTCCGTCTGTGCCCCCAGTGCCTGGAATAAGCAGGTGCTCCTGATGGGTTTCAGTTTTCAAATGAAAGACAGGCTCTGGAGCACCTGATAATCAGTAGGGCCATGTTTTCTTATCACATTGTGGTGGGATCAGTTTAAATGACTAAGTTCCTTCAGGAAAGGAGGTTTTGCTTTGGTCAGTGTCCCCAGCTGAGAACTGGGCAGGAGTAAATACGCAATAATGTAAATTCTACCAAAGAAACACTAAACTAAACAAAAGACAAAGCTGGGAGGGGACAAAGAAAGTCTTTCAAGGAGGCATAGTGCAGCAGGATCGAGCTGGGACTCTGGAGGGAGGGAGGCCTGGGTTTAAATCCCAGCTCTGTCACTGCCTGGCACTTGATCTAGCAAGTGAAGGATTGTCTCTGAAACTCAGTTTCTTCATCAGAAAACTCGGGATAATACGAATGCCAACACATAGGCCAGCTGTGAGAACTATTTACAATCCTGTGTCTTAGCACAAAGCTCGGCAGAATATTAGCACCGACCAATGGCAGCTCTTTTTATGTAGCTGCATACTTCTCTCTTTTCCAACAGATATGTGAAGGTCTTGAAAATACCCTTTTTCTTGAGAAATGCTTTGACACTGAGATATGTCCAGAATGTTGCTAATCCGATATATAGGTGGAGGTGACTAGGTGTCTATGATTCCACATCAAGTGGTATCTAAAATGCGGGACTCGCTTTCTCAGGTTGGATTCTACGCATATGTAAAATCTTCTTCTACATGCTGCTCTCAAGCGGAATCAATCACTTGAACATAGTGCATTTTATAATTTATACTTTATGGTAATTTTTATATTGCATTTTCTTTCTATACTGTGAACTACTTAGGGCAGAAATTGCTTCTAATGTACCTTTCTTTGGGCTTTGTATATAGCATGATGCCAGTAGATACTTTTTATTTTTAGCACTTATCACAGCTGTTCGTGAAAGTTTTGTAAAGTATAATTAAATTTAATATATGTCTCTCCTAAGAGGATGTGAGAATCAGAGAGTTAAGAGGGGAAAGAAACAGGGAGTAAAGATGAGAAAGAAACTCATTTAATTTTATACCTGCAGATACTGGGACCTCTGCAAAAATAGCTTTTTCTTTCTTTCTTTCTTTCTTTCCCTTTCTTTTTCTTTCTTTCTTTCTTTCTTTCTTCCTTTCTTTCTTTCTTTCTTTCTTTCTTTCTTTCTTTCTTTCTTCCTTTTTTTTTTTTTTTTTTGCCATGGGACACTGGCGCCAACTACTCCCCTCCATGTCCACCAGTGCTCATACCACGGGAAGGGCTGTTTCTAGGGTTTGGGTCGTAGAAGTGACTGCAGGAGTTCCACGTCTGGGCAGCTCACTTACCATTATCTCCCCAGTGTTCGCCACAGTGTCAGGTACGCAGCAAATACTCAGAAATGCCTGATCTTGAGTGCGTTCTATCACCCAATAGGGAAAGGAGAGTCATGGGAGAGAATCCCAAAGAGCCTTTGTTTCCCAGCCTAGGCAGGTGTGCCACTGACCCTTGTACGTGGTTCTCAGACTTCAGAGCACGCAAGGATCCCCTGGAAATGTCAGGACGCATTCGGAGGTGGTGGGGAGGACGGAGGAGATTAACAAAGGGCAGAGAGAAATCCTCGTCTGGCAGGAGAGCGCGCAGGCTATGTTAAGGTAACGCTAACAAAGCTGCAGAGCCCAGATGTGTCCGGCAGGCTTCTGACGGGTCTCCGGGGAGGCAGTGTAGGGATCCAGGCAGGGGCAAACACATCAGGGCAGTCTGTTAACATAATGTGGGCCCTAACTGTGGGATTGGACATGAGGGAAAGACTCGAGTCTCTGAGAGGCAGGTGGACTAGAGCAAAGTAGGACCCCCGTCCCGGGGACACCGGCGGGCCAAGACCATGAGTGAGACAGGGTTCAGAAACAGGAAGTAGCACTTGGGATGGGGACTGATGGGCTGCAGTTTTTGTGGATGACACAGACCCAGCTCCAGCATCTGCCCATGGTAGCTCGCCTCTTGCATTGTAGTCATCATGCTGCATTGCCGTGGTCTGCTTCTATTTCTGTCTCCTTCACTAAATGGTGAGCAACTCAGGAGCATGGGACCTTGTTGTTATTATTAATTATTATTATGTATGTATCTTCATGTCTCCAATACTTAGCTCAGAGCCTGGCACATGATATCTCTTCCTTAAGTGTTTGCTGAATGATGGCATGAGTGGAGGGGTGGATTTGTGAATGATTTCTTTTCCTTCCATCCTCTGACCCCACATTGGGAGAGAGGTGTTTAAATCCTCCTGGCAGGAAAGCAGGGCACTCCTAGGAGCTGGAGCAGGTCTGAATATGCATGTGGGAATTAAATGGTTTCAGCTGTGGGGAGAAGCAAACCAAAGAGGCAGGGACCAGAAAAGGAAAAACTTTGAACAACTAGCTGTTAGTCATTGACCTTGGTGTGGCCGAATCAATCATTCTTGTCTTTTCTTTTTTTATCAGAACAGCTTATCACAAGGGTGGGGACGGGGGGAAGGAGGGAGAAAAGGTTTACATTGATAGTATATTTTATGCAGTTACTTTATTCACATTTTCAAATTTAAACCTTCTGAGATTCTTACAACACAAGATTTATTATTGCCCCTTTAAAGATGCAGAAGTCAGATAATTTGCTTAAGGTCACAGTGCTGCTCCAGGGCAGTCTAGAACTGGAGGCACTCTCTAGTGAGTGCTTACTTTAATTTAGGGCTCTGAGGATAGGAGAACAGTATTACGAATGTATTGGATGCCAAGGAAGAGGAAGGTCTGGACTTCTATTTCATTCCAGTAACCTTGACATACATAACAGGACCACCAAGACATGGAAGACCACTTAGGAGAGATTTCATCAATCCTTACTTTGTTTTTGTGTAGTTTTATGATATCAGTTAATCCATCAGCCACAGGAAAGTGGGATTCATTTATTAATAATGGGCATTTTGGGGGCACACATATTCTGTGGCACTTGGCATCAGGGAGACAGAAGTAATAAAAATACAGTTACCCTTTGTTGAATAACTAGAAATGTGCTAACATTTCCCACGTAGTCTCCTAATTCCTCCTCACATGAACTCTAATAAGTAGATATCACCATCTCCAACTGACAGGTGAAGAAAGGAAGGCTCAAAAGGTTAACTAACTTAGCTCTACCACTTTCCAGTTCTGACCTTGGATGATTCTTCCTGACTTTAACACCCATATTCTTTTTATGAGAGTGTGTATGTATCAGGGGTTCATAATCCATTCGGGGAGGCAGATTGTAAATGTATAATTAAATATAATAAATGACACAAGTGCTTAATAGAAGTTACGCAGCACTGGTGGGGCTAATCAACTCTTTAACCAGAGAAGGCAGCAGTGTGGAGGTGATGTTCACACTAGGCCTTAAATGAGACATAGTTTTGTATCTGAAACTAAGTAACATTGTGTGTCAGGGATACGTCAGTTAAAAAAATGAGAACTAGGGGTGCCTGGGTGGCTCAGTCGGTTAAGGCACCCACTCCTGGCTTTGGCTCAGTCGTGGTCTTGGTGTCATGAGATTGAGCCCCGCATCGGGCTCCATGCTGGGCAGGGAGTTTGCTTGGGACTCTCTCTCCCCCTGCTTTTGCCCCTCCCTCCTGTGCATGCTCTCTCTCTCAAATAAATAATCTTTGAAAAAAAATGAGGAATATTTTATAAAGAAAGTACTTGTCTGCCTTGTGTATTAAGATAACTAAATTCTCAGCAAATAACAGGTGGGCAGAAAAACATATCCTGTGTATGCAGCTTCCTTTAGCTTTAGCGCCCATCACCTCCTATGCTTCCTGGGGACTTGCCTCTTTCAACACAATACTGTTGGCTGCTATGTCTGGGTTCATTTTCGTGGTTAAACTGATGGTCCATCTGTTCCCAATGAAAAGTACAAATATTCCGATGCAAACCTTGAATATAGAACTGTCGCATAGTCAAGGTAAAGCTGTCAAACATCTCTTCTGAAGGGCAGAGTACAGTTTTAGGGATGTGTTCCTGTAACTACGTTACTCATTCAGGGCTATGGTGCAATCAAGAATGTTTCCGGAGATTTCCTGCTGGTACCGCAGCAATTTGTGCATAGATCTAAGTAATAAATGGGCAATCATTACACATATGAGAGGAACATTCAGCATCCTCCAGTGGGATTTATAATTGACTCCTCAGAGAGCACCGTCGTCATAAGTTTTATTTCCCCTCTTCCTTTCTTTTGTATCTTTTCACTAATCTCTCTTCTTCTAAGTTACCAAAACATGTTTTCAAAAATCTATTCTTTTTGCTTCCTTTCCTCAGGTTTTTTCCCCTAAATATTGCCCCAGACGATGTTGCAGGTGTCTGTCCTGGGCTCCTTGAAGGTGGTCCATTGTATTAGCTCAGGGTTCTGGAGCCCTAAAGCCTGGTTTGAATTATAGCTGCCTGCTTACCACCACGCAAACTCTTTAACGTAAATTTCCAGTGATGATAACACTTATTCACTGAGTTGGTGTGCCATCAGATGAGATGATGCTTGTAGAAGACATTTCTGGTACATAGGGAGATCCCGAGAAAATGTTAGCTATTACAATGTCTTCTAGCACAGTTCTTGGTACATAGCAGATGCTTGAATATGTTTGTTAAATGACAAAGAAGACACAGGTCTCAGGGAAAATGACTGGCTTCTTTACGGACCCAGAGTTCGTGGCAGAGCTGAACCGTGATTTGCCTCTTTTAAAACAAAGGGCATTTCTTTTTCTAGCAGGCTTTCTTCTTTTAAAGATACCCTGTCCACATTTTAACCTTTGAAAAGAGGTTTGTGTTATTTCTGTTTGCTTTTATTTCTATTTATTTATATTTCTAAATGCCTTCTACTTCCAAAATATTGTTTCATGAAAAGCCATACAAGATAGTATTGACTGTCGCTTAACAGATATTAAAAAAAAATAATAATAATCAAAAAACAAAGTGAGAGGGGATAGGGAATTAGAGCCAAGGCCATCAGCTGAAGCCAGAGACAGAGGCTTGAACTCCGCATTTGGCTCTGTGCTTCCCGACGGTCAGGTGCATGCCCATGCCTGCCCAGAGAAGGTCCTGGAGTTGGAGCCCCCAAGGTCTATGTGGAGCTCCCCCTTATAATTCTAGTGAGTTCTCCCTTGCCGGTATGTCCACATTCTCACACCTAAAAGATCAGATTCAAAGGCTGGGCAGCTATGAGATAGTCTTTCGAGTACTGAGACCTTGGTAAGCAGCAGTAGATATAAATCAGCATATTTAGTGTTCACCCGAGGAGCTTATGAGTGAAAGTGCAGCTCGTCCACAGCACCATGAGCCTGTGTTCCTCCCTGCTGCTCAGGCAAAAGGTCAAGTTGGAGAGTAGCCTGAGTCTGATGTTCGAGCTGGACATATCCTTTAGATAGGCTGCAGATGGTCTGTGGTTTAGCCTGTCAGATCAATCACTGCTTGCACTTTACAAAACGATGGTCCAACCAAGGACACCTTTATTACCATACATACTTTATAACTACAATTTACCCTCTAGGCTTCAACATGATCACAGATCATTAGAAGCTAGCTGGGCAGCCGGCAGATCCTGTGATTCGCTTATGTGTCCTGCTGACTGTAAAGTGGACTGCCCTAACTCTAAGCCAATGCCTAGAGTGTAAATTGGCATTGCCCAAGAAGGAAGGGAGTCACCAGCCACTGAGAAGAAGAACGTGCATTTTCCATTTTACAGGACATGAAGAGAAAATGCTGTATTGGTAAATTATCTCCCGTTCTGGATGATATGCAGAGAAAGTGTTCAGAATCCAAAAATTGCAGCCCAATGTCAGAAAGCTGTTCTTTTTTATTACATCTTCACAGAACCACTCTTTCAAATATTGTGGTCAATATATTTGCTTCTGAATGCTTCTGAAACAACAGTACTTTCAAAAGCTGAAAACATCAATCATATACACATCAGTCTATCCAGTGATCCATTCATGCAACAAAGATTTACTTCCATCTACTATATGCAGAAGAGTTTGGTAGTCATCCTAGGCATATAGAGTGGAAACATCGTGATCCCTAAAGTCAAAGAACTTAAAGAAAAGAAATATATACTCTTTAGGTTGAAAGGAAATTTAAATTTATTTTGTCTAACTATCAAGAAGTCTGCTAAGGCAAATTTGATTTGCAGAGAAATAATTATTTTTAAAGGCTAAGGAATAATAAGGTGTTAAGAGTTGTAAAAGTAAATGGCTATGGATTCTCAGATTGTGGAAAGACTACATTGAGCTGGAGGCTATCATGGAAGGCTTCATGCAGGAAGTGGCATTTACTTGATTTTTAAGAGGTGGTCTAGCGAGCTAAATGGTGGCCACAAAAGTTGTGTCCATGTGTGAATCCCTAGAACCCTTGTATATTACTTTGTATGTTAAAAGAGTAAGCATTACCTTATGTGGCAAAAGATGTGATGAGGTGAAAGATTCTGAGAGAAGGAGCTTACTCTGGATTATCAAGGTGGGACCTATTCAATCTAATTACAAGTATCCTCATAAGAATGAGACAGAGGAAGATTTGACAGACAGAAGAGAAAGAGGCAGTGTGACCACGGAAGCAGAGATTGGAGTGATGTGGACATAAACCAAAAAACGTGGATAGCCACAGAAGCTGGAGGAGGTTCCCTGGCAGACTCCAGAAGGAGTGAAGCCCTGCTGACCTTTTGATTTTAGACTCCTGGCCTCCAGACCTGTGACAGAATAAATTTCTGTTGTTTTAAGCCACCATGTTTGTGGTAATTTGTTATAGCAACCATAGGAAACCAATACAGATGGGTCGGATTTTAATACATGCCATCAGAAGAAAAGGGCACTAGGGTAGAGGAAACAGGTATGAAAAAATGCAGGGAGACAGCATGTTGGGGATCCTGGAAGTGGTTTGGTGTGGTCAGACAAAGAGTGTCTGGAGGGTGAATAAACATAATAAATTAGCTGACATTTTTTGAACACTGCCTATACGCCAAGCCTATGTCACGTCCTCTCCATGTAGTTTCCCTTTTAATCCCCACAGCTGCCTTGTAAGACAGGCATTTTCTCATCTCCACTTTACAGATGAAGAAACTGAGGCACAGAGAGGTTGAATAATACGGCCAAGGTCACAAAGGGTAAGAAGTCTTTGAGCTGAAATTCCGACCCGGTCTGTCTCCCGGTGCTCTAAGCCTCTATGCCATCTGTACTACTTACTAACAAAAGGTGTTTTCCCTCTGCTCCTGCTTCATGTTGTACTCAGCACTCAGAGCACTTATCACAGTGCCTTATAATGTGGCTTCATTTACCCGTTTCTCCTACTAGACTATAAGGCCTGTGGGAGAAGAGACCATATCTTTCCTCATGCCGGTGATTCTCCAGGCCTGGCACACAGTGAATTATAAGTATTGGCTGAGCCGGTGGCAATTGTAAAGCTCTATTCTGGGATGTAGTACATAGACCAGAAAGCTTTGCTCTGTGTGTCTTAATTAGAACGGGGTCAGGACATATTAAGGCCCTCTTGTACTCCATCTCCGTATCGCAACAGGATTTCCCGCTCTTTAAAGGAAATATTTGGTATGTGGGGACATTCGGTAGGTACAATCCAGTAGTCTCCATAGAAAGAATTACTCTAGACTAGGTCTTGGGTATCCAGTGAGCTCTATCGGCAGAGCGTTTAAATTCCTTCTGCTGCTGTATAGATTCCCATCAAAGAAAAATCCATTGCAGTCCTGCTTAAAGATGCTTCTGAGACATTTGGAGGAAACCAAAATGCACCACGTACGGCATCGTTAGTTGCTTGCCTCTTAGAAGGGTGATCCCCTAATGGGATTTTTTTTTTTTTTTTTAAAGAAACCAATCTCTTTTCGCTTCAAAGCCAGGGTTTCCCAAGGAATTGATTCCTAGTTCTTACCACTTCTTGTTAGGGCAGAACTGTAGACATCACTTCGGCCGTGGAAGTCGGCTTTTCCTCTAGATGGCAGAGGTTGAGGCCTGTGCTGGGAGTGCTGGTCCGTGGAGAGGGCTGTGGTCAGAAGCATGAGCATGGAAAGCATGCCCTGAACAGGGTGTGGCAGCCTGTGCCTGATGGAGGAAGTCGTGTGGACCACAGAGGCAGCCAGATGGGGAAGAACTGCAAACCGCATAGCATGAGAAAAAGCATGGAGGGGTTTGAAGTGAAGCATTCCTAAAAAAAAGCAAAGATAAGAAAGAGGACAAGGTCAAAGGAAACATCATGAGGATTTGCATGGAAGGATCAAGTCCCTAAAAGGGATATTTGTATTATAAGTCTGAAAACCCTCTACAACAAATGCACACACACACACACATAAATGCATGCACACACACACACATGCACACGAGCATACACATGCATGCGCACGCACACATAAGCAACACACATGCACTGGCATGGCAGGACATGAGAGAGCAAGAGAGAGATGAAGAGTAAAAAGGGGCAATAGGTGAAGGGTTTTTAAAAATTAACAAAAAATTTAAAAGAGAATAAAAGAGAGAAAAAGAGAAGAAATTAACCAATTAAGATGACGGGTCTGGCTCTGTTTTACCTATTTTCATACCGAGAAACCTCCAGTGTTTCCACATTAAAAAAGAATTTTAAACTCTCCATCCTCCAGACTTTCTGCATGCCAACTCTTACGTGCATTGCGTTTGCCATTTTTTACCACGCCAGCCCGTGCCCGTGCATGCAACTTGCACGCGCTGCTCAGAAAGCCTCAGCATTGGCATTTTCCTGCCTTGGTATCTTCACCCACCATCTCCTCAACGTGGATATTCCCTTTTATTTCTTCTTCTCAAGACTTCCCTCCCATCTCCACTCTTTAAGGCCAAACATAAGCTAACATTGCAGATTCATTTGTTCATTCATTTATTTGACCAAGATTTGTTGAGAACTTTTTCATAAAGTTCAACAAACATTTACTTTCTATTCCTGTTATTTTTCTGTTTGGCACAGTCGTCCTACATGACAGTGGCAGCTTCCGCTTTGTGTATGCCAGTTCTCACAGATTTATTTTTTAAATTTTTTTATTTAAATTCAATTTAGTTAACATATTCAGTATTGTTAGTTTCAGGGGTAGAATTTAGTGATTCATCAGTTGCATACAACACCCAGTGCTCATTACATCGAGTGCCCTCCTTACTGTTCCTCACACAATTATCCCTTCCCCCCACCCACCTCCCCCCCAGCAACCCTCAGTTTGTTTCCTAGAGTTCAGTGTCTCTTATGGTTTGCCTCCCTCTCTATTTTCATCTTATTTTATTTTTCCTTCCCTTCTCCTCTGTTCATCTGTTTGTTTCTTAAATTCCACATATGAGTGAGATCACATGGTTTTCCTGACTGACTTACTTCGTTTGGCATAAGACGCTCTAATTCAATCCACATTGTTGCAAATGGCAAGATTTCATTCTTTCTGATGGCTGACTAATATTCATATATACATACATGTGGGGGATATATATATATCCCATCTTCTTTATCCATTCATCTGTTGATGGACATCTGAGCTCTTTCCATATTTTAGCTATTGTGGACATTGCTGCTGTACATATTGGGGTGCACGTGCCCCTTCGAATCATGATGTTTGTGTCCTTTGGATAAATACCTAGTAGTGCAATTGCTGGATCATAGGGTAGCTCTATTTTTAACTTTTTGAGGAACCTCCATACTGTTTTCCAGAGTGGCTGCACCAGCTTGCATTCCTACCAACAGTATAAGAGGGTTCCCCTTTCTCCACATCCTCACCAACATCTGAGGTTTCCTGAGTTGTTAATTTTAGCCATTCTCACTGGTGTGAGGTGGTATCTCATTGTGGTTTTGATTTGTATTTCCCTGATGCTGAGTGATGTGGAGTATTTTTTTCATGTGTCTGTTAGCCATTTGGATGTCTTCTTTGCAGAAATGTCTGTTCATGTCTTCTGCCCATTTCTTGACTGGATTTTTTTGGTTTTTGGGTGTAGAGTTTGGTAAGTTCTTTATAGATTTTGGATACTAGCCCTTTATCTGATAAGTCATTTGCAAAAATCTTTTCCCATTCCATAGGTTGCCTTTTAGTTTTGTTGGCTGATTCCTTTGAATAGCCAAAGTCAGGTTGAAAAAGAAAACCAAAGCTGGGGGCATCACAATTCCAGACTTCAAGCTGTATTACAAAGCTGTGATCATCAAGACAGTATGGTACTGGCACAAAAACAGACACACAGATCAGTGGAACAGAATAGAGAGCCCAGAAATGGACCCTCAACTCCACGGTCAACTAATCTTCGACAAAGCAGGAAAGAATGTCCAATGGAAAAAAGACAGTCTCTTTAACAAATGGTGTTGGGAAAAGTGGACAGCCACATGGAGAAGAATGAAATTGGACTACTTTCTTACACCACACACAAAAATAAACTCAAATGGATGAAAGACCTAAATGTGAGACAGGAGTCCATCAAAATCCTAGAGGAGAACCACAGGCAGCAACCCCTTTGACCCCAGCTGCAGCAACTTCTTGCTAGACATGTCTCCAAAGGCAAGAGAAACAAAAGCAAAAATGAACTATTGGGACTTTATCAGAATAAAAAGTTCTCACAGATGTTTTGAATAAATGATTCCCTAGCTAGAGTCTATTTGTGTGAGGATGCCTTGCCAGTTAAAATGAAACTCACAAAGGGTGTTTGCAAGTAATTAAAATATTTAACTTAACTGTTTGTTAAAATTTGCTAAGATTTATGCACAATGGAGAGTTGATTTTATCCAGGAAGCCCTTTTAGTACCAAGATCCCATTGCCACTTCTCTAGTGAAACACCATCTCTCACCTGGCTTGCTTCAGCCTCCTAGCTGTCTTGATGCCTTCAGCTTTGCTGCCTTGAATCCGTTCTTCATCCTACATTCACCATGGTCTGTTTTCTAGAGCACAGATCAAATTGTGCCTGTCCCCTGCTTAAAGCGCTCTGATGGCTTCCCTTTGTTGTTAGGATGAAGTCCAAGCTCCTGAGTCAGTAGACGCTTCCATATCTTCTCACAGCTCAACTTTGCGGAGAAAATGCTCCTCATTTTCTTGTCATTCCACCCACCTTTGCTGTTCCTTCTCTCCAGAATAATGGTCCTCCACCCCAACAGATAAATAACTCTTATTTATCTTTTATATGACTATTCCCCTACCCTCTCCCTAGGTCTGAGATTTAGTTTATATAGCATTCTACATAGATTCTCTACTGTAGCCTGACTCATAACATTTTTTAATTGTGTGCTAATTTTTATCTAAACCCCATGAAACTGAGGATTCATAGGGTGATGATCATATTTGTCTTGTTCACAAATTAACACAAAGGTCCGAAACAAGATAGCCCTCAATGGATAATTGTTGACTTAAGTTTAGTGGAGCCTCATTAATCAAACTAACAGGACACTTCTTCTATTAAAAAAAAAAAAAACAAACAACAATTCTTGAACAAGAGTAGCACTTTCTCATTTCATATCACTCAACTGGTTACCTTGAGAAAGTGGAATGGCCCTTCTGGAGTCAGTTACATCTTCACCTAGTTGTCTAAGAGAATGAGGAGATACCCGCACAAAGGAATGCTCCCCTGTTTGCTGGGACCACTCCCAGGCCTGAAGTGCCTCACAAAAGCTGGGATCATCCAGTTATGACCCTCAATAAAACAATCATAATCTGTACTTTTTGAGTTCCTTTGATGTGATAGCACTTTTAATATACATTTTTATAGGCTCAGAACTACCTTATAAGGCAGTATCACCATTGTTCCTTTATATGAGGCAGCTGAGCTCAGGGGTAAGTAACTCATCCAAGGATTCCAGTGTCCATTAGTCTCAGGCCAGAATTCAATCAGAGCTGTTTCTTATTCCAGAGCCTTTGCTCTTTGGATTTCAACACGTTGTCTCTCTAAGGGCTTCCTCATACATCCAGGCTGGCAATGAAGTAGAGACTGGGAAAATCTGCCTGAGTGGACTCAGGGAATAGTGAGTCTCTCCTAGTAACAGAATGTTGGGAAAATAAGACTATCCATCCCTATCGTCCTTATTCAAAAATAAATCACTTTTGTAAGCCCACTGCCTAGGTGAGGATAAGAAAGTGAGTTTTTGAAAAGTTTTAAAGGCTGATGAAAGTCTTCTCCTTCAAAATTTGTATTCACCCACCCAGCAAGCAACTCTGAAACCCAAGGAAGGGCCTGCCCATTCAGCCAGCAAGCAGAGCTGCTGCAAACACTTGTTCATTCTCACAGCACCATGGCATCATCAAGTGTCTGTGGCATTAAAGTAAATCCTTGTCTCTCTGACCCATGACAGATCCAGTCATCCAAGAGATGGCTCCTGAGATACATCTCAACAAGCTACATGAAAAACCAGAGCTTCATAGTCGAGCTGTTACCAAATGGGAAACTTCCTATTATTCCAAGGTATTTTATGCTAAATGACCAATCATGTTTTATTGATTCTCAGTGCTATTTGTCAGGAAGTCCTGAGTACATAATCCTTGCTGATCTTGTGGTCCTTGGAAATGACAGCTAAAGCCAGCAGCTGGCTTAGTGGAAGAGTGAGATGAAGATAGCAATGTCTCTTCTGCTGCATTATTCATGTGAGTAAGCCCTTCACTAATGGCCATGCAGGACTCCTATTAACTCTTGGTGCTTAGGAACAAGAGTGGAGGATCAAAGTCTTAACAAAAGTATAAGTATGAAGTTATATGAAAATGTCAATAATTTTTAGGTATTTTATTCTCATAGCTTAAGGCTTTGAATTCTGAGTTTCAGAAAGGTAGGCTGATGTCCATGACAATTTCATTTCCCCTGGCTGGTAAGAGTATGTACCACATGTCACCTCAAAAGTATCTGTGGTTTGGGTAAATGGGTGACTAAACCACTCAGCTCCTTTAAGGAGTTCTCAGAAACTTAACGTGTGTGTGCATGCATATGTAGATGTATGTGCATTCCACACATGTATGCACACAAATATATGTATATTAACATGCATGCACTATATATGTGTATATATGTATGCAGATGAGTGTATGTTTATATTTCTTTCTATCATCTATCTATCTATCTATCATCTACCTTAAAGAATTGACTCAATCTCACATGATTGTGGAGCCTTGGTGAGTCCAAAATCTTATGGCTTGGCCAGCAGACTGGAGATGCAGGGAAGAATTGCAGTTTGAATCCAAAGACAGTCCGCTGACAGTATTTCTTCTTGCTCTGAGAAAGTCAGTCTTTGTTCTACTAAGACCTTCAGCTGATTGGATGGGGGCCTCTCACATTATGGAGAGCAATCTGTTTTATTCAAAACCTATCAATTTAAACATTAATCTTGTCCAATAACATCCTCAAAGAAACATCCAGAATAACGTTTGATCAAATATCTGGGCACCCATGGCCCATCCGTGTTGACACATAAAATTACAAGCAGTCAGCCACTCATCATTTTGCAGTATCAATGTGTATTCTCCCCAATAATGTAGGAAAGTTCCAGTTGTTTTGCATCTTTGTCAGCATGTGGTATTTTTAATATTTTTATTTTTGCCATTCTAATAGTGATGGAATAATGATTAAAACAGCGGGTTTTAGGGACGCCTGGATGGCTCAGTCAGTTGAGCATCTGACTTTTGATCTCACCTCAGGTCTTGATCTCAAGATCATAAGCTCAGGCCCCATGTTGGGCTCCATGTTGGACATGGAGCCTACTTCAAACAAACAAACAAACAAACAAACAAAAACAGTGGTTTTTTAATTTGCATTGTCCTAATGGCTAATGATTTTGAACTTTTTGAGTTCTATTTTGCCATTCTTATATTCTCTTTTGTGAAGTTCAGGACCTTTGCCCATTTTTGATGAGGTTGTTTTCTTATTTATTGAGTTTTGAAAATTATTTATATATTCTAGATAAAGTCCATTGTTGGATATGTAATTTGCAAATATTTTCATGCAGTCTGTATCTTGCCATCCTTTTTTTTTTTTAAGATTTTATTTATTTATTTGACAAAGAGAGACACAGTGAGAGAGGGAACACAAGCAGGGGGAGTGGGAGAGGGAGAAGCAGGCTTCCCGCTGAGCAAGGAGCCTGATGCGGGGCTCGATCCCAGGACCCTGGGATCATGACCTGAGCCGAAGGCAGACGCTTAACGACTGAGCCACCCAGTCTGTATCTTGCCATCCTTTTGTTAAGTATCTTTGGCAGACCAAAAACTTTAGATTTGGGTGAAGCTCAGTTTATCAGCTTTTTTCTGTGTCATTTTTAAGAACTCTTTACCTTATTCTATGTCTCAGGGATTTTCTCCTATTTTTTTCTAAATGTCCTATAACTTTATGTTTTACATTTAGAATTATGATTTGAGTTAAACTTTATAAAATGTATGAGGTTTAGGTCAAAGTTAATTTTTTATATATGGACAACCATTTGTTCCAACACCATTTATTGAAAAGATTATCCTTTCTCAATTGAATTATTTTTGCACTTCTGTCCAAGTTCAAATGGCCATATTTGTATGGGTAAATTTCTAGACTCTGAATTTTCTCCTATTGATCTATGTGTCTGTTTCTTTGGTATTAGCAAAGCTTTACTGTCTTATCTTGATTTAATTATTGTAGCTTTATAGTAAGTCTTAATACCATGTAGTTTGATTTCTCTCATTTTGTTTTTCTTTCAGAATAGCCATTCTATTTTTTTTCCACTCCGTATAAACTTACAGCTGCTCTGCACTAAGTGTTCTATATTAGGCTAATCCTTGTTTCAAGATAATGTTGTGTTTTCTTCTGCCTGTAGGCCTTTGTTCACGGCATCTCCTCTACTTAGAATGTCCTTCCCTGCCATCTTCTCTCAAAGTCCCACCTATGTTTTACAACACAGATTAATTCCTATGAAGTCTTTTGTCTTGTGTTTATACAACACTGGGTGAATTGGGTGATGTGAATCACAGCCCGGTGCAGAGCAGGTGGGAGAACTGGAGAACCCACTGTTCTGTACTTTCGGCCTGGCCTTTTAGGAGCCGAATTGAAGCTTTGCCTCTGCTGAACTCCAGCCAGTGGCCTTTCACAAGTCCATTATGGACTGATAAGATGGATGGATGGATGAGAATGCCTTCACAGTTGTGTTTTCATTCTGAGGTCAGCGGATACTCAGAATTGACTGTGGAGGTGAAAAGTGGCATTTTAGGACGATATGTTCCTTTAAAGTGTGCTGTCCAGACAGATGAGTTTGCCCCATGGAAATGTTGGCATTGCCATAGCACTGTATCCACTCAGACCTCTTGCCATACCCTTTGGTGAAGATCAAGGTCAGATTTTTATTCTTTTTCCCAAGAATGAAGCAGAGACAAAAAGTTGAATTTGCTTCTTCCACCTATCAAAAAAGGAAAGGGAAGGAAATTAGCACATCCCAGGTATTTCACATACAACAGTTATTACACAATAATCCTGTCACTCTGCTCTTACCAACATGTTGTTATCTGCACTTTATAGGTGAGGACACTGCATTTAGGAGGCTTGACTAGGGTTAGCTATTTGGTAGAAATAGAGCCTCAGTACACCTGGGGTACTCACACACACACACACAAATCAAAGTGGAAGCATAAGTGGGAAACATGATGCATGGACCGTAGACTGATACCATGGGCTGGTATCATTGAACCCTGAGCACGCATTGTAAGCTGGTAAGGAGCGCTTTCGATTTTATAAATACTTTTGAGTTATTTAATGATGTAGCTTCTATCTGGGTTAATTTTGCTCAGTTTATTTGTAAAACACTTGCTCATTTTATCAACTGTCATGACATTTCCACGAAGGCACTTTGGAATAGACATGGAAAGTGTAATTCTCTGCAGTAGAGAAGGTGGTGTAGAAGGAATGTGGCTGAGAAGAATGTAGGCAACAGAGATAGGAGGCCAGAGGGGGCCATAGCTCATCACAGCTGGCTGAGATATTGTTGCTCCCAGTGATTGATAAGGATATTTACTTATTTATTTATTTTTAATTTTCTACAATTTAAAATTTTTCACAGATGAGATTAAGTTAGAAGATATGGGACGACATTCACTAAGGAGGCTAATGTCTATCTTAATCTCCTCTAGTTCTGTTTATTGGTTAAAGCACAGTTACTATGGCCTACATGATAGGGACCCTACTTGTGTCCTTCATCTCCACTCTTGTCCCTCTGCACTGTACATACTATGCTCTTATTGTACAGACATACTTCAGGCACCCAAAACGATTCTTCTGCTTGGATTATTCCTCCAATATCTACCACCTTTCATTCACAAAACTAATCCCAATAATGATAGTGGGAATTTATGAGTTAGCAATTATTTTTATTAATTAGTAATTAAATAAGTAAGTAATCTCATTTAGCAAGAGAGAAATCATACTTTGCAGAGTTTAACACAAACTTTTTTCCAGGCTGGACTAGTCGTGGATCTACCGAAACAACCCAGCATTGCTGGTGGTAGAAGTAGAAATTGCTGAGAAACTTCCAGTTGTGTTGGAGAATGGAGTGTAGCCTGAGACACATGCACATAGAAGCAATGGAGAGTCTGATGTTGAAGGGAGATTTTATTTTTTTTTAAGTTTATATAGCTTTGTAGTTCCTGCAAGATTGCAGAATTGGGAAGGAGAGCATAGTGTATTTTGAGATGTGTGCTGTGCATAATTAACTAGACTATGCTAATGTTCTTTGTGAGATGTAAGTAAAGATTAGAATTCATTTTTAATTACTTTTTGTTGATGGGCTGTTCTATATACAATTTCTGATTGTGATTCCATGAAGAAACTGGGCCATATCAGGTTCCAGCTTGGGTTCAGATTATACTTCTACTCATTCTTCATGTTTCAGCTAAGTCACATCCTCTGGAAAACTTTACCCTGAGTCTGCATTAGGTGCATGTCCTGTACCTTATGCTTCCTATCATAGCATTTACCAAGTCATATTGTAAACACACCTTTGTCTTTTTCCTCCCATGTGCTGTAATATCTATGCAGGCTAGGCTTGTATCTATTTTGTTAATTACTGTATTCCAGCACTTAGTATCTGGAATGGCACAGAATATGTGTTCTTAATATTCAGAGAAGGGAGAAAAAGGGAAAGAAAATGACAGTGTGATGATTAAGTCATATAATAATCATTGGACACTGGAAGTCTTTCCTTCTGGCTGCCATATAGGTGATCATTTAGTAAATATCTGTTGAGCCTTTGCTATGTGCAAGAGCTATTCTGAGCATGGGATAAAAGAAAGATGGGAACTGATCATGTCCTTGTCCTAAAGAAGCATGCACTCTGCCTACTGAGTGAGAAAGAGTTAAATTTCATTGAATTCCTGTTTTGTTGATCGAAGTTAACATTTTTTCAGGGACTACTTATAATATTGTAAGATATTAGTCTTTTCAAAATATTTTTAATATTTGACAAGCACCAAAAAAAAAAAAAAATGCCTGTACCATCCAAGAGAGGCCCCCACAATGTCTTGATGGCGACACTCAGGCCAAGGAAGGATCTTGAAAGAAAATAAAAAGCTTCTCTAGGATGCACTCTAAAAGCTAAGTTCTTAACTATGATGAGGCTGTCTCCAAAGCATTTATGGGAGTAAAGAAGAATTTGCAAGAGCATGCGTATGTGTGAATGACATCATGATACACGGATTATTTGGAGGTGAGCTCAGAGAAGGTAAGGACAATAGGAATTGTGAAGTGCTTCCAAGAAGCTGAGCATCTCATGTGAAGAAATGTATTTATAAACATATCTCGGTTATGGATTTCTTAATTCACAGGAAGTATGCATCCTCAGTCTTATACTGCAATCAACTCAAGTTCATAATTCCTGCAGCTAGGGCCTGCATCCCATTCATTTCTCTGTCCACCATGCTTTATATCTGGTAGTTGCCCTAATGTCTGGGCTCATAGAAAAATGTATAAAGCAGATAATTCAACATAAGAGATAAGCAGAGGATTATTGATTTTTTTTTGCCTTTGGTGTTTTTACCTTCTTTTTAGTTTTCTTGAAGCACTTATTCAAATAGCTTTCTATTGCCATAAATGCAGCATGATGTGGTGAAAAATTGAACTCATGTTTCTTGACTCCATCCTATGTGACAGTGAGTTTATATACCTTAGCTCAGCTAATCTTCACACCAGTCTTCTGTAATAAATCTTATGTGTTAGCCCCATTTTGTAGATAAGGAAACCCAACCTCAGGGAGGAAGACTAACTTGCCCAAAGACACACAGTTGGCAGGACCCAGAGTCTAGAGTCACACTGAGGTGTCTGGGCTTAAAGTTTGTGGTATTCCGTGTGCTGAAGCACCTATAAAAAAAAAAATCATGCTGGAACTCCAGTTGGCCATTTTCCCCGGGGGTATGCCAATCACTCTACCTCTCTGAATCTGTTCTCTCTGTTTAATGAGGGATAATAACATCTATCTGATGAGTAATAGATACTAATTATTGATATATTTATAAACATCTATAATCCTCATTACAATCTTGAAATAGGCATTAATGTTCCCATGTCACAGATGAGGAAACCACATTTCAGAGATATTAAGCAACCAGCCACACATCACAGAGATAGATGGTCACGCCAGAGCTGAGATTTGAACCCAAGTGTGTCTGATTCAATCCAGTTATTCTTCCACTCTGCCACGGGGCCAGATTGTAGATATTTTTGGCTGTGTGGGCCATGGGTCTGTTTTGCAGCTCTCACCACTGTCATCGTAGTGTCAAAGAAGCCATAGGCAGCATGCAAATAAATGAACATGGCTGGGTTCCAATAACCTTTAATAATGTAAAAACCATTCTTTAACCTCAGCCAGGTGATCAAAGTTAAGATCATCGTGGAAAGTTAGGCGACCAGCCTGTCAACACCCTAGATGTGCAACGAGAATGGGACTCTACATTTATGTCCTTCCTCCACAAAACCTATAAGCCCTATCTAGCTATGAGGAAAACACTGGATCCAAATTGGAAGACATTCTACAAAATACCAGACCAGTATTCATCAAAATAGTCAAAGTCATCAAAACCAAGAAAAGTCTGAGAAACTGTTACAGCCAAGAGGAGCTAAAGAGACATGATGAGTGAATGTAATATGGTATCCTGGATGGGATTCTGGAACAGAAACATTAGGCAAAAACTAAGGAAATCTAAAGAAATCCTAATAAAATATTGACTTTAGCTAATAATAATGTTTCAGTATTAGTTGTCTCAATCATACCATAGTAATGTGAGATATTCATAACAGGGGAAACTAGGTATGGAGAATATGGGAGCACTTTGTGATATGCTTGCAGCTTTTCTGTAAATCTAAAATTATTCTAAAGAAAAAAGTTTATTAATTTTTTTTTTTTATGTAAGCCCCCCCCTCCCCCCCCGCAAAAAAAAAAAAAAAAAAAAAAAATCACTCAGGGGTCATACAGAAGCAGATGATGGGATAAATTTGGCATCACAGACCAGTTAGCTGTCCCCTACACTATGCTAATCTGCCTCTGTACTGTCCTTATTGGGCCATTCAAAGAAGATTTTGTACATAAAAGTACTTTGTAAAGATGCAAGCTGTTATAGAGATTATAGCTTTGTTTGTGCACTTAGTATATGTTATTTTATCTAACAAACATTTACTGAGTGACGACTGTGTACAGGGCACATTGCTAGATTTTGACCAGTAAAGTAGGAAGGACACAAGCTCTGCCTTGAGAAGCTGAAGATTTAGAAGATTTAGGCATTTATAATAATTGCCACAGTGCTACCAGATAAAAGTAGTCACTATATATGCATACCAGCTACAAGAGATTTGTAAAGGAAGGAGTGATACATTTTTATGTAAGAAGAGAAGAGGGAAAGATTTTCAAGGAGGAAGTGATATTTGAACTGGGTCTTACATGATAAATATGAGCTCAGTGGGAAAATAAAAGTTGAAGGTGAATGGTGGAGGGGGGGGTGAGGGAGCCAGAGAACAATCTAGGCAGAAAGAATTGCCTGAATAGAAGGCTGGACATATGAGAGAGCCTGGCGTGATTTGAAATTTTCATGAGGTTTGTTATGTCTGAGACACATGGCATTATTATGGTGTCTACTGAGCAACTCACTGCATACAGGACATGATGTAAGTGCATTTCACACACAACTTCTTGTAGTCTTTATTGTCTGGTAGGCTTCTGAAGTATATTTCTGTCATTGGCTGAATTGTTCTTCCCCCCAAATTTTTTAAAAAATTAAAAAAATTTTTTTTAAGATTTTATTTATTTATTTGGAGAGAGAGAGCATGTGCGAGCAAGGGGAAGAGCAGAGAGGGAAGGGGGGGAAAGAATCTCAAGCAGACTCAGCACTGAGTGCGGGGCTGGTCATGGGGCTCGATCTCATAACCCAGAGATCATGGCCTGAGCCAAAACCAAGAGTTGGATGCTCAGCCAAGTGAGCCACCCAGCCTCCCCCCTCCCCCAAATTTTTATGTTGAAGTGCTAATTGCCAGTTCCTCAGAATGTGACTGTATTTGGAGATGAAGATTTCAAAGAGGTAGTCAAATTAAAATGACATCCTTAGGGTGGGCCCTAATCCAATATGACTGGTGTCCTTATAAGAAGAGGAAATTAGGACATGTACAGAGGAAAGACCATGTGAAGACACAGGGAGAAAACAGCCATCTACAAGCCAAGGAGAGAGGGCCTGAGCAGAAACCAAACCTGCTGATACCTTGATTTCAGACTTCTGGCCTCCAGACACCTGAAAAAATAAGTTTATGTCATTTAAGACACTCAGTCTATGGTACTTTGTCATGGAAACCTTAGAAAACAAATATGATTTTCTATGAACTTCTTCCATTGTCCATATCTCTCCAACTCATCTGCTACCATGGTGACCAAAAGCAGTGTCATCTCCTTCTTGAACTATTACTATTATCCCTTAAATAGTTACTCATATTTACTCTCACAGCCCTCCAAACAATTGCTCACCTAACCTTGAAATGCAAAACATCATTGTGCCGCTTCTCTTCAGTGATTACATATGGTGAAATTTGAGATCAGGAGACCAAACAGAAGAACGTTACATTAGTATGAACAAAAAGTGGTAGGGGCTTGAAATAAGGCCAGTGGAGTGGGGACACAGAGGAAGGGAGAAATCAGACAGGCTTTGAAGTCAAGATCCAAAGGAATGTATGACTCATTAAATGGTGGGGGAGGAGAATAAGAGATGGATCATGGATGTCTCTCAGACAGTTACATCTCTAGAATTGTTACCACACAGAGCAGATAATTTTTAAACTTTCCCTTCTTTGTGTGACAAAATCATTTTCAGTAATAATCATGTAACGATTGATACATCATTACTTTCTTGATTTGTACTTTGAAAAAAATACACAAAAGAATACATTTAAATTGTAAAGTCATTATTTAAACTCATTAAGATATTTTATATATTTTTACTAAATAGTTATTGTTTGCATTTTCCAAACAAAACATTACACCACCCAGTTCACATTCATTTCAATATTTTAAACTTTTAACACAAATGAGAACTGCAAGCGGTCATTTCATTCTAAGGAAAGAACTTAAGCATCTAAGTTGTCTTGCTTTGTTTTTTTCAATCACTGTGATAGTGTTGTTTATTTTAACCTACTGTTTTAATGCAAGAATATGTATTATCATAGGAAATGGGGATATACACTATGCCTGAAGTGAGCTTGAATGCTTCTGAGCCATTTCAACAATAGCCAAATTATGGAAAGAGCCCAAATGTCCATCGACTGATGAATTGATAGAGAAGATGTGGTGTATATACACAATGAAATATTACTCAGCCATCAAAAAGAATGAAATCTTGCCATTTGCAATGATGTGGTTGGAGCTAGACAGTATTATGCTAAGTGAAATCAATAAGAGAAAGACAAATGACATCTGATTTCATTCAGAGTTACTTTTGAAGGAAACAAGTGTAGCTGCATCCACACATGTTGGGAGTCAACTGTGTAACTGGAGATTCTCAGATTAATTCCCATGAAGAATAAAATGTTTATTATAGTATGTCATTAAATAGGCTAATTTGAAATTTGCACATATATTAGTAAAACTCAAGAATAACCATGGTAATTATTTAGAACTTAGAAAAACTTTTTGAGGGAGAATTTTATCACTGACATTGTTTAGACTTGCCAGCACATGGTGATAAAAAAAAAATCAATTTCTGGGGCAACTGGGTGGCTCAGTCAGTTAAGCGTCTGCCTTTGGCTCAGGTCATGATCCCAGGGTCCCGGGATCGAGTCCTGCATGGGGATCCCTGATCAGCAGGGAGTCTGCTCCTCCCTCTGCCCCTCCCCTCTACTTGTGATCTATCTCTCACTCTCTCTCCCTCAAATAAATAAATAAAATCTTTAAAAAAAATAAACTTCTAGTCAGGTGTATTATTATGCTTAAATTCTCTCCATATGAGGCATCCCATAACTGACTGTACCTGAAATGGATAGTTCTCACTATATTACCCTGCCCTTGATTCACCACTCAGGTGAATTGTTCTCAGGTATTTGACTCAAAAAAAAAAATCCTGTTATGTTTTGTGTTACGGTCAAATTTCATTCCCTCAAAATATGTACATTGAAGTCCTAACCCCCTGTACCTGAGAATATGACTGTATAGGGTCTTTAAAGAGGTTATTAAGTTAAAAGGAGTTCATTGGGATGGACCCAAATCCAATATGACTTGTATCCTTATACAAAGAGTTCATTAGGACACAGACACACAAAGAGGGAAGATGGTATGAAGACACCAGAAGAAGACAGCCGTTTACAAACCAGGGAGAGAGCCCTCCGAAGAAATGAAACTTGTCAACACCTTGATCTTGGGCTTTCAGCCTCCAGAACTATGAGGAAATCAATTTCTGTTGTTTAAGCCACACAGATTGTGGTACTTTGTTATGGAAGCTCTAGAAAACTAATACGTTGCCTGACTCCTAGAGAGGTTTTATTAGAAAGGTGATGACTTCAGCTTTGAATCAATTTAGTCTTATGAATATTGGAACCTTCCTTGTGTCCCTGAAATAAATGCCACTTGATTGTGATGAATGATCCTTTCAATGTATTGTCCTGCACTTTTGCTAATGTTGTGTTGAGGATTTTTGCATCTCTATTCATCAGGGATATTGGCCGTTAGTTTTCTTTTTTGTGGTGTCTTTTTGGTGGCTGATACTGGTTTTGGTATAGGGTAATGTGGGCCTTGTAGAGTGTATTTGGAAGCTTTCCTTCCTGTTCTATTTTTTGGAATAGTATGAGAAGAATAGGTATTAACTCTTCTTTAAACATTTGGTAGACTTTACCTGTGAAACCATCTGGTTCTGGACTTTGATTTTTGGGTAGTTTTTTTAATTACTGATTTAATTTAATTACTAGTAATTAGCCTGTTCAGATTTTCTATTTCTTCCTGATTCAGTTTTGGAAGATGGTGTGTTTCTAGGACTTTATCCATTTCTTTTAGGGTACCCAGTGTGTCGGCACATGATTTGTCATATGTTCTCTTACAGTGCTTTGTATTTCTATGGCATCAGTTGTGGCTTTTCCTCTCTTGTTTCTGAGTTTATGTTTTGGAGGTCCTTTCTCTTTTTCCTTGCTGGGTCTCGCTAAGGTTTGCATCCTCTAGGACACCCCAGAAATTTCAGAACTGAATTTGGAAAATGACAGTGAGCCGGATAAATGTATTTTCACGTCATCAGCATTTAGGTGGTAGTTGAAGCTGTGAGAATAGATGAGATTATCCAGAAAGAAGCATGTAGTAAGAGAAAGAAGGCCAAGGATGGGTGCTTGGGGACACCCCACAAATCTGAATAAATGTGCATATTTTCTCACAGATATACTTGGACATGCCAGCTGGGGTTATTCGCCAGAGAGGTCATTTAGAGAGATACTAAATTTTGGAGAGAAAATCCTCTATAAATGAAAATTGTTCCTGTGATCATCCTCAAAATGAACAATTTTCTCATCTGAGGCTAGATATTCCTGTGATCCACCTGGAAAATATTTAGCTAAAAAAACTGGATAGAAATAAAGTCTGAGCTGTTTCTGTCAAAGGAAATATCACTGGCAAAATAAAGTGACTGTTGAATAAAAAGGCAAACTGAAAATTTAGGTTCCTGAAACCTGAGGTCTTTATGTGCTGGAAGGGCCATGCTTTGAATATCTCAGAATGCTGTAATTGTCATTGGTAAGCTAAGAAATAGGAGTATCTATGAAAAGCTAGTTTGAAAAAAAAGAATAGACCACATCAAGGCTTTAGTGAGAAAGAATAAAATGTCACCGATACTTGAAATAAAAAATATCACAGGGCTTTTTCAACTTCAAAGTCAGCCCACTTTGTATGTGTGTGTGCATGTGTGTGTGAGCATGCACAGATTTAATGATAGTTTTCAACAGAATGTTATGGGACTAAGGAATTCTTCAGGGTTATTTTTGTGGGAGAATATTTTAAAATACTTTTCGCTAGCCTCTTACTTAGAACCAGCCAGCTGATATGTGTTAAATCCTATTTGTATTTATATAGAAGTTTTAATTAACTAGAAGTTTTAACAATTTCAATTTAAGTAATTAAGTCTAATATTAGATAAGGATGGTTGATTGGAGCTAGGGATAATGTATTTTTCAGAAATGTGTGTGTGTGTGTGTGTGTGTGTGTGGCTTAACCTAAGGTCACTGGGGGTGATACCATATCTAATACCCACAGAACTGTTTTCTGCTTCATAGGGAAAGTTACTAGTAAGAGGGAAGCTCCTTACATACTTTCAGGTATTTGAGGAACTAACCTCAGTGTACCCATTGGGATAATTCCTTCTACAAATGCACTGGCATTAAAGAAAATGGGGAAAATTTCATTCAATTTTTATTATTTTTCTTCTGGATCTCTCTTGACCTCCCACACCTCCCATCCTCTGATGTATTGAGCTCCTTCTCCCTTCTCTCCCCACCTTGCAGTGGTCCTTCTTCCCCTGCCTCTCGCTTCTCCACACCTTCACTGACTGTAACTCACTCGCAAGCGTGTGCCGTAATATCTACCTGCAGAAAGGGGCATCAGAGGTGTGTTCAGCCAACCCTTTCGTTTTACATTCTCTGAGTCGAGCAAGAGGCAGAGCACCTGGGCCTGCCAGTGGCCCTCTCACCAGTTCGTGTGTGACCAGCAACCGGCATCCAGGGCTCTTTTCTCTCAGCCCATCAGGCAAGTGCTCTCTCCTACCGCCCACCTCATGTGACCTGCAGCCCAGACACATGTCTCCTCTCTGAGCTCCACTTTTCTCTGCCTTTGCCGTAATTACATCTACCTCTCTGCCTTGCCTTCCAGTAGTGGACTTCCTGTCGTAGCCACAGCTCTGCGTTGGGCTTGGTGCAGTAGTGCTGGGGGGAGGGGGTAACACAATACTCAGATAACATACATTTCGTCCTCACAATATGCTATTCAGTAAACCTTTTACATCTCTAACCTCATTTAATTTTCACACACTCTATGAAGCACCTACTATTGTATTCGCATGAACTCTTCAGTGCGTCCATCTCATTTTTCAGCCCTAGCCCCAATCGGACGATTCAGCTCCCTTTCAACCTCAACATTGAAATTGGGGAAGAAAGGAAAGTATGCAGAAGACAGTGGTGAAGGATAAGGGAAATAGGGAACAAGAGTCCTTGAGATGGGGGAAGGAGTGGCCAGGTGGGAAGTAGATGGTTATAGCAAGAAACAAAAATCTGAACCTGACTTTCCTTGCCTTTCCGACCCAAATGATTATGCCTGTGCCATGTCACCCTCCTGCTTGTGTCTCCTGTTTTCTTACCACCCTAGGATCTTAACATAGTAAAATAAAATCCACTTGTCCAATGTAAAACATGGCTATGTGGACAAAAATCTGAGTCATCCTAAAGCCTTAACCAAATCCCTGTAACAGATACTGCCGGCATCTGGCAGTCAAGACAGAAGGACCCTAAAGTGCCACTAAGTTCAGGTCAATAGGAAGTATTTGTAGCTTGAACTGACGAGTTACAGGAAAGAGGAAATACACTAGCTGTACGCAGCAGAAGCATGTAATAACCCAGTCCCAATACATTTCAGAGCTGTTTTTATTGAACTGCAGCCATCTATCTAATTTGCTCTCCAGGGCACTCTTGGAGAGTGATTTCAATAATTTAGATTTAATTTTTTCTCAGTCTATTAGGTGTCATTAAGTCATGGCATTTTTAAGCTGTAATAGACAAATGCCTTCAGTAGGCAAATTAAAAATGGAAGATTTAATAAGTGAAAACAGTGTGACTCAAAGTCGGGCCGAACCAGTTTTGTATTAGATGGAAGAGTTAAAATACAAAAGATAATCGGGAAATTCAATAGAGCTAGAAATCGTCAAGACTACACAAAGGAATAAAGAAAGGTGAGAGAGTTTCAGCAAAACTTTCTAAATCAAATTATAGTTACCCCACACAAGGCAGTTTTTTTTTGGTGAAGCTGAAAAAAAAATCAGCTCAGGAAGAAGAGAATCTGAGCAAAGAAACGTCTGGGATCCATACTCCTTCCCCCATTTTGCTCTTGAGCTGTGACCATTTGCACTCATGGAGCACTTTTACACAGTTGAATAGACAGGGTGCTGTGCTTCAAGGTCACAGACTTGGCCCCATCACAGTTTCGTGAAGAAGCAGTGTCGCGCTGCGATGACCAGAGGTCTCTAAGCTCTGCTGCTTATTAGCCAAGTTATCTAGCCCCTTGGTCCTTTTCCTCATTTGTAAAACAAGGATAATCCTAATACTCACCTGCAGCTCCATACCTAGAAAGGGCGATCCGGTACTTACCCAGGGCACAAAAACATAAATAGTGACATACAAAGATGATCGATTGACTATTGTCTTTACTTGTTCACGGCATGCTCACTCTCTCAGCAGCACAGAAGGACAAATGAGTCTATCAGCCCTTCAGCCAGGATCATTCCAAGAATGAGGCACCACTGGAGGGCACACAGCATTGCTAACATGTCTGTGAGCCATAACATCGGTCACAAAACTGACTCCACGGCGCATTTTGCGAGTGTTGCTTGTTTCAGCTTTGCCTATTTTGTGAAGCTTAAATGAAATGAAGATTCTTTTTTTCAGAGCAGCAGAATCTAATTCCAAAACTTTAAGTAATATTTAACAAAATACTGGCTTCAATCCACTAAATTGATTTTTAAGTCCCACTAATGGGTCATGACCCACTGTTGAAAAGTCCTGATACTGATAATGATATCCAATTTCTCAAGGAAAACCCGGCCTGTGTGCTCGCAGCAGGTTTTGTAGTTACTTTTCTAGTATAAAAAGCCTTTGATGATTTCTGAGCAGAACACAGCGATCCCAAAGCATAGGATTTAGCCCATGTGGCTATTCTGCATGTGCTTTCTGCTCATAAAAGAAAACTGGCCTTTTAAGTATCCTGACTTCAGAGACCTTCTGTGAGACTGACCTCTCGGATGGTAAATGGCTAGCTACCTTACAAAGGGATACGCAGGAAAATTGAAGTTGTTTGGGCTTGCTTCCTCCCATGGCTGGCTGAAATTCTGGCCTGGAAGAATGGGCTGGGTGAGGGAGTGGGGTGGGTGTGTGGAGAGGAATCAGGGAAAATGGCTAGAGTGGTTGGGAAATAAATTAAGAGCGCTCCAAGGCCTGGTTACTTCAATTATTTGTAGTTAAAGCATCATTATGAGCAATTAATGAGCAGCCATATGGCACATCTCTAAGTCTAACCAATAACTAAATATTATTCAGTAACGCTGCTCACTTCACATCCAGGTGGTTGTAAGCAATATAATCCCTTTGGTTGGCATTAAAAAGTCAAACATCAAAACAAAAGGCAACCATTCCACCCCCTCCCCAAAAAAAGCAACCACTGTCCCTAACACACATCACATACACACACCCCCCTCCCTTCAACAATATCCTGGATTATTTCATTTATTGAATAGAGTTTTGAGGCTGACTGTTGATCTCACTGATATGAGGAATTCTTAATCTCAGGAAACAAACTGAGGGTTGCTGGAGTGGTGGGGGGTGGGAGGGATGAGGTGGCTGGGTGATAAAACTAATACTTCCATTAGGAGTCCTTGGTGTAAGCTGCAAATACCAATTCTGGCTCATTTAAGCCATGAAGGTGTCATTAGAAGGTTGTGATGATGGTTGACAAATAAAGAAAAGGCGAAGAAAAAATAGATGTCAGCAAGGGCAAGGTCCAGAGCAGTTCTGAGAGTCCCTCTAAGATGAAAATGTCTTAACTCTGTGTGTGTGTATGTGTGTGCACATACACACTGGATCATAAAAACCTGTGCATTTGTAACTGGATTGAAAAAGAATGGTAAAAAAAATCAATTAAACTTATATTTGGGGGTGCCTGGGTGGCTCAGGCACTTAAGGGTCTGACTCTTGATTTCGGCTCAGGTCATGATGTCAGGGTCATGAGATCGAGCCCGGTGACCAGCTCTGTGCTCAGCGTGGAGTCTGCTTATCTCTCTCCCTCTGCTCCTCCCCTGCCCCCACTCACCTTCTCTCTCTCTCTCTCTCTCTCAAATAAATAAATGAATAAAATCTTAAAAAATTCAACTTATATTTAATTGAGTGCCAACTTTATTTCAGGGATTGTTCTAGAGGTTTGTGATACATCAGTAAGTAAAACAGACAACGTTCTCTGCCGTCATAGGGCTTACATTCAGTGTTTTTATAAGTCCATCTTAAATTCTGGTCTTAAGCAATGTTGATCATGGGTGGTAAACTTCTTTTGATAACATTCTTTTGGCCAAATGTTACTTAAATTTAAGATTACTTACCTTTTGGTTAGTAAAACAAATATTTGATTCAGAGGTATATAGGTGTTTTTCAGTTTTAGGAGGAGACAGGCTACCAAACCATCCTTCCTATTGAAAAATACACAATAAACATGTAACGGTAGACTTGTATTTGGCTAAATGTTACACAAAAATAACTAAGTAAAGTGTGATCCTAACCACTATCCAGTTTATAATCTAAGGTTGAAATGTTGCAAAGGAGTTCTCTTTGCTTAAAACTGCCGTCTGTGCCTAACGTAACACTTTTAGGAAACATTATTAAATGAACCAGAGGAACTCCCTGAACTACTTACACAACTGTACAGTGTAACAATGACCAGAGTGTACCTCAAAGCTTGCAAATCCAGGCTACCTGAACACAGGATCTCCACAGATGCTTTGGGAAACTAAAAGCAAAGCAAAACAAAACAAAACAGAAACAAATGAAAACAGTAAAATAGCTTCAAACTTCAAAATTTAAGAGGGGAAATACAAAGGGTTAACTTCCATGTGAAAATTCTTCATTAAAATCAAAGCAAGTGATACAGTAATGAAATAACACAAGTTAACACAAGGCAACATTTGAATCCATAATAAGTAGCTCTAGTAGGATAAAAATGATATTACCAATACTGATATAGAAGGATTCTTTCTCTTCCAGTGAGTCATCAAAGACTTTTAAAATCAGGTTAATCTGCAGGACAATTATTATATTTTGGAAATGCTATTTTGTGTCTCCCTCCTCCCCACTTGCCCCTGTGAAGAGCTGAATAGAGGAAGAAAATGAGAACGCATACGGCATTTGGAAGCTTCTTTTGTTTCCTTTCTGACTTTCGCAGAGAAAGGATTCTCTATTTCATAATGCGTCCACACACAGCTGCACGCGGGCGACAGTGCACAGTTCCTGCTGCTGAGCCGCGGGAAGAGCTCTTTAACGAACCAGACATAGCCAGAGTCCATGCTGTTTTTACCTAGTCCAGAAGCATTGTTTAATACAACCTTGGGATTTAGTTGCCTCTGGAAATATGGCAGGATTTCTCTTAGTCAAAGGCAAATGGTGATGAATGTCATAATTAAACATTGAAGTATATCACAGTGGACTTTTCAATGAACAACCTACTTTTTTGTCTTAATTACATAGAATGGTGGGGGAATACCGCTTCAGAAATGGAAACCTACTTCCCAGCCACCTTGATTTGTGTGTGTGTGTGTGTGTGTGAGTCTATTATTTTGGCTGTCTAATAAGGATCTGTGGGTAAGTGGAGGACGGGCTGTGAATCGTTCCAAAGCCTGATCAGTCCTAATGACCACCAGTGGCTCTGTCCATCCCATTCACCTGGGAAGTCAACTAGTGACTTCAGAGACGAACAGGAAGTGGAGGATTATGTTTTATATTATGTGAGATTTTTTTTCCCTATTACTTCTAAACTGGTCCTCAGACTATGAATTTCCTCTCCAGGAGTGGCATTCCTTTTGACACATTTGCAGCAGGAGGAACAGGCTCGAAATAATAAGCACTTTCCCTCCCTGCTTTATGTAAATGATACTTTGATGTTAATTGTCTGCTCATGAGAGATGATTTGGGATCAGCTGTAGAAAGGATTGTGCTTCCAGAGTTCGAGCTAAAACCTCAAAGTGAGTGCGTTAGGCGTTTTAGCTGGAGAGCTCCTGATGCACCGCTGTCATTGACCGAGTCTCTTCTGCACTCCTGGCTTTTTAGGGAGTTCTTACCTATAAACCCTAGAGATCACTTTGCTTGGAGCTTCGTAGCTGTGCTGTGGGGATTTATTTGTGTGGGGTTTTTTGAGTTAAGAATTTGGAAGTATAATGTACTTCCTTGCACTGAGAAGGTGAAAAGGACAGAACAAAAGCGTGGGATCACTCGTCAGAAGTTTGACCCTGGGCTCAGTTTGACCCTGGGCTTACTTGCTGAGTAATCTTGGAAATTATTTAACTGCCCCGAGATTAATTTTCTTAAAAATGACCATAGTAAAAACATTCCAGCACTAGTGCATTGTGATTTACAACGTATTGCTTATGTTGGAATTGTAGTCTCTGCAAATAATTAGCTGGGTGACCAGTTACGTAATGTCCTAATCCTGTTTCTTCTTAGGTAAAATGATACTTAACCTTTAGGATTATTTTGAAGTAATAAATGAGATAATCCATATAAAACTATAGAATAGTGTTCCACACATAGCTGCTGTTGTTGTTACCATCATTATTATTGTGTTATTATATGAAAATCAAATGAAACAATGGCTAAAAAGTGTCCTGTAAAGTTCTTTATGCATTATAATCACTGTGTAGCAACTTGATATTGTTCAATAACTTAATCCATTGTAATTTGAGCCTACAGAAACCTGAAAAAAAGGTAAAATTTCAATTTTTAAGATTTATTTATTTATTTTAGAGGGGGAGAGAGAGAGAGCAAGCAGGGGGAGAGGGGCAGAGGGAGAGGGAGAGAGAGTCCCAAGCAGACTCTGCACTAAGCGTGGAGCCAGTCATGGGGCTCAATTTCGTGACCCTGAGATCATGACCTGAGCTGAAATCAAGAGTCAGTCACTTAACCTACTGAGCCGCCCAGGCACTCCAGTAAAATTTCAATTTTTAATGAATGGGCCTCCACACATAATTGCTGGGAGTGTATTTTTACTTATCTTTTTTATGAAATTTGTTTCATAACTTGTTTTCCCAGGTATTTGGTTTATGCTTAGAGAAATCTTCTTATTTTCCGGGTAATACCCAAATAGAATTTTACACAGGTGAAACAACCAATCACTCTTTTATTTCATAAGCAAGTAAGTTACAGTTTATACCGTAAACCTATGTCCTCGATGTGGTAAAATTCCATTACCCAAATCAAATACAGTGACCTCTCACTGCAGGACAATTTGGGGTAATAAAGGTGAAGTGTTTGTGTAACTGAAGTTTTACCATTTGACCAAATGTTTTCAGCCATTTGGGGAAGACATTTTTCTATACAATTTAACCTCATGCTTTCTTAAAAGTATAGATTATAATGTAACTTTTTTTCAATGACTCAAAATGAGCATTACAGCAATTAATAATTGCATCAAGTTCTAATCCGGTAAGTTTTGTTTTTCTCTTTTTCATTTCTAGCTGCACCTGTTATTTCTAGGGTTTGTGTGCTTGCCTCGTGTAGCCATCTGCCTTCTAATGCACCCTTTCTAATCTGCTGAGTTGTGAGAATTCAGGTGACTGAGACACGTAGTCTTGTGTGTAAATGACAAGAATATTCTCTGTCCCACAAAATACTAAAATTTAGTACAAAGGATTTAAGCAGTTATTTCAGGATTTAGGGAGTTTCTCTTCTTTATTTCCTGGTTCCCAACGGCTCTAATAATGATTGATGTGTCCAGACAAAAAGAATAATTTTCTGGCATATAAGGAACCAGGTTACAAAAGACTTGAGGGTACAGGTACTCTCTAATGAAGGCAATTCTATATTTCCTAATTATCTATAATTGGTAAGATTTTATGAATTTTCCTAACACAATAGTAGTGATATCTAACATTAGTAAATGGTCACTATGTGCTTTTAAAGACTTTATGTATTTGTTTACTTAACTATTGCTTACATAAAGCTTATTTATAGAACAGATACTCTACTGAACTATATACAAATATTAACTTATTAGATCCCATGAATATTTACATGCATATACTTATTCATTTCCCAAAACTATTATTTTTGTTGTTGTTGTTGTTTATTTAATTTATGTACTTATTTGTTTTTTATTTTGAACAGGAACATAGGATTTATTGAATGCTGCAATTTGACTTGCTGCATATACAAACATCATTAGAAACAATGAAAAATCATACCCATCACTTCATCAAGTAAAATTAAGGTAGCAACATGAGTAGTCAGGGAAATACGTTCCAAGTTTAATGGCTCCTCCTATCACCACCTAACTCTTCTGGAAAGTTATACAAGCAGAGGTTTTCACCCTCTGAGTCAGGACACATTGTATCATGGGCTCAGATAAAAGTTGTATCACAGGTAATCTGTTGCCAATAATTATAGAAATTGATGTGCATTTCAAAGAAATTAGAGCAGTTTTAAGTTTATCCCTACAATGTCACTCTTGCTCCCAATTTGCATGCTTTTTTAAAAAAAATAATAATTCCAGTATTGTCAACGTACAGTGTTATATTCCTTCCAGGTGTACAATATAATAATTAAACAATTCCATATGTTACTCAGTGCTCTTCAACATAAGTGTACTCTTAACCGCCATCACCTATTTCACCCACCCACCCCCAAACTCCTCTCTGGTAACCATCTGTTTGTTCTCTGTAGTTAAGAGTCTGATTTTTCATTTTCTTTTTTTTCCCTTTGTTTGCTGTTTTGTTTCTTAAACATATGAGTGAAATCTTACGGTATTTTTCTTTCTCTGACTGACTTATTTTGCTTTGCATTATACTCTCCAAAGCCAACCATGCTGTTGCAAATGGCAAGATTTCACTCTTTTTATGGCTGAGTAATATTCCATTTGTTTGTGTGCATGTGTGTGTGTGTATCACATCTTTATCCATTCATAAGTTGATAGACACTTGGGCTTTTTCCATAATTTGGCTATTGTAGATAATGTTGCTATAAGCATAGGGGTGCATGTATCCCTTCAAATTAGTGTTTTTATATTCTTTAGGGAAATACCCAGTAGTGAAATTACTGGATCATAGGTTAGTTTTTTGTTTTTTGTTTTAATTTTTTGAGGAAACTCCATACTGTTTTTCACAGTGGTTATACCAGTTTGTATTCTCACCAAAGTGCACAAATACTCCTTTTTCTCTGCATTCTCACCAACACTTGTTGTTTCTTGTGTTCTCGCTTTTAGCCATTCTGACAGGTGTGAGGTGATATCTCATTGTGGCTTTGATTTGCATTTCCCTGATGATGAGTGATGTTGAGCATCTTTTCATGTGTCTGTTGGCCATCTGGATGTCTTTGGAGAAATGTCTGTTCACGTCTTCTGCCAAATTTTTAATTGGATTATTTGTATTTTGAGTGTTGAGTTGTGTAAGTTGTTTATATATTTTGAATACTAACCCTTTATCAGATATGTCATTTGCAAATATCTTCTCCCATTCAGTAGGCTGTCTTTTAGTTTTGTTGGTTGTTTCCTTTGTTGAACAGAACTTTTTTTTTTTTTTTTTAAATGTAGTCCCAGTAGTTTAGCTTTGCTTTTGTTTTCCTTGCCTCAGGAGATAGATCTAGAAAGATGTTGTTCAAAACTATTATTATTCTCAATTTATAGGTGGGGAACTGAGCCTCTGAGAAGTTTTATAATATCCTCAAGGTCTCACAGCTATTGAGTGGTAGAACCAGTACCTAAAAGCAGGGCTGTATATCTCTAAGAATATGCTCTTATACCATAAGTACTCCAGAAGACAGCCAGCAATCCAAATAGAAACCATTTAATCTGAGAATCTCAATTCAGTATTATTCAATGTAATGGCTCAGGACAAAAGTGGGGTGAGCTTCTTACTGGTGAAAAAGTGGACTTTGAGAAATTTGCCATTTTAAAGGAAGGGGAGAGAGTTTGGAAGTTATTGTCATGAGTATAAAGCATCCACTTTTCACCTGCTGATTTGCCTTTATCTAGCTCCTAATCTGGCCTATAGGATATCACATACTGGTCTTCTCAATGCTTTAATGAAGACCAAGGACACAGGCTCTGGAATCAGATTACTTGGTTCAGATATAGGGTCTATTTTCTGAACTTGGGGAATATGAATTATCTGAGAGGCTTCCTCATTTGTGAATTGAGGGTATAGAATAGTACATACCTCATAGGATTATTTTAAGAGTCAAGTGAAATAATAGTTCCAGCAGAAAGCATGCCATATATTAATTGATCAAGAAATGCTTTTACAGAATATTAAAGAAAGCTGGCAGTACAAGCAGCTCCAGGAATAAAAGACTATCTCTGTCAAATAAATTTGGGAAATGATACTTTTCTTTGGTTCCCTCATAGAGAGTCACAGTGTATACTATCATGGTAAAAGTGTCTTAAAATCTGCTTCAGGAAACATGTTTAACTTTATTTAGCTTAATATTTCCCAAACTTATTTGTCCACAGAAGTTGTGTAGATATGCTGTGCACATGCACATGTGTGTCTATAAAACGTCTAGCTTACAGAACTAAATTTTCATGGAACACATTGCTGGCAAATGCTGCCCCTCACTAAAATATCAGAAATGGGAATGATTGGAAATGTGTGGAGTGGACACTGATATGGGAATTCCAGATCTTCATCATTTCAGTATAAGGCTCAAGTATTAGCATGCCTGCTCATGGGGCAAAGGGCCTTGGAACTTGGATTATGTGCAGGTGTGGAACTCCTTATGTTCCTAGAAGAAACTTTTTGGTTTGACTGTCTGAGCTTTAATCATGACTACCATCATCACCATCTCCGTACCGCCATCATTGTCATCATGGCTGCATTATCAGTACTGCCGTATACTCAGAGGTTTCATGTCTCTCAAGCATGGTGCTGAGGGATTTATTCACATTAGTCATTCTGTCCTTATAGCCACCCTGTGAGGTAGGCATCCCAACTCTAATTACATGTAATGGAACATGGACTTAGAGAGGTTCAGCTATGTGTCTAAGACAAGGAGCTAAATACAGAAGATGCTCTGGCACTCCTGCCTGTCCGGGAAAGTAGCTTGATTCATTGCTAGTGAGGATAATTGCCAGTGTGAAAATTACAGCAGTAGCCCACCTGGGGGTGAGCCAGAATCTGTGTGACCAAGCGTGCCTTGTTAGGAGGTGAGTTTCCTCAGTAGCTGTACCTTCTGTGTGTGTGTGTGTGTGTGTGTGTGAGAGAGAGAGAGAGAGAGAGAGTGAGAGAGAAAGAGAGAGAGAGAGAGAGAAATGCCCCTTTGAAGGCCCAGACTGTAGGGAACCTAAAAGCAGCAGGAAGAATAATGGCCCACTTAATGATGGGGATCACTTGGCTGCCTCAGAGCACGGTCTCTTTCTTTTAAATTTCTGAACAGCAGAGCTAAAATTCATCATGCTGCTAACATTAGAGGCTGTTGCAGGTTTCACAGGGTGAGGAAAGAATCAGACTTAAACCTCGGGTCCGTCTTTTAGTACACTACATGACAGGGACAGAATCATGTGGGACACGGTCTACAGGCTGTGGCCTGCACTGCACATCTGGCCTCTCACCTACTTTGGCATGGCCTGCGAACTAAGAACACATGTGTGTGTTTATATTGGAGCACACTGACACACAATGTTAGTTTCAGTGTACAACATAGTGATCCAACAACTCAATAGGTTATGCTGCACTGTCACCATATGCAGTGCTATTACAAGACCACTGACTATGTTCCCCATGCTGCGCCTTTCATACCTCTGACTTTTTCATTCCTTAACCAGAACCCTGTATCTCCCAATTTTAATGTTCTGTAATATTTTTAAATGGTTACACAGTACATATGTAATGTCCTTAATTTTGTTTCTTGTCCCACAGAGTCTAAAACATTTACTATCTGGCCTTAACAACAAAACATTTGCTGATTCCTGATTTAAGATATTAATTGACTCTGCCAATCAATGTCTTCAATTAAAAAAAAAAAAGATCAAGCACTGACTTATTTTAGCAATTATTATTAAAGGGTAGTTGCAATTGTCTGCAGAAAATGTTAGCCATGGCAGGAACCCCAGAGAATGGTCAATTAGTGCTTTATTGTAGGTTTAAGCTATGTATTTCAAACCTGATAACCATGATGATTGTACCTCTTCTTGTCCTTCCTAGTTGATAGGAACTACGGTGGACACATGGCAAGTTAAGTAATCGGATTCTTTTTTCCTGATGGATTAAGGATTTGGATTATAGTTAGCATCTGAGTGTGGTTAGATTTTAAGCAGAGTTAAATACTCTTGCTCTGTGGGTCAGTCATTTTAAGCATGCACAGAGAGATCAGAGAAAGATGGTCCCGAAGGGAGACGAAAATGAGTAAAGAGCAGAAGAGAATCAGAAAGAGAGACTAGTATGTAGTTATGAGAGATTTCTAGTGACTGGTTTCAGAAGACTGGAGCTGCCCTCCAATATGGTATCCACCCACCACCTGTAGTTATTGAGCCCTTGAAATGTGGCTAGTTCAGATTGAGTTGTAGCGTATGTGTAAAATATACATCCAATTTCAAAAACTTAGTACAAAAAATGTAAATTATATCATCCATATTTCAAACTTATTCCATGTTGAAATGATAATATTCTGGACATATTGGGTAAAAGTTAATTTCACTGACTTCTTTTACTTTAAAAAAATGTCCCTACTAGAAAATTTAAAATTTGTTTCAAGTACATTTTTTATTCTGCATGGTTAATGTACAAAATATCCCTACTTCCCTTGAGAAACAGTATCTTATCTAAAACACACTTGGATGAACACTGAATATTAAAACATTTTATGACGCTATACAAATTGAATAGAAGTGAATACAAATACTCTTCAGTTTTTACATATGATAAGAATATATCACAGTGTGGATAATATGAATAAAAATATTTGGATTTGTTTTTAAATTCAGAATTCTTCTGGTTGCTCTTCACTGAGCGGCCTTAGAGGTAAAAAGGTAAATAGGTTACCACCACAGGAAATGTCTGGCCTGTTCTTGATGTCTCCTCTCTACCCAAGGGAATATATTACTGCAGTTGAGGCCTGGCAAATCAAGAACATGGCATTCAGTAGTGAGGCTTTTAGTATCAAATAGTACCGTCTGAGAAATCTTATTAGTTTCTTCTTCCTATGAGATGTTATTTTGTGATGGTATATTTTTTTCAGGGCTGCTCATCAAAACATCCTGTGCTGTGACTAAAGAATTTAGTTCCTCCATTTTGAAATTTGGAGGATTTGAAATCTGAAATTTCTTCTTTTCTACTATTAATATAATAATATTATATGTTATATATTATTAATGTATTCTAGTATTAATATCATCTGCCACTTCACCAGCAAGTAGAGGCAAACTCATTCTTTCACTGGGTAAGTAGTCCATCTCAAAGTTTATCTTGTTTGCATCATAATTTACTTCAATTAAATCTTGTAATCCAGGACACTGAGCATCTTCTAGTTGAAATAGCTGAAAGCAGTCTCCTTATCAACATATTTACTTTTGGTACTTTGAGAATCAGGATTCTTTGGTGACATAGCTACTTTGGTTCTAAGAAATGCTACTACTTATCTGTTCCAACTCTCTATTCCTCTCTTTTTTTCTTTTGCTGAAGCTAGACCAAGTTGGTTTTAGTTAATGCAAACAGAAGATCCTTGGTGAAAGAATGATCCCTTTCAACATGCCCAGCATAAAATATCTCATGGACGGGGAAGATTTTGTCAAATGAGGCAACATACCAGATCTAAAGGACTTCTATGTCATTCCTTAATACTGCATCAAATAATATTAAAAGCTGCCACTTACTGGATATTTACATTGGGCCATATGCTGTGCTTCATGCTATTTAACTTAAATTCAATATCACCCAATTTACAGAAGAGGAAATGGAGGCTTTGTGACTATAACATCATTTGCCTATAGCTCATAAGTGGTGGAGTTGTTTTCATGATAAATCCTGGGCTTTTGATCCAGTCATGAGTCATGAGTCTATGGTGTTTGTGCCAGTGATTGGGTTGTGATATGATTGTGTTGACTGGGCAAGCATGCATAAGGCATGTATTGGGCAGAAAGGGTCTGAGATCTCCCTAGGGAAAGAAAGAGAAGTGAGAGGCTGGATGAAATAAGAAAAAAAATTACTCCTTGCTTCCCCCTTCCCTACTGTGTGCTCAGATAATACACCAGGAACTTATGTAGGATCTCAAGTCCTTGCTTTTCCTACTGTGCCACTCCTGGAAAAACTGGACTCTCCTCGATCTGCCATCTCTGCAATAAATATTGGAGTCATGTAGCCCATCGGGAGGCCTGGAGAGATTGCAGCACCATGGGAATATGCTGTCAGACGGAGCTTCTGTGAGCTGTAGCAGACTGGGACTCCCTCTGGTCAAGGGTTGGCCTCACAATTTCCTGTTTTCCTGGCTTCTGCCTCTGCTGCGGCACTCACATTAGGTGGGCTCCCTAGAGGTGATCTCTTCCCAGTGCTCAGAATGGGACCCTGTTCTCTAAGCAAAGTTAATTCACATCATGTGGGGGAACAAATTACTCCCAGATAGTTTATTTTCTTTGGCTCTTCATAGGATCAGACCCAATAATAAACATCTTAATAATGATGATAATGATGCTATAGAAATGCAAAGTCTTCAGATTGTTATTTTTGTAGAAGACCATTTAATAATTCTAATTTTACTGCATATTTCTATTGGCCAGGCAATTGTTTAGTTTTCTCTCATCATATTCTTTTGTCACTGGTGTATTGAGTTTCCAGATGCTTATTGTACTCTGTGCCTAATTTTCTACTAAAACAATTATATTAACTATGCTATCATTTGAAAAATAATGGAAAAGTTTTAAAATTAAAAGAAGAGTGATAAGATTATATGGAATGGCATTTTTAATTTTTGGAAATGCATATTGAACTTGTTAGAGGACAAACTGAAACCATCACAAAAAAAATGAAGCAAATGCAGTCAGCTCACCTCTCTTGGTACTGTGTAAGTGGTCCTTTAAAAGACACACACATCCCTTATGTTAACCTTCTTAATCCACCCAGTGATAATGACACTGTAATAGGAGGAAAAATCCTCCCTGAAACCAGGCAAAATTTGTAAGAAATGCCTCTAGAGTCTCCCCCCACATCTGTTATATCTGCCTTGAGCACATATTAGCAGAGTACAATCCAAGAAAATCCTCGGCAACCCTAAGGAATGCCCTTTTATGCTCCTTTTGCAGACCTGTCCTTCCAGAAAACATCCACTACTTTGGATTGTTCTTAGTCCACTCCCTCCGGAAAAACATGAGACAGGGTTCTGCTTTATAACTGCTCAGACTCTTCTCCTCCAATATCGTAGCCAGAATCTATATGTGTTTAACATGCTAAGTGGGATCAGCCCTCTGAATCCCAAATGAGTATTTCATGATGTCCAAAGTGCACTTTTGTGAGTTTCTGAATTTTCTTTTCTTCCACATATCTGCATTCTTCTTAAGGCAGGTGTGAGGTAGGTGAGTTTAATCATTTTGCAGTGCTTAAGGGATTAAAGGCTTATAGGCTGTCCTTGCTGGCTGGAGGTCCAGTCACCTTCTTTCCTTCTTCCCTCCTCTCTCCTCCACTGCACCCGTCCGTGTACCCCTCCCCTAAGCCTGCCCCAGGGCCTTTGGGGCAACTCTGTTGCTTTCTGATTTGACTTTCTTCTGGGAAATGAGTTAAAGTGTGAGAGGAGTCTGGCTTCGTATTTCCTGTCTTAAAAGTAAAATCAAACTGAAAAATCAGCCCACGGGAAAAAGGAACTTCAAAAGCCAGGGCTCACGTTCCACAAGCCTCTTGAGCTCTCCTTTGCCCCAGAACAATGCACTCATAGGGCCATTGGAAGTGAGACTTTCCAAAAGGCCCCAGTAGGAGTGGCAGGCAGCTCCTGGTTGTTTTCCTGACAGAGACAAGGCATTCTGGTCACTCGTCGTGGCCACGCGGCCATTTTCAGAGTCCATTTGGAAGCCTTTGGCTTCTACTGCAAAGAGTAGGCTTTGCTAAAAAATAGCTGGCTGAACAAATAAATAGTGACTGGGCAAGAGGGAAAGTCAGAGAGTTTAACAGTGTTCATCTCCCTCATCTCTAAAAAAGAGGAGAGGAGGGTTTTCCAGTTTTCAGGTTTAGCTCATGCCCATGGCATTGGGAAAGCGAGTAATTTAAAAGAAACAGTGATTTTTGTTTGTCTTTTGTTTTTGTTTCCATCGGTGCATACTGGGCATGCTTGGCATCTTAGAGATATGTACTGTCTGCTCTCTTCACCTCTCCTAACCGACCCAAACGCAGTTCCCACGTTGTCTGCATTGTCCTTTAGTGAGCCACCTTTGCTTGAACACAGGACATAGCTTGGGCCATAAGTTTTGCTAATGAATCCCAAGATGCTTCAATGTTTACAAGTTGTTTAACCTAAGTAAAATAAAATCTACAAATTTGTTATTTGAGTTTTGGGCCTTATAACAATAGTGCAGTTCATACTGGAGTGAGCTCCACACTGCCCACCTGGACACACAGGGGCTACCATTTCCCCTTGACCACCAGGGTGCCTGGGTGGCTCAGTCAGTTAAGCATCGGACTCTTGATCTCAGGGTCATGAGTTCAAGCCCCGCAATGGGGTCCACTCTGGGCATGGAGCCTACTTACAAAACAAACAAACAGAGTTCCCCTTCACTGTCAGCCTTGCCGGATCCTTGAAACATACTTGTCCCTGAGATTCCCTCCTCCCATTATTCCAAACAACACTTAAAAGAGTGTCTTTTTACACAGACCTTTCTCAATAAATATTTATTGACTTGGCTGGTAAAAAAAATTGGTTTCATAGGAACTTACTCCTCACAGATAACATATCTGCACTTTATTGGATCCTTCCATGCCTCAGTCCCATGGAGTGATTTATAGCAAGATCTTTATGGCCCATGAGGGGCCACCAGGAGAGTATCTGTGAGGCCTGGAGAGGCTTTTTCGTCGTCTGCAAAACTTAGCAGAAAGAAAGTTTCCAATTCTTTTTCTGCAGAAGGGTTGTCCCACTTTGTGGCATTCACTATAACCTTTTTCTTCAGTTAAAATTAAAAGTGAATGACATGACTGCTTGTATGGTTTGTTCTTAATGAACTAAACATGAGAGGAAAAGTTCATAGAATTTTATATCAAACTCTCAGGCCATTACACCAGCCATAGCCATTGCTTAGCTCAGTGTAGCTAACTCTCCAGTGATAAGGTTAGAAAACGTAAACACTCTAAATCCCAGTCTCAGATCACACTCCATATAACACAGAATGTATCAATGAGTGTCCTGTGACTGGAAGATATCCTAAATTGCTAAAACAATTCCCTGTGTGCTGTCGGAATATTGGATAAGAGGAATAATATACAGAAGTTCTGAAGTAAGAGGAAAAGAAAAAAACAACAAAGTAAGCCATGCATTGCTGTGTGTGTGTGTGTGTGTGTGTGTGTGTGTGTGTGTGTGAGACAGCAGATACCATACGTGGTGATTCTAAGATCCTTTATTTTTTCAAATTGTAAAATCTTAGAAATTGGGATATATATCATATAGTCACTATGCTACAAAAGCACTGTGTCAGAACAATTAACAGCATCTTTCCTGTCATATGGGCACATAAAACACGGGGCCAGTCTTTCAGTGGAACAGAGTAGGAAATCCTGGAGGAGGGTGAAGGTGAGAGAGATGGTAGCACAACCAGGTCCAGGAGAGAAGGCCAGTAGAGGGAGCGCTTCTTGTCATCTGGGGCTCATGGCACTTCGTTACTCCATTGCCAAATCTGATTTATCCCCGCACTATAGCAGAAATGGTTGTCCACACAAAAAAATTTCTATTTTCAACAATATAGGGTTGTTGCAGGAAAGTGATAACCCAGGTGGAGACCATACCTCCCAAGACCATCTTCATCCCCTCCTTGCATTCAGAAGAGAACATGGGATTTTTTTTTCCTTAAAATATGAGCACAGGTGATGATTATCTCATCTAGGAAAGAGTTTTAAGAAGAAGGTGTATCTTCTCCACACCTTTCTTTTTCCTTTCATTTGTCAGATGCAGACAATGCTAATGACGGCCTAGGGCATCAGAGAGCCAAGTGATGTGAAGGTCCTGGGTGTCTATAACCTCAAGTCAGGAAAAGCTACCTGCCAGCCATGAACAGCTGTCTCGGACTATTGCACAAGCAAGAAATAAACTTCTGCATTATTTGAGACGCTGTATATTTTTGGACCTGTTTGTTAACAGCAGCTGGTGTCACTCTAATATATTCACATTACTTCAAGGTACCAAATCCAAGGTAGGACATTAAAAGATGAAGATGACAGTTGAGGAGGAGGCTTAATATTTTTTACAGTGTTCAGCCAGAAGGAGGGAAGAACAACATTTAGGAGGTCCTGATGTGTCTAAAAACATTTGAAAGGCAACCCTAAAGTAGACGAGATGAGAATTTTATGAGAGTCCAGAAAGCTTACCCATGAACAACTGGCAGTTAGAGAGGCAGGTTTCAGCCTAATTTAGCAAACACATTCTAACCATTTTCTGTATTCCAAATGGCTTTGCCAAATAGCAATTTCCTGGCACTAATCTTCTTTAGGCCCAAATTGGACGAACATCTAAAGGCATTCGTGCTTTAGGCAGCGTGCAGAAGACATTATCTCTAAGGCAGCACTCCTCTCTGAGTGCGCACACGACGATGTTATGCATGTGCAAGTGGCATTTAGTCATGGCGGAATGGATGTTAGAATGAAGGCAGTCTTGATACCAAAGATCAAAATCTTCTGTATGGAAATATGCTGATAGACAAGCAAAGGAAGTGGATAGTTTCACGTTTTCCTGATTAGATGGACTTCTTTCTAAGTTAGGAAAATACAGGGGGAAATTATCATTAATAGGAAATCATTCAGTCATTACACATTTACTAAGCACTTGGTATGTGTCTGACACCATCTTATGCAACTACAGGGCATGGCTCCTGTTCTCAAGGACAATATGATCTACGAGGGGAGACAGGGTGTATACACCTTTGAATATTCATTATTCCACTGTAAGATCACCAGGGCGAGTGGAACAAGCCAGAAAGACAGCATGCTGGAGGGGAACACGCCCAACATTTGGAGCCAGAAGAACAAGACTCAAGGTCCTTTTCTGCCTCCTATTGGTTATGAGATCTTTAGTAACTCATTAATCTTTTTGATACTCAGTTAAAATTTTTTATAATAAACTAATCCATATTTATATTTTAAAATTTGGAAAAATTCACAGCTTTATAACATATAGTGAATGTTGGCCATTACTTCTGAACTCAGAGCAACTGTTAATAATTTTAGTCTCTTCCAAAAACTAGTAGGCGTATATAATTCAGACTATTTTAATACCTACAGATTTGGAATTATAATGATTCCAACCCCGAAGAGGAGGATTATAGGTCAGACACATGTGAGAGGAAGGACAATTATAGCTAGAGAGCAGAGAGAGGACCTGAGCAGGTCATCCTGGGCCACAAACGGTTCCAGGAGGAGGAAGCCTCGTGGGGAGAGAGGACTGGGGAAGCAGTGAAACAACTCTGTTTATATTGAAAAGATGAAAGAATGAATAAACCCCTAAAGAATCTTAAGAATTTAGAAGGGGAATGTAAAGGAAAACATTTTCCCACTTTCTGCATAGGGAAAAATTCAGTACTTCCCTACTATGTCTTTCTTCACTGTGTGTCTCCTTTGTTTCCCCTTTTTTTAATTGAAGTTTAATTAACATGCCATCTTATATTAATTTCAGGTGTATAACAATGATTCAACAATTCTGTACATTGCTCAGTGCTCATCATGATAAGTGTACTTTTAACCTCCTTTATCTATTTCACGCATCCCCCCCTCTCCATACGCCCCTCCAGCAACCACCAGTTTTCTGTCTGTGTTTAAGAGTCTGTTTTTTGGGGTTGTCTCTTTTTTTTTTTTTTTTTTTTGTTGTTGTTGTTCTTAAATTCCACACATGAGTGAAATCATATGGTATTTTCCTTTTTCTAACTTACTTATTTCACTTAGCATTATACTCTCTAGATCCATATGTGTTGCTGTAAATGGCAAGATTTTATTCTTTTTTATGGCTGAGTAATACTGTACTGTGTGTGTGTTTGTGTGTCTGTGTGTGTGTACACGCACACACCACATTTTCTTTATCCATTCATTTATTAATGGACAGTTGGGCTGCTTCCATATTTTGGCTAATGTAAATAATGCTGCAATAAACATAGGGGTACATATACCTTACACCTGTCAGAACTACTAAAACCTGTGTGTCTTCTTTCACCTTCACACAGAACACTTCACTTTTGACACTTATGGTTACAAAATATATGCACACCCCCCCCCCCGCACACATACACACACACACCAAGCAATTCTCTGTGATACCAGCTGGGTGTCCTATAATTTCAATCAATTCTGACATTATCTACCAGGAGATAATGTTAGATCCCACAGGTTAAGGGCTCAGTACACAGGACTGACCCCCTCACCCCCACACCACTTTAGATACCAGTTAAAAGCTCAAGTTATCACCTGGATTTGATTAATTTGCTAGAGCAGTTCACAGAACTCAGAGAAACACTATTGTTAAAAGATATGATAAAGGATATAGATGGACAACCAGATGAGGAGATATATAGGACAAGGTCTAAGGGGTCTTGAGTGCAGGAGCTTCTGTCCCTGTGGAGTTAGATCAAAATATTGAGAAACAGAACTCATCCAGTTTATAAATCATGGGAGCTGGATTTTTTTTTTCATTTTTATTTTTATTTATTTATTTTTAATTTTATTATGTTATGTTAGTCACCATACAATACATCATTGGTTTTTGATGTGGTGATCCACGATCCATTGTTCTCTTATAACACCCAGTGCTCCATGCAGAACGTGCCCTCCTTAATACCCATCACCAGGCTAACCAAACCCCCTCCCCCCTCCCCTCTAAAACCCTGTTTGTTTCTCAGAGTCCATAGTCTCTCATGGTTCATCTCTCCCTCCAATTCCACCCCCCCCCATTTTTCCCTTCCTTCTGCTAATGTCCTCCATGCTATTCCTTATGTTCCACAAATAAGTGAAACCATATGATAATTGACTTTCTCTGCTTGACTTATTTCACTTAGCATAATCTCCTCCAGTCCCATCCATGTTGATGTAAAAGTTGGGTATTCATCCTTCCTGATGGCTGAGTAATATTCCATTGCATATATGAACCACATCTTCTTTATCCGTTCATCTGTTGAAGGGCATTTCGGCTCTTTGCACAGTTTGGCTATTGCAGACATTGCTGCTATGAACATTGGGGTGCATATGGCCCTTTTTTTCACTACATCTATGTCTTTGGGGTAAATACCCAGCAGTGCAATTGCTGGGTCATAGGGTAGCTCTATTTTTAATTTTTTGAGGCACCTCCACACTGTTTTCCAAAGTGGCTGTACCAACTTGCATTCCCACCAACAGTGTAAGAGGGTTCCCCTTTCCCCACAACTTCTCCAACATTTGTTGTTTCTTTCCCTGTCCATTTGTGCCATTCTAACTGGTGTAAGGTGGTATCTCACTGTGGTTTTGATTTGAATTTCCCTGAGGGCTAATGATGATGAACATTTTTCATGTGTCTGTTAACCATTTGTATGTGTTCTTCAGAGAAGTGTCTTTTCATATCTTCTGCCCACTTTTTGACGTGATTATTTGTTTTTTGGGTGTTGAGTTTGAGAAGTTCTTTATAGATCTTGGATACCAGCCCTTTATCTGTAGTGTCATTTGCGAATATCTTCTCCCATTCTGTGGGTTGCCTCTTTGTTTTGTTGACTGTTTCCTTTGCTGTGCAGAAGCTTTTTATCTTGATGAAGTCCCAAAAGTTCATTTTTGCTTTTGTTTCACTAGCTTTTGGAGATGTATCTTGAAAGAAGTTGCTGTGGGCGATGTCAAAGAGGTTACTGCCTATGTTCTCCTCTAGGATTTTGATGGATTCCTGTCTCACATTGAGGTCTTTCATCCACTTTGAGTTTATCTTTGTGTATGGTGTTAGAGAATGGTCGAGTTTCATTCTTCTGCATGTGCCTGTCCAGTTTTCCCAGCACCATTTATTGAAGAGACTGTCTTTTTTCCATTGCATGTTTTTTCCTGCTTTGTCAAAGATTATTTGACCATGGAGTTGAGGGTCCATATCTGGGTTCTCTATTATGTTCCATTGGTCTATATGTCTGTTTTTGTGCCAGTACCATGCTGTCTTGGTGATCACAGCTTTGTAATATAGCTTGAAATCGGGCAACGTGTTGCACCCAGCTTTGTTTTTCTTCTTCAACATTTCCTTGGCAATTCGGGGTCTTTTCTGATTCCACACAAATTTTAGGATTGTTTGTTCCAGAACTTTGAAAAATGTCATTGGAATTTTGATCGGGATGGCATTGAAGGTATAGATTGCTCTGGGTAGCATAGACATTTTAACAATGTTTATTCTTCCGATCCATGAGCATGGAATATTTTTCCATCTTTTTGTGTCTTCTTCAATTTCTTTCATGAGTGTTCTGTAGTTCCTAGAGTATAGATCCTTTACCTCTTTGGTTAGGTTTATTCCGAGGTATCTTATGGTTTTTGGTGCTATTGTAAATGGAATCGTTTCTCTAATTTCTCTTGCTACAGTTGCGTTGTTAGTGTATAAGAAAGCAACTGATTTCTGTGCATTGATTTTGTATCCTGTCACATTACTGAATTGCTGTATGAGTTCTAGTAATTTGGGGGTAGAGTCTTTTGGGTTTTCCACATAAAGTATCATGTCGTCTGCAAAAAGAGAGAGTTTGACTTCTTCTTTGCCAATTTGAATACCTTTTATTTCTTTTTGTTGTTTGATTGCTGTTGCTAGGACTTCTAGTACTATGTTGAACAATAGTGGTGAGAGTGGGCATCCTTATCATGTTCCTGATCTTAAGGGAAAGGCTCTCAGCTTTTCCCCATTGAGGATGATATTCACTGTGGGTTTTTCATAGATGGATTTTATGAACTTGAGGAATGTTCCCTCTATCCCTATACTCTGAAGAGTTTTAATCAGGAAAGGATGTTGTATTTTGTCAAATGCTTTTCTGCATCAATTGAGAGGACCATATGGTTCTTCTCCCTCCTCTTATTAATGTGTTCTATCACATTGATTGATTTACGAATGTTGAACGACCCTTGCATCCCAGGGATAAATCCCACTTGGTCGTGGTGGATGATCCTTTTAATGTATTGTTGGATCCTATTAGCTAGGATTTTGTTGAGGATTTTGGAATCCATATTCATCAGGGATATCGGTCTGAAATTCTCCTTTTTGATGGGGTCTTTGCCTGGTTTGGGGATTAAGGTAATGCTGGCCTCATAGAATGAGTTTGGAAGTTTTCCTTCTGTTTCTATTTTTTGAAACAGCTTCAGGAGAATAGGTATTATTTCTTCTTTGAATGTTTGGTAGAATTCCCCAGGGAATCCATCAGGCCCTGGACTCTTGGTTTTTGGGAGGTTTTTGATCACTGCTTCAATCTCGTTACTGGTTATTGGCCTATTCAGGTTGTCAGTTTCTTCCTGTTTCAGTCTTGGCAGCTTATAGGTTTCCAGGAAGGCCTCCATTTCATCCAGATTACTCAGTTTATTGGCATATAGTTGTTGATAATAATTTCTAATAATTGTTTCTATTTCCTTGGTGTTAGTCGTGATCTCTCCCCTTTCATTCATAATTTTATTATTTGGGTCCTTTCTCTTTTCTTTTGGATAAGTCTGGCCAGTGGTTTATCAATCTTATTAATTCAAAGAACCAACTTCTTGTTTCGTTGATCTGATCTACTGTGTTTCTGATTTCTAATTCATTGATTTCTGCTCTAATTTTAATTATTTTTCTTCTAATGCATGGCTTAGGCATCGTTTGTTGCTTTTTCTCTAGTTCTTTAAGGTGTAGAGTTAGTTGGTGAATTTGGGATTTTTCTATTTTTTTGAATGAGGCTTGGATGGCTATGTATTTCCCCTTTAGGACTGCCTTTGCAGTATCCCATAGGTTTTGGACCAATATGTTTTCGTTCTCATTGATTTCCATGAATTGTTCAAGATCTTCTTTGATTTCCTGGTTGACCCAAACATTCTTGAGCAAAGTGGTCTTTAGCTTCCAAGTGTTTGTATTTCTTCCAAATTTTTTCTTGTGATTGAGTTCCAGTTTTAAAGCACTGTGGTCTGAGAATATGCAGGGAATAATCTCAATCTTTTGGTATCGGTTGAGACCTGATTTGTGACCCAGTATGTGGCCTATTCTGGAGAAAGTTCCATGCATGCTCGAGAAGAATGAGTATTCTGTTGTTTTAGGGTGGAATGTTCTGTAAATATCTATGTGGTCCATCTGGTCCAATGTATCATTCAAAGCTCTTGTTTCCTTGTTGATTTTCTGCTTAGATGATCTGTCCATTGCTGAGAGTGGAGTATTGAGGTCTCCTACAATTAATGTATTGTTTTCAATATGACTCTTTATTTTGGTTAACAGTTGGCTTATGTAGATGGCTGCTCCCATGTTGGGGGCATAGATATTTACAATTGTTAGATCTTCTTGTTGGATAGACCCTTTAATTGTTAGATCTTCTTGTTGGATAGACCCTTTAAGAATGATATAATGTCCTTCTGTGTCTCTAATTACAGACTTTCGGTTAAAATCTAATTTGTCTGATATAAGAATTGCTACCCCAGCTTTCTTTTGAGGTCTGCTGGCATGGAAGATGGATCTCCATCCCTTCATTTTCAGTCTGGATGTATCTTTAGGTTCAAAATGAGTCTCTTGTAGGCAGCATGTGGATGGGTCCTGTCTTTTTATCCAATCTGCAACCCTGTGCCGTTTTATGGGAGCGTTTAGGCCATTCACGTTGAGAGTGATTATTGAAAGATATGAATTAATTGTCATCATGTTGCCTGTGAAGACGTTGTTTTTATAGATTGTCCCTGTAAATTTCTGTTGTAGATCACTCTTGGGGTCTTTCTTCTTTTATAGAACCCCCCTTAATATTTCTTGCAGGGCCGGCTTAGTGGTCACATATTCTTTCAGTTTCTGCAGGCCGTGGAAACTCTGCATCTCTCCATCCATTCTAAATGACAGCCTTGCCAGATAAAGTATTCTTGGCTGCATATTCTTCTGATTTAGCACCCTGAATATGTCTTGCCAGGCCTTTTTGGCTTGCCAGGTCTCTGTGGATAGGTCTGACGTTATTCTGATGTTCCTCCCTCTGTATGTAAGGAATGTCTTCCCTCAACTGCCCTTAAGATGGTTTCCTTGGTTCTAAGATTTGCGAGTTTTACTATTACATGCTGGGGTGTTGGCCTGTTTTCCTTGATCTTGGGAGGGGTCTTCTCTGCCTCTAGGACACGAATGTTTGTTTCATTCCCCAGATTAGGAAAGTTCTTAGCTACGATTTGCTCAAATACATCTTCTAGTCCCCTCTCTCTCTCCACTCCCTCCGGGATTCCAATTATTCTGACATTGGAATGCTTCATGGTGTCACTTATTTCTCTGATTCTATTTTCATGGATTCTGAGTTGTTTTTCCCTGGCCTCCTCTTTTCCCTTTTTATCTATTATATTGTCTTCCAGGTCGCTTATTCGTTCTTCTGCCTCACTTACCCTAGCTGTTAGGTTATCTAGATTGGATTGGATCTCATTGATAGCATTTTTAAGTTCTGCCAATTCCCCTTTTATTTCTGCCCTTAGAGACTCTATGTTGCCATTAATTGATTTCTCCATTCTAGCCATTGTCTTCACAATTGGTAGCCTGAATTCCATCTCCGACATCTTGGTTATATCTGCATCCATTTGTAAATCTGCAGCATAAGTCATAATCTCTGAGTCTTTTCTCTTTTGGGGGCTCCTCCTCCTAGTCATTCTGTTGATGGGTGTTTGAGGCAATGTATAGAGTCCAAATTATTGACCAGAACCCAAGCAAGATGCACCTGTTTTCTTGGGACCTTAGGGTTGCTGGCCTCTTGTTTTCCCAGCCTGTCTTCTGCGGGAGGGGCCTGCCACGCTGTTACTCAGGCAACCCTGTTTGGGAGGAGTTGCCCTGCGCCCCTGTGGTGGGGGATGGGCTCAGTGGGAATCAGTCTTTGGGGCTTTTGTTCTCTGGTGGCTTTCCCTGGCGGCTTTCCGCGTCTCTTCCGCGAGTCAGAGCAGAAGAGACCATTTCCCACCCTCTGCCTCAGAGCAGAGAGACCGCAGTCTGTTCTTCAGTGAGCCCTCCAGGCCACACCATCTCCGTTTCTGTCCGTGCTGCTATAAACTGCAGCGGCCTGGGGTGTGCGCCCCTCCGCAGCGCTCCCAGTCCTGCCTCCAGGTCGGGGCACATCTCTGCCCTTTGTACTTCTAAAACTGCCAGCCGCTCCCAGTTTGTGCGCGCGACTCCGCCGCTTGGGGTTTCTGTCCTGGGGACTGCAGTTCGCGCGCGCGCAACTCCACCGCTCGGGGTTTCCACCCGGGGGTTGCAGTTCACTGGCGCGACCCCGGGGCGCACCGGGTTTCCATCTCGGAGGCTGCAGTTCGCGTGCATGCGACCGTCACTCCGGGTTTCTGTCCAGGGGGCTGTGGTTCGCGTGCGCGCGACCCCACTGGTCTGGTTTTCCACCCCGGGGGCTGCCCTCAAGTCCTTTCCTGACGCAACCGGTCTGTGAGTCTGTGCCCCGTCCGCAGCGCGCGAGGCTGTCACTCACCGGCGGTGTAGGATCCCCAAGTCCAGGCACCCTCCTGCTGCCGTTTATCCTCCAATATCTGCCCGCAGAATCACGGCTCTCCACTTCCTACCTCAAAACCAACTGCCTGCAATATTCTGTTTGTAGAGATCCAGATCTTCTTACATCTCAGGCTGGTTTCGTGGGTGCTCAGAGTGGTCTGGTAGATATCCAGCTCAATTCCGGGGACCAGTTGAAATAGGGTCCCCTACTCCTCCGCCATCTTTCCTTCCCATGGGAGCTGGATTTGAAACGATTTTGCCTGATTCCCAAACTCATGTTCTTTCTTCCATACCGAAATAGCCTAAAAAAGAGGGAAGTGTCTTCTTACATTATTTGCCAAGATAAATTAATCAGAAGGAAAATACAGAAATTTAGGAACAAGTTTCTCTATTACAAGTGTTTGCTTTGCAATTTGCACATTTTGACATTGGCTGAAATATTCAATCGCCTTCCCATTCTCTCCTCCTACCTAAATAAGAATTAAGGGGAAGACAGGGGAAGAGATCAGGCAGGCAAAGGAAGTAACTGGTACCTTATTAGCATCAAAGGAACTACTTCTTTCTGGACTTGAAAGTAAGACATAGTAGAGGGGGTGGCCAGTGACTAGCACCCCATGTTCTGGAAGAAATCTCCTTTCATTTCTTCTTTAGTGGAAAATTTATGTAGGGAGGTAGATAAGGCCTTCTCATAATTTGATTGTAACCAGGATATTTACAAATAAAAATGAGAGGATCTAATTAAATTTGAATTTCGTAAAACAATTTTTTTAGTATATTCCAAATGTTTACTATATGTCCCAAATCATACTAAAAGTGTTGTTTATGTGAAATTTATATGTGAGCGGGTGTCCTGTATTTCACTGGGCATTCCTAACTGTAACTATCCACTTGCCTAGCTAAATCCAAAAGTCAGAGGGAAAGTCTAAATGTCAGGGGCCTCAAAATCTAAATGTTGCCCAGGTCTCATTGCTGACCTCTTCAGGGAGTGTAAACTTGGAGCCCAGCGTAGAAATCCAGCCTTAGGCTCATCTCTATTTCCTGCTAGGTGATCTTCTGGGCTCTTCAGCCCAGGCATCCTAATTTGAATGTTCTCTGTGGTTATAGTTGAAGGGAGGAAATAATTGTGCTTATAATTCAGTGTAAATAATAAAATCAATCCCTTAATTGTGCTCTCTAAAAGAAACTTTCAGTTTCCATTTCTGTCTATTTTATGTTTATTCATGACTTATAATATACCCTATTGATGTAGGAATTAGCAGATTAGAGGACAGAAGAGTTGTGCTCATCTGTGAGACAATGGAAACGCAACATTTTGTTAATCAATCACCCTGCTTGCCATCTAGCCAGATTCTCCCCCAAGAGAATCTCTCCAGAGCCACGTCATTCCTAAAAGAGAAAATAAAAACAAACAAACTGAAAAAGGACTTGTTATGTGTGGGCTCCCATTTGCTGTTCTCCCAAGGTCACAGCTGTTCGCTAAATGAATGAAGTTTCAGGATTTGGTTCTTCAACCTGCGTCTGCTCCCTGTTAAATTGCTGAATTAGTGAGAATGAGGAAACATGGATGAGCCAGACAGTTGCAGTGTCAGTTTCATTCTTTACTCAATTACCCATCATTTTAGAGAAGAGGGAATTTGCAATGCTTTGGGCAAATCTGGTATGCCATCTGGGAAAAATAGTCTTGAGGCCACAGAACCAGCCAGGGCTCCCAACAGTGAATACTCAGGCTGGTGAGATATTTCAGAAATTCTTTCCCAATCTTAATTTCTAAGTAGCCTACACCATTTATGGTACTTACAGCCCCAAACAAAACTACCACACCTACAAGCCGGTTCAGGACTGAATGAGTATTCTATTGAGTTTTAAAAAAATAAGCAATACTAACAACTAACAGTTCAATAGCTCTTTACAGTTTACAGACACTTTCACATTGAGATTATCATAATGAATCTCTTGATCTTATAGAAAAAAAAAACTTGTAATGCTACAAGTAATAGTAAAAACAGCACAACTAACAACTAGGAAGCAGTTAGTTGCTTTAGGCTTGGCCTCATACTAAGGACTGGTTATTTACAGAAGTAGAAACAGGCTGAAAGGAGAATAAATATTCTCAAGTTTCCAGAGCTGGAAAGAAGAGGAACGTGGATTTAAACCTAGGCATTCCCTGAGCCCCCAATTCTGCTATGAACACTGTTAGTACATTAAAAACATTTGTTGCAGGGAAACATCTTTCCATGCCACAGAGAAATTTATTGAGTATGAGAGTTTCCAGGAACATTTCCCTATTTCCTGCTGTCTTCATTTAGCAGATCTTTATTCAACAGTCTAGGGATGCAGAGATGAATGGCATCGCTGGGAGGAGGAACACTGGAGCAGGGAGCTGACATGTGAGACCAGCTCAGTGCAGCCCAAGGATGCTGCAGTGGGATAGGAGAGTTCAGTGAGAACAGCCAGAGGACAGACTTGACTCTAGGAGGACTGGGGTGGGAGGAAGCTCGGAAAAGGTTGATAGAGGAGATGGTAGGAGCTGAGTCTGGAATGCAGAAATGTGCAGGCGAGTGAGGGCAAGGGTGTTTCAGGTAAAAGGAGCAGCAAGTGTGAAAGGCATCCACTGAGGACACAGGGCAGTGCATTTAGGATATCCCAAGTAGTTAGGTGTGAACAACAGCACGCTGGGGGCATGATGTGCAGGGAAGGGCAGTCACTGGGAAAGAGGTCCTTTGTGACATGTGTGAACTTTCACCTTTTAGGCAACAAGGAGATATTGAAAGACTTTAAGTAGGCAGATGACATGATTATATTTATTTGAATTTTAGACAGAAGATCACTGAGAGAATACATTTGGGGGGGCAGGTAAAAGTAAAGAAAAAACCAGTTTTGTGGCTGCAGTGTTAGCTTTAGATATCATTCCTCTTTGATTCAAACTGATGAAAATATCATCAAAAGGCCTGACTTAAGGATTTTTTTTTTTGAGGTCCATCCTAATTTCTTATTTGTTGAATTTTGTTTTTTAACCTTTATCAAACAATTATTATGTGCCAGGTATTGTGTTGCTGAACACTACGGTTATTTGTATTTTACAGAAAAAGAGATTGAGATGTAGGGAGGTTAAGTAACTTGCCCATCGTTACATAGTCAATCAATGATAAAGCTAAGTTTTAAACTGTGGGATTGTAGAGTGTTAGCATTTTTTCAATTATATCATCCTGATGCTGCCTGTGGGTAAGGGCTTGACTTGCATTTCAATTACCCTCTGGAGGCTGGAAGAGCACCTACTCCTTAAAATAATCCATGTGTACTTATTACCTGACCACACTTTATATGTGAAACCAACGCCATCTTCTGTGTTTTAATGATCATTTCGAAGATACTGAATCTTTTCTTTCAGCTGCTAGCCAGGGTTGGGCTTTCAGCATTGACCATGTCAATAAAAATGTTGAAAAATATAAACCAGAATGCACATTTTACAGCCGAAAATGTCCTTGGGCAAAGTTACTCCATGATTTCCCAGTACAAACTCTAAGGTACAATGTCTCTAGGTGTTAAATGATAAAAAGCTTCTCTGGCCAAATAATGAGAGAAGCATTGGATTAAACATAGTTGAACAGCTCTTTCCCCTCTTTGAGATTTCTTAGCACATTTAGTGTATAAGAGGGTATTGTGAATCTTTAGAATTCAAGAAGTTAATGTCTTTCAACCCATTCGATCCCCCAGTTTTTTTCTCTGACACCAGCACATTTGCCATATGCTGCCCTACATTTGCCCAGCAAGGAAACTGCAATTCCGAAAAGCCCTACATTTGCCCAGCAAGGAAACTGCAATTCTGAAAAGCAAGTGACTTAGACAGTTCTAGACTTCCTGCCTCCCAGAAAATTCTGCCAAGTTATGCTATCAATACTATGCTAACAAGATGCCTCTTTGAGTCCATTTCAGTGCACCACCCTTGGAGATGGTGCAAGAGGAGAAGTGCTACATCATGACTTCTCTGAAGTAAGCAATTTCCCAAGGAGCCACGAAGCAAGAAGGTAATATCCCAAGAAGAGAGAGAAACTGGTATGTTTTTATATCCCAAACAAGTCAACAGTGCGTGTACTGGGTCCAGCACCTAGAGTCTTGCATTGCACTTTCCAGCCAGAAGCTTCTCAGTAGAGGCTGCTTTGGGTAATCCACTTTATTCATTTGATTTTTTAAAAATGTTATTCTCTCAGCAAATTTAATCCTCATCCCTGGAATTCTCTATATTTTCTTGTTTTGATGAGAGTGAACAGATGGTCCATTTTGTTGACTTTGTTGACAGCGTTCAGTTACTTTTCCCAACCCCCACTTGCCTTTTTTTTTCCCAGACAGTGCCTGGCTCACTTTGTCTGGCTACTGTCTGACCTGTCAGCTTACACTACCTCAGCTCCCAGCTGTTCTTCTCTTTCATGCTATGGATTGTTCTTTGCATTAGACTCAAACATGGTTTTGCACTTCCAGAGGGCTAATCTGTTTCCACAGCAACTCATAAAATGGGGTAATTTGATGCAAGACCTGCCTAAAACTTTTTTTTTTTTGCTGAAAGTTTTTACATGTGTGTATAAATACCCATGTGCACTTCCAAAATCAGCACTGCTTTCAGAGAGTCACTTCACAAAACCCTGACCACATTTCCAATTAATAGTAGAGTTCTGTCAGCTTTCTGACTTTTTTAAACAATACATTTTCATTAGGAAATGAAATAGGAAAACCCATTTTCTGAACAATATTTAAACTAAAAGTTATAAATGGAAAATAAGGATATATAGTGTCTTTCATGTCAATTTGAATACAATCATATTTAACAGATAGTATCCAAAAGCTTTTAACAAGATAGTAAGTAACTGAAAATATGGACTATGGAGAAGTTTCACTAACTTATGTGACTATTTAATTCCTGTTGCCTGCTTATTCTAATGTCCAGTGTTTTTCCAGCAACATCATTTCCTTCAGGTCACTTAAACAAAAATTTTGAAGTTAGAGAAGTAAGCAAAAATATACTTTCTAATAGATATTAACTGTAGAAAATTCTTTTTTTGTTCAACATTTTACATAGCTTGGAACACAATAGTGCCAGACTAAGATTCTAAAAATTAGGAAACATTTTATGATCTTTTGTGCTTCTTAAGAGCAGAATCTAAACATTATCAACTTACGCTCCTAGCCACTAGCACACTGTCTGGAACAGAGCTTACACTCAATAGATGCTTGGGTTTTGTTTGTTTGTTAATGAAAAAGGAAAATATATTTAAAATACATCTTTTTTTTTTTTTTTTTTTTTTGTCGTTTCTTTATTTCCAATTCTCACAGTCAGGAAGGGTCCCTGGTCATTGAGCTCATCTTATCTTCAGCATCTTACAATAAAACAAAAGTCAAATTTCCTCAAGCGAAAGAGGATTCTGGGAAGATAGTGGAGTGGGATACTTTAGGAAACTTTCTGTCTACTAAAATACATCTTTATAGTAGTAGATGATACGATTATTCACAATTATTCATTTCTTCTCTCCCTGTAGGTGGGGATGCTTCCTGCCCCCACTGATTTTTGGCTTGGCCTTGTGACTAGCTTTGAACAACTGAATGTGAAAGCTTTTAGACACATGGCAATTTTCTACTAGTGGTCTTGTGTTTCTGCTCTCTTCCATGAGTCTGCAGGTCCTTCAGCCTGGGTTCTAAGTGAGAACACACGTGGAATAAGTCTATATCCACCTGCAGCCTAGAGCAGAACTGCAGCCTCACAGCCCTCCTGTAAAGTGAGCAAGAAGTAAATGTTCATTATTGCAGGTCATTGAGATTTTAGAATTGATTGTTACTGCAAAAAAAAAAAAAAAAAAAAAAGAAAGAAAAGCTAATACATAGACCAAACACACTGTGCTATGCTATTATATATTATGTACAATATGAGGTACATGTTATATACATGTATTATACATATAGATTATATATACCTAATCTGTATTTTATATTATATATATATTCCTAATCATAACTCCAGGAAGTATTATTTTCTGTGTCATAGAATAGAAAACTGAGGATTAGGAAGTTAGGCATTTTATCCAGAATCATAAAATTCTTAGTAAAGAAGTGAGATCTGAGCACACGTCCCTCTGACTTTCCAACCTCTATTTTCTCTTAATATATGGCTCACAACAAGATGTCCATCAACAGATGAATGGATAAAGAAGATGTGGTATATATATACAATGGAATATTATGCAGCCATCAAAAAACTCCGAAATCTTGCCATTTGCAATGACGTGGATAGAACTCGAGGGTCTTATGCTAAGCGAAATAAGTCAATCAGAGAAAGACAAGTATCATATGATCTCACTGAGGAATTCTTAATCTCAGGAAACAAACTGAGGGTTGCTGGATTGGTGGGGGTGGCAGGGATGGGGTGGCTGGGTGATAGACATTGGGGAGGGTATGGGCTATGGTGAGTGCTGTGAATTGTGTAAGACTGATGAATCACAGATATGTACCTCTGAAACAAATAATACATTATATGTTTAAAAAAAAAGAAGATAGCAGGAAGGGAAAAATGAACGGGGGAAATCGGAGGGGGAGATGAACCAGGAGAGACTATGGACTCTGAGAAACAAACTGAGGGTTCTAGAGGGGAGGGGGGTGGGGGGATGGGTTAGCCTGGTGATGGATATTAAAGAGGGCATGTTCTGCATGGAGCACTGGGTGTTATATGCAAACAATGAATCATGGAACACCACATCAAAAACTAATGATGTAATGTATGGTGATTAACATAACATAATAAAATAAAATTTAAAAAAAATATATGGCTCACAAAATACATTTAAAATAGAAATTCAGTTAAAGTCCCTTTTATACTTATATTAAAAATTATTTTCATTATAGAACTAAAATGGACTTTCCATTCACCTAAGTAAAAGCATTTTAATTCAACTTAACAAATATTTATTGAATATTTTCTATGTGTCAGGCAATGCATCAGTTTTTGGGGAAATAGGATAAATCAGACACAGTTCTTGCCACCAAAATGCTTGTCCTATAGGACAAACTCATAGTCCGACAAGAACCTTAGATTCTAGTTGTTGATAAACACTAATGACAAAACAATGTGACTGAATTGCCAGCAGTAGACTCTCAAGGTTTTCCCATTTATTAACACTATAATGGAGTGATCTACTGATCAATTAATGTTCTTTTCTCTAGCCAAAGGCACAAATTAGACTCACCTTTTACCAAGGGCAGTCTGGGTAAGCAGCTATGATAGCCACCAACTCTTAGACCTAAATGGATGGAGAATGTATTTTAAATAACCAAGATAAGTGCCATACTTAGGATAATTTCCTCATAGACAAGAGTTACTCAGTCAGACTTGTTTCTGGATCAATAAAATTGCTTTTTCCTATATTATTCACCTTATTCCATCCTAATAACAATAGCTGTTTATTGAGCACTGGTATGCCTACCTGGTCTGAGCTAATTGTTGAGTACGTACTCAGGGACATATATTTGTCAGAGGTATGCCAAACAAAAAGAAAGGAGTTTAGTGCTTAAGGGAATTGGCTGAGTCAGATAGGACTAAAATGAAATCTAGGCCATGCCACTTATTTTGTGTGGGCCTCTGGACAGATTACTCTCCTTTACTTAGTTTCTTCAGGTATAAAAGAAATATCATCTCTGCTATGCAAGATAGCTGTGAGGACTGAGTAAGATTTATCATCAGCAAAGCAGGTAGCATAGTGCCTGGCACATACTCAGTATTCGAAGGTGAGCCATCACTATAAGTGAAATGCTGAATTGAAAGCACTTAAAGGGCCAACATGAATGATAGCTACTGTATGTGAGGGGATTAACCTTAGTATGTGTAAACATGTTCAGCTGTGGCCTGTTCAAGTGCTGGGACACACGGAAGTTTTGTAGGGTAAGAGCAGTGTGGGGAGTCCATTGGCACCCTATGAATGCTTATAATATGGTCTCTAGCCAGCAGTATCTCCTGCCACCAAGTTTCCAGTTCTTTGGCTGCTACCTCATCATCAGCCAAGGACCACATTCCTGTTCTTGTTCCTGGCCACCTCTGTGAGATTGCTCTGAAAAATCAGTGGGGTAACACAGGGCAGATGGGAAAGGTATTCTGGCTCCAATTAATTAAGCCAAAAAGAAGACAGAGACCAAATGTGGAGAACCTCAGGCCAGAAGGGAAAAATTGTCATTAAATGATTAGCATCAAAAAAGATTTAAAATAAAAACCATCTTGCCTCCTAAACGCGTTCTAACTTCTAAAATACAAAAGGGAATACAGGAGTGACTTTTTGTAATCCGGTCATCATTGTTCAACGAAGCTGACTTTCCTTCCCTGGATAAGTACCTACTCAGCCAGCAGGCTCAGTAGCCTTCTTTTCTCCCTCCTCCTTATTGCTACAGAGCTGAATGGCTCCGTGCAGAAGGGCTGGACTGCCAAAGAAGGATCTTGTTAGTGTAATTTGGAGGTCTGAGCCGAAATAGCATCTTCCTTAATTAAAATAAAACTGAAACTCTCCAAAGTTGGCACTGTCTTTGGGCAAAGTGAGGATGGGGACAGCATGGCATGGAACTGTTCTACTTGGATCACTTATGAACCCAAACCCTTTTCATATATTCTCCATGGCCTAATTGTTAAAATGGGGGTAGGGCTGAGAATTTTTTTTAATAAAAAAAGGATATTATTTAGAGTGGCTTTAGTAGCAAGAAATGGAAACTTTCTACTCAAAGTGACTTTAAATTATGGGACTATATCAAGAAATGCAGAGGAAGGCAGATCTTACAGGACCATATGATCAGAGATTCAGTGATGCCATCAAGTTTCAATTTCTCTGTTCCACCATCCTCTGAAGTTTAGTGTCAGTTAGAGTCACAAGATAACTGCAATTTCAGAAGTCATTTCCATGCATTAGGATGTGCAAGGGAACTAGAGGACTACCTTTTCATGTGTTCCTTTTAAGAGAAAGGGAATCTTTCCCAGAAGCCCTCAGACTTCTCCTTTTGTCTCATTGGCCAGCACTGCATCACATGGCTACCCAAGCACCAATCACAGGTAACAAAATTGAGACTCTCTGTAATTATTTTGGGCCAGAGATTGTCCTGAAGCAGAAGGCAGTGTGAAATAGGTTAGGTTATGGAACAGAACAGAGTTTTGCTAGGAAGGCAGAAAGAAGGTGGGGAATGAATATTGCCTAGGCAGAGTTAAAATGTAAAAATTTTAAAAATCTAGGAAATAACCAAAGACAATAAATACAGAGTGTCAGAAGTCTGGAAAATGTGACAGACATGGCATGTTAATGTTATAACTTGTTTTCTTGAGCCTGAAGTGTCTGCACCATCCATGTGAAAAATCTTCTCTATGTCTCTACCTAGGAAGAGAGACAGCTGGACTTCACCTAACAAATACCATCTTAAAACATACCATTTAGGAGACCTCTTCTAATCATTTAGACCAGGCATGTCCCTGATTGTTTTTTTTATATATGCCAAGTCTAATAAATATGAGGTAGTTGTTTGAGCCATTGTATGAAATAAGATTTTTGAACCCATCTCTGAACTCAGAGGGAAAGTACGCATGTTAGATTACTTGTGTCTTCCAAAGGCTGCAAAGATTTAAATGAGGCATCATGTGCCAGGTATTTGCCATTGCTTGATAAATTCTTGGTCTCTATCTGAGTCAAGAAAAGTGGAAAATTCACCGGTCCTCATGGTTCCTATTTCCTACCTGATGACCCACCTCTTACCAGATGATTGACATCGGGAAATGACCTTTCTGTCCAGGAAATCCCACTCATAATGATGCAGACCAATCCTTGCAGGTCTCCACAGTACATTAGTCACCATAACATAACTATTCATACAACAAGATACAAATGAAAAGTAAGAAGGTTGTCTTTTTTTTTCAAGATTTTATTTATTTATTTTTATTTAAATTCAATAGACCAACATATTAGTTTCAGATGTAGTGTTCAGTAATTTATCAGTTGCTTATAACACCCAGTGCTCATCATATCACGTGCCCTCCTTAATGCCCATCACCCAGTTGCCCCATCCCTCCACTCACCTCCCCTTCCACAACCTGTTTGTTTCCTGGAGTCAAGAGTCATTCATGGTTTGTCTCCCTCTCTGATTTTTTCCCATTGAGTTTTCCCTCCCTTCCCTTATGATCCCCTGCACTATTTCTTATGTTCCACAAATGAGTGAAACCATATGATAATTGAGATGTGGTTTATATACACAATGGAATATTACTCAGCCATCAGAAAGGATGAATACTTACCATTTATATCAATGTGGATGGAACTGGAGGGGAATATGCTAAGTGAAATAAGTCAATGGGAGAAAAACAGTTAAAGATTTTATTTATTTGAGAGAGAGAGCGTGATAAGGAGAGCACGAGCAGCAGGGGAGGGACAGAAGGAGAGGGAGAAGCAGACTCCCCACCGAGCAGGGAGCCTGACACCGGGCTTGATCCCAGGACCCTGAGATCATGATCTAAGCCAAAGGCAGAGGCTTAACTGACTGAGCCACCCAGGTGTCCCAGAAGAAGGTAGTCTTTTTATTACAGACACACCTGAGGAGGTTTCTTCTGCTTCAACATAATTTCTTCTTAATCTTTTCATGTTTGCTGTATATATGATGTCCCCAGGTACCCAGTGGTAGAAATAAAGAAAAGCATTTCTATTCTTCTACTCCTTCCTACTTCTCATATTTTTGTTCTGGAATTTTTTTTTAACTATTTAAGGTTGGTTCAATTATATAAAGTTAGGACCAAGATTATTAGGGAAAAAAAGAAACAAAAAAAGAAAAAATCTGCCAGACTGTTTCTCAGAGTGATTTAACTATTTTATATTCCCATGGTCAGTATGTGAGAGTTTCAGTTGCTCCACGTCCTTGCCAACAATTGATATGATCAGTCTTTTTAATTTTTGCCTTTCTCGTGGATCTGTCCTACTATCTTATTGTGGTCTTAATTTACATTTCTCAAAATAACATTTATGTGCTTACTTGCCAACCATATATCTTCTTTGGTGAAGGATCTCTTCAAATTTCTTGTTATTTAATGGCAAGGGTTTAGTATGTATTCTAGATACAAGTCTTTGTTGGTATATGTTTCAAACATATTTCCTATAACCATTGAGTTACATTTTCATTGTTATGACAGTATCTTTCAAAAACCAAAGTTTTAAAATTTTGATGAAGTCTAATTTATTGATTTTTTTCTATTATAGTTTAAGCTTTTTGTGCTCCATTTAAGAAACTTCTGCAAAACCAATATCCCTTTTCCATTCCTCACATAATTTTATTTTATTTTATTTTATTTTATTTTTATTTATTTGAGAGAGAGAATGAGATAGAGAGAGCATGAGAGGGGGGAGGGTCAGAGGGAGAAGCAGACTCCCTGCTGAGCAGGGAGCCCGATGCGGGACTCGATCCCGGGACTCCAGGATCATGACCTGAGCTGAAGGCAGTCGCTTAACCAACTGAGCCACCCAGGCGCCCCTCCTCACATAATTTTAGCTCTTATATTTAAGTCTATGATTTATTTCCCATTAATTTTTATAAATGATATATTTTTTTATTATGTTATGTTAATCACCATACATTAGATCACTAGTTTTTGATGTAGTGTTCCATGATTCATTATTTGTGTATAACAACCAGTGCTCTATGCAGAACGTGCCCTCTTTAATACCCATCACCAGGCTAAGCCATCCTCTCACCCTCTCCCCTCTAGAACCCTCAGTTTGTTTCTCAGAGTCCATCATCTCTCATGGTTCATCTCCCCATCCGATTTCCTCCCCTTCATTCTTCCCCTCCTGCTATCTTCTTCTTTTTCTTTTTTTTTTCTCTAACATATAATGTATTATTTGTTTCGGAGGTACAGATCTGTGATTCAACAGTCTTGCACAATTCACAGCGCTCACCATAGCACATACCCTCCCCAATGTCTATCACCCAGCCACCCCATCCCTCCCACCCCCCACCATTCCAGCAACCCTCAGTTTGTTTCCTGAGATTAAGAATTTCTCATATCAGTGAGGTCATATGATACATGTCTTTCTCTGATTGATTTATTTCGCTGAGCATAACACTCTCCACTTCCATCCATGTCGTTGCAAATGGCAAGATTTCATTCCTTTCAATGGCTGCATAATATACCATTGTATATATGTACCACCTCTTCTTTATCCATTCATCTGTCAATGGACATCCTGACTCTTTCCACAGTTTGGCTATTGTGGACATTGCTGCTATAAACATCGGGGTGCATGTACTCCTTTGGATCCCTACATTTGTATCTTTGGGGTAGATACCCAGTAGTGCAATTGCTGGATCGTATGGTACCTCTATTTTCAACTTTTTGAAGAACCTCCATACTGTTTTCCAGAGTGGCTGCACCAGCTTGCATTCCCACCAACACTGTAGGACGGTTCCCCTTTCTCCACATCCCCGCCAACATCTGTCGTTTCCTGACTTGTTCATTTTAGCCATTCTGACTGGTGTGAAGTGATATCTCATTGAGGTTTTGATTTGGATTTCCCTGATGCCGAGAGATGTTGAGCACTTTTTCATGTGTCTGTTGGCCATTTAGATGTCTTCTTTGGAAAAATGTCTGTTCATGTCTTCTGCCCATTTGTTGATTGGATCATTTGTTCTTTGCATGTTGACTCTGATAAGTTCTTTATAGATTTTGGATACTAGCCCTTTATCTGATATGTCATTTGCAAATATCTTCTCCCATTCTGTCGGTTGTCTTTTGGTTTTGTTGACTGTTTCCTTTGCTGTGAAAAAGTTTTAATCTTGATGAGGTCCCAATAGTTCATTTTTGCGCTTGTTTCCCTTGCCTTTGGCGATGTTTCTAGGAAGAAGTTGCTGCGGCTGAGGTCGAAGAGGTTGCTGCCTGTGTTCTCCTTCAGGATTTTGATGGACTCCTGTCTCACATTTAGGTCTTTCAACCATTTTGAGTCTATTTTTGTGTGTGGTGTAAGGAAATGGTCCAGTTTCATTCTTCTGCATGCAGCTATCCAATTTTCCCAACACCATTTGTTGAAGAGACTGTCTTTTTTTCCATTGGACATTCTTTCCTGCTTTGTCGAAGATTAGTTGACCATAGAGTTGAGGGTCCATTTCTGGGCTCTCTATTCTGTTCCATTGATCTATGTGTCTGTTTTTATGCCAGTACCATACTGTCTTGATGATGACAGCTTTGTAATAGAGCTGGAAGTCCGGAATTGTGATGCCGCCGCCTTTGCTTTTCTTTTTCCACATTCCCCTGGCTATTCAGGGTCTTTTCTGGTTCCATACAAATTTTAGGGTTGTTTGTTCCATTTCTTCCATTCAATGTCCACAATAGCCAGGTATCCGTTTCTTTTTTTTTTTTTTTAACAAGATTGGATTTCAATGCTCCGACAATTCCTACTTCTTCACTGTCACAATAATCTGGGTAGAGGCCAAAGCTGAAACCAATTTGTATATGTAAGAATAAAGCAAAGCAGGTCTTCTGGACTTGGCTTCACAGCCCTAGTCAGGTCCTTGTTTGCAGAGGGAGCCTGAGGGCCAGTTCAGTCAGATGACCCATATCTGGTTGTTTGCTTTGCTTCTTGATGTATTCCAGAGTTTTCACCATGGTCCTGGTATCTGCACAGCCATGTCTCTGTGCCAGGTGCCACAGGTTGATGGAGAGCTGGTGGAGTCTGTTGTTGCGCAGGTCTCCATGTGCCAAGATACTATTAAAGAAGGAAAGGCCCAGGGAGCTTTGGCGCTTCAGAGCCTCATCCTTAGCCAAGGTTTTCAGGTGCTCCAGGATCTGAGCCATCACCATCTCACTCAGCTTGTTGTTTTCAGCCAGAAACATGGAGTCTCCCCCATATAGGCTGTTGTTGGAGTCAACTTTGTCTATGTGGTAGAGGTAGGTCTCCTGGCTCATGGCGGAGAGGAGGTGCAGGACGCACGTGTAGATGCAGATTTTATCGTCATCTATTTTTTGGTATTTTGGTATATGGTATTTTGATGGGGATTGCATTGAATGTGTAGAGTGCTCTAGGTAGCATTGACATCTTCACAATATTTGTTCTCCCAATCCATAAGCATGGAACATTTTTCCATTTCTTTGTGTCTTCCTCAGTTTCTTTCATGAGTATTTTATAGTTTCCTGAGTACAGATTATTTGCCTCTTTGGTTAGATTTATTCCTAGGTATCTTATGGTTTTGGGTGCAATTGTAAAGGGGATTGACCCCTTAATTTCTCTTTCTTCTGTCTTGTTGTTGGTGTATAGGAATGCCACTGATTTCTGTGCATTGATTTTATATCCTGCCACTTTACTAAATTCCTCTATGAGTTCTAGCAGTTTTGGGGCGGAGTCTTTTGGGTTTTCCACATAAAGTATCGTATCATCTGCAAAGAGTGAGAGTTTGACTTCTTCTTTGCTGATTTGGATGCCTTTTATTTCTTTTTGTTGTCTGATTGCTGTGGCTAGGACTTCTAATACTATGTTGAATAGCAGTGGTGATAGTGGACATCCCTGCCCTGTTCCTAACCTTAGGGGGAAAGCTCTCAGTTTTTCCACATTGAGAATGATATTCGCTGTAGGTTTTTCATAGATGGCTTTTATGATCTTGAGGCATAGACCCTCTATCCCTATACTCTGAAGAGTTTTGATCAAGAAAAGATGCTGTACTTTGTAAAATGCTTTTTCTGCATCTATTGAGAGGATCATATGGTTCTTGTTCTTTCTTTTATTAAGGTATTGTATCACATTGATTGATTTGCGGATGTTGAACCAACCTTGCAGCCCAGGGATAAATCCCACTTGGTCGTGGTGAATAATCCTTTTAATGTCCTGTTGGATCCTATTGGCTAATATTTTGGTGAGAATTTTTGCATCCATGTTCATCAAGGATGTTGGTCTGTAATTCTCCTTTTTGATGGGGTCTTGGTCTGGTTTTGGGATCAAGTTAATGGTGGCCTCATAAAATGAGTTTGGAAGTTTTCCTTCCATTTCTATTTTTTGGAACAGTTTCAGAAGAATAGGTATTAATTCTTCTTTAAATGTTTGGTAGAATTCCCCTGGGAAGCCATCTGGCCCTGGGATTTTGTTTTTTGGCAGATTTTTGATGACTGCTTCAATTTCCTTAGTGGTTAGAGGTCTGTTCAGGTTTTCTGTTTCTTCCTGGTCCAGGTTTGGTAGTTGATAAATCTCTAGGAATGCATCCATTTCTTCCAGATTATCGAATTTGCTGGCATAGAGTTGCTCATAATATGTTCTTATAATTGTTTGTATTTCTTTGGTGTTGGTTGTGATCTCTCCTCTTTCATTCATGATTTTGTTGATTGGGGTAATTTCTCTTTTCTTTTTGATAAGTCTGGCCAAGGGTTTATCAATCTTGTTAATTCTTTCAAAGAACCAGCTCGTAGTTGGCAAGGCTTGTATTGCTATATACTTTCCTCTTAGGACTTGCCTTTGCTGCATCCCAAAGATTTTGACCAGTTGTGTTTTCATTTTGATTTGTTTCCATGAATTTTTTTAATTCTTCTTTAATTTCCTGGTTGACCCATTCATTCTTTAGTAGGATGCTCTTTAGCCTCCATGTATTTGAGTTCTTTCTGACTTTCCTCTTGTGACTGAGTTCTAGTTTCAAAGCATTATGGTCTGAAAATAGGCAGGGAATGATCCCATCTTTTGGTACCGGTTGAGACCTGATTTGTGACCTAGGATGTGATCTATTCTGGAGTATGTTCCATGGGCACAAGAGAAGAATGTGTATTCTGTTGCTTTGGGATGGAATGTTCTGAATATATCTGTGAAGTCCATTTGGTCCAGTGTGTCATTTAAAGTCTTTATTTCCTTGTTTAACTTTTGCTTATGTGATCTGTCCATTTCAGTGAGGGGGGTGTTAAAGTCCCCCACTATTATTGTATTGTTGTTGATGTGTTTCTTTGCTTTTGTTATTAACTGCCTTATATAATTGGCTGCTCCCATGTTAGGGGCATAGATATTTACAATTGTTAGATCTTCTTGTTGGATAGACCCTTTAAGTAGGATATAGTGTCCTTCCTCATCTCTTATTACAGTCTTTGGTTTAAAACCTAATTTGTCTGATAGAAGGATTGCCACCCCAGCTTTCTTTTGGTGTCCATTAGCTTGATAAATGGTTTTCCACCCCTTCACTTTCAATCTGCGTGTGTCTTTGGGTCTAAAATGAGTCTCTTGCAGACAGCATATCGATGGGTCTTGTTTTTTTATCCAATCTGATAGCCTGTGTCTTTTGATTGGGGCATTTAGCCCATTTACATTCTGGGTAACTATTGAAAGCTATGAATTTAATGCCATTGTATTGCCTGTAAGGTGACTGTTACTGTATATTGTCTGTGTTCCTTTCTGGTCTATGTTGCTTTTAGGCTCTTTCTTTGCTTAGAGGACCCCTTTCAAGATTTCCTGTAGGGTAGGTTTCGTGTTTGCAAATTCCTTTAGTTTTTATTTGTCCTGGAAGCTTTTTATCTCTCCTTCTATTTTCAGTGACAGCCTAGCTGGATATAGAATTCTTGGCTGCATATTTTTCTCATTTAGTGCTCTGAATATATCATGCCAGTCCTTTCTGGCCTTCCAGGTCTCTGTGGATAGGTCTGTTGCCAATCTAATGTTTCCACCATTGTAGGTTACATACCTCTTCTCCCGAGCTGCTTTCAAGATTTTCTCTTTGTCTCTGAGACTCGTAAGTTTTACTCTTAGATGTCAGGGTGGTGACCTATTTTTATTGATTTTGAGAGGGGTTCTCTGTGCCTCCTGGATTTTGATGCCTGTTTCCTTCCCCAAATTAGGGAAGTTCTCTGCTATAATTTGCTCCATTATACCTTCTGCCCCTCTCTCTCTTTCTTCTTCTTCTTGGATCCCAATTATTCTAATGTTGTTTTATCTTATGGTATTGCTTATCTCTCAAATTCTGCCCTCGTGATCCAGTAGTTGTTTATCTCTATTTTTTCAGGTTCTTTATTTTCCATCATTTGATCTTCTATATCACTAATTCTATCTTCTGCCTCATTTATCCTAGGAGTTAGAGCCTCCATTTGTTATTGCACCTCATTAATAGCCTTTTTGATTCAACTTGGTTAGATTTTAGTTCTTTTATTTCTCCAGAAAGGGTTTCTCTAATAACTTCCATGCTTTTTTCAAGCCCAGCTAGTATCTTTAAAATCATCATTCTGAACTCTAGTTCCTACATCGCACTAATGTCCATCTTGATTAAGTCCCTGGCAGTCAGTACTGCCTCTTGTTCTTTTTGTTGAGGTGTTTTTTTCCATCTTGTCATTTTGTCCAGAGGAGAATAGATGAATGAGAAAACAAAATGCTAACAGGTTAATAACGTCCCAAGAAAATATACACTAAACAAATCAGAAAAGACCTGAAACCGGGGGAAAAGAAAGGGAAGGAAAGAGAAAAGAAAAAGAAAAGAAAAAAGAAAAAAAAAAAGGTAAAAAACAAACAAAAACAAAATAAAACAAAAAAGCCAAAATATGATCAAATATGATCAGGCTGATGCATAGATCAGTGCCACACCCTAGATTTTGGACATATTTTGGTCTGTTAGAAGGAAGTGCCTCCCAAAATTTTAAAGAAAGAAAAAGTTATATATGTACAAAAATAAGGGTTAATACGATGAAGGGATGGAATATGAGTGTAAAGACGAAAATTATAAAAGATTTTATAAAAGGAATTGATAAGAAGTTGGTTGAAAAAAGAAAGAAGAGGATAAAAAAAAAAAGGAGAGAATGTGATTAGGCAGGAGACTAGAACAAAGCCATACACTAGAGATTTAGGGTATATTTTAATCTGTTAGAAGGAACTGTATCTCAAAATTTTAAAGAGAGATCAACATATATATATATATATATATATACACCAAAAATAAGGGTAACTACTATGAAGGGATAGAATATGACTCTAAAAATGAAAAATAAAAATATTTTTTAAAAAAGGGATTGATAAGATGTTGGTTAAAAAAGGGAAAAAGAAAAATTCAAAACAAGAAAAAAGAAAAGAAAAGACAGTTAAAAAAAATAACTTTGAAAGACTAAAGAATCATGGTAAAAAAGCCATGAATTCTATGTGCAGTATTCCCCTAGCGCTGGAGTTCTGTCCTTCTCATTGATCGGTAAACTTGGTCTTGGCGGGCTCTTCTCGCTGATCTTCTGGGGGAGGGGCCTGTTGCCGTGGTTCCCAAATGTCTTTGCTGGAGGCGGAATTTCCCCACCCTTGCTGGTCCGGGCTAAGTAAGCTGCTCAGGTTTGCTCTCGGGAGCTTTTGTTCCCTGCAAGCTTTCCGTTCAGCTTTGGAGGCCGAGAGTGAAAATGGTGGCCTCCCACTGTCCTCCCTGGAGGAGCCAAGAACTTGGGGCTCCACTCCTCAGTGCAGCCCCAGAGAAAAGCCATTACTCCTGTCTCCCTGGTCTCCGGCCTCAATCCGTGCTCACCCAGCCTGTGACCGAGCGTCTCTATCTCTGGCCCACGACCCCATCTGGAGTCTCTAAATGCAGCAGATCCCTATGGTGTGCTCCCATGCTGCTCCTCCCGGGGGAGCAAGGGGAGTCTCCCCAGATCTTCAGCTTGTTGGGTCCCTGCTGGAAGAGCAGTGGCCCGACTGTGCCGTGGGTCATGGTTTATGGCAACCCGGAGCTGAGAGCCCGCTCCTTGGCTCCGTTTCTGCAGCCGGCTTCCCCACTCTGATACCTAGGAGCTCTGCCTCACTCAGGCACCCCCGGTCTTTCTGTGACCCCGAGGGTCCTAAGACCACACTGTCCCAGCGAGGGTTCCACCCCCCGCTTAGCCACTGGAGCGATGTCCCTCAGCGGAGCAGACTTCTAAACGTTCCGATTTTGTGCCCCGCGGCTCTATCACTTGCCAGAAGCAGGGGGCGGAGGCCCCCTATCCCGCTGTCTATCCTCCCGAATATCACCTGGGATTCACTTCTCTGCACCTCCTACCTTCCAGAAAGTGGTCGCTTTTCTGTTCAGAGAGTTGTTGCTATTCTTTTCTTCGATCTCCTGTTTAGTTTGTAGGTGTTCAGAATGGTTTGATCCCTATCCAGCTGAATTCCTGAGGCCAGACAAAATCCAGGTCTCCTTCTCCTCTGCCATCTTGCTCTGCCAATTTTTATAAATGATAAAAGGTAAGGGTTAAGGTATATTTTTTATCACCATTTGCTGAAAATATCCTTTCCCCATTTAACTGCATTGGCATCTTTGTCAATGATCATAACTATATATATGTGGGTATGATTTAGTTCTGTTCCATTGGTCTATTTGCTTATCTTCATACCACTGGCACATTGTCTTATTATGTAGCTTTCTAATAAATCTTAAAATCAGCTATTATAATTTTCCAACAAATTTTTTTAAAAAATCATTTTGGATATAGTAGGTCCTTTGCTTTTCATATAAAATTTAAAATCAGTTTCTGAGAAAAACTGCTGAGTTCATGATTTCCTTTATCCTCTTTAATGTACAGACACTAGTTATATGGATTAGAGTTACAACAACTGTTTTATTGTCTTTATCTACCAATTTTATCATGTGTCATTTCCGTTCCTGTTCTATTGATGTTTATCCCTTCATTGTGCATTTTGCTTCTTCTTTACATGGCTAATAATTTTTTTTTTAATTTAATAATTTTTTTGGAATGAAGTTCTGAATTTTACCTTGGATATTTTTGCATTTCTATAAATATTCTTGATCTTATTCTGGAATGCAATTAAATTACTTGGAAACAGTTTGGTTCTTTTATGGCTTGCTCTTAAGCCTTTTTAGGCAGAATCAGAGAAATCTTTAATCTAGGGCTATTTTCCCCCCTACTGAGTACCCTACCCATGTACCACAAGGTTTTTCCACTCTAGCTGATGAGAACACAACCAACTCCAAACCTTTTTTGAACCCTAGGGATTATTTCACCTGCTTCTTCTTGGTGGTTCTTTACCTGGCCTCAGGTGCTCAGCTGAAGATGTGTGAGGAACTTTGCAATCTTTGAATTTCCCACCATCCTGCTCTCTTTCTAGCTTTCACCTATCCATATACCTCTGTCCTCTCTGATACTCTGCCCTATAAATTCTAGTCACCTTGGCCTTGCTGAATTCTCACTTCTACCTCTAAATCAGGAATTCTAGGCTCTGTTTGGCTTCTCTCCCCTTGCACTGCAACCTGGAAACTCTCTTCAGTCAGTAAGTGGGAAGTAGTAATTTAGTTTCTATGTTTCCTTTCTCTAAAGTATCACTGTCCTGAACTACCTGTTGTCTGAAATCTGAAAATTATTCTTTCATATATTTTGTATGGTTTTTAGTTTTTTCAGGTGAGAAGGTAAATCTGGTCCTTGTTATTCCCTCATGGCTAAAAAAGAAAGTTGGGTTTTTAGATTTCTTGATTCAGTACTTTCTCAGCTTCATTAAGATAGATATTAATTTACCCAATTTATGGAGTTTTTAATAGGCTTCATTATTGTCAGGGACTTAATCATACCTGATTTGCAAGTTGAGCAAGTTATCATGAGCTTTTAGATTGAGATTCACTGTTGAGAATTGTTGAAACTGGTTAGTGCAGATTAATAATGAGAATAGCACTGATAATATTAAGATCAGAATTAAATTAAATTGGTACTAATTAGAATTTATATTTTATATTTTTTTAGTTAAGAAAAAAAAACCTTATGAATTTTACTAGCAGTGTGTTTCTGAATATTTGTGTCAGAGAGGGCTAATGCAGTGATGTTAAGTTAGATAGCGAAGCAAAAACTCATCACCCCGATTTTCCAGAACTGGAGTCTTAGAGTAATTATCTTTTGGAAAAAATAAGAAATACTATCCTAAATCTTGCCAGCACTAAGAATTTATGAAGCTTTAATTAAAAATAATGTTTCTTCAAGTTTAAAAGTAAGAAGTTGTCCTGTGGTTAATACTTTGGGTCATATTGTTGGTCACTGTGGTGGATTGTTTGTCGGAAGAGCCCTGATTTGTTCACATATTCCTCTCTCCATGCCTCTGAGCACTGCTTGCTCACACTAACTTGGGAACTGACTGTGTGCCTTGATTTAGCCAGTGGACATTTGCAAATGTGATGTAAGTAGAAATTTGAAAAGTACTTGCACATTGGTTCTTGCTTTCTTCCTCCATTTGAATCATACCGCCACTCTGTTTGTAAATTTGGAATAGCCTACTGGGCATTGATAGACCACATTAAGGAAAATGAGGGACCCCATATGACTTGATAGCTGGTTCTAGTGAATCCTGGCTGAGGTCAATTGTGGAGGCCCAAATCAGCTGAGCCTAGCCTAAATTGCATTCTATAGGATTGTGTGCTGAACATTTGGTTGTTCTTTAAACCACTAACTTTTGGTGTGAATTTTTTTACAGCAAAGCTAACCAATATACTTTTTTAGCTGGTGTGACATCAAGTGAGAAAGGAAAGATTCCCCTTCTTCCCGTGTTTAGCACAAATAGTATTGGAATTATGTCTTAGTTTGTTAGGACTGCTATAACAAAAATACCATAGACTGGTGACTTAAATAACATTTATTCCTCATAGTTCCAGAGGCCAGAAAGTACAAAATTTGGTGTCTGGAGAGGGCTTACATCCTGGTTCACAGACAGCTGGCTTCTCCCTGTGTCCTCACATGGCAGAAGGGGCAAGGGAGCTCTCTGTGGTCCGTTTTATAAGGGCATTGATCCCATTTATGATCCACGCCCATGACCTAATCACCTGCAGGAAGCTACCTCCAAATACCATCATACTGTGGACTAGGTTTCAGCACATGAATTTTTGGAGGAGAACATAAACATTCCGTCTATAGCAAATTAGTTGGGTGCATCTAGTTGAGTTGCAGCTTTTACATTAGTAAAAGGCTGCTCAAAGGTAACCTATGTTTTGGTGCCTTCTCTAAAATACAGGGAAATGGGGTTGGGCATTGTGTTTCAATGCATTGTAGTACAGTGTTCTTTTGAATACGCTCTTTCCTTGACACCTAACTATTCCACATTGATGCCAGTAAAAAAACCTAAATCTGGATTAGCTATTTCTCCACTGAAAACCTCTTTGTGGCTTCCAATGCAAAATCTAATAGGTCATTGATGTGAAAATTTGTTTCTTATGCGCACAGCATCCATTTTTACTTTTTGTCTGTTGAATAGTACCCTGAATTTTCCAGTCATGAGATTTGGAAAGGAACAACCTATGCTTGGCTCTGAGAATGAGTTTTGATTGGCTTAAGCTAATTACCATGTCCACAAATCCCTGCCACATTGACTGGCTCAAGGATGCGCATGTGTGCCAAGTCAAGACGTAGCCAAAAGGACTCAATTTTATGACTTGAGCTGAGCTGTTAAAGGCAGACTTTCTCTTATTGTCCACTAGCCATAAGCCAGTAAGCATGGAACCATAAAGCAAGGCCACTAAAAGGAGCCAACCTATAGGATCAGAGCTCAGAAAAGAGAGAGGGAAACTAGATGTGGTCACTTCGTTTTTAACTCCAGATGCACCATCATCTTAAACTGCGTTGACCATGGGCTAGTCCCTAAGGTGAATCAGTTTCCACTCCCTCACTCCTTCCTTCTCTCTCTCCCTCTGTCCCTTCCTTCCTGCTTTTTCTTCTGTTTCATCAGGTATTTTGTAATATAGCATCCTAAATAATTTAGTTTCTTGTGGTTTTTAACCCAGGTATTTTCCCATGTTTTAGTGACATTTGTTTATTCATTTCCTTCAATCTGCAGTAAGCAAATGATATCATAATCATTTAATGATATTTGTACAATCAGAATAAGTGGTATGAAGGAAAAGTGCAGGATTCCAGTAAAATCTATAATGGCAGAGCCTAATCAAGTCTGCATGTCAGGGAAGGCCTTCTCTGAGGAGTCACCTCTGTGGAGACCTAAAGTTCTGGGGACACTTCCACTCTTTGTCAGTTTTGCTGGAGGCAGGGCTTGCCTTGTATCTCCCAGGCCTGGAAGTCAGAAGTAGGAGTTTGGACAGCGTGGATACCGAGTGAGCAGGCAAGGACAGAGCATATCAGGGACCACTCTTAGAAATGAACATGAGGGCGCCTGGGTGGCTCAGTTGGTTGGGTGACTGCCTTCGGCTCAGGTCATGATCCTGGAGTCCCTGGATTGAGTCCCGCGTTGGGCTTCCTGCTCGGCGGGGAGCCTCCTTCTCCCTCTAACCCTCCGCCCTCTCATGTACTCTCTCTCTCTCATTCTCGCTCTCTCAAATAAATAAATCTTTAAAAAAAAAAAAAGAAATGAACATGATACTCAGACATTTGGAAATTCTATTCTGAATGAAAAGCTTTTCTCTTTGCTTACCACTCTTTTGAAATACTTTTAAGAAAAATCTATTCCCATTTTCTTTTTAGATTTCAGCTGCTTTTTGGGGTTGCAGAAACAAACATAGCAGACTTTAGTTTCAAGTAGAAGACAGTATGCTCTCTCCCTTCTCTGGTAGCTTCTTTTTATCATTACAGTTTCTCCTTTGTTGGGAGCAACACATAAAACTGATGGGAAAGCCCAGCTTTCAACAGGATATCTTAAAACACATTGATGGGCAGTCAGGTTCTACCATGAAGGAAGCATCTGTCAGCTACTTCCAGAAAAAGGGGTTGCCTTTTGGCAGGGAACTGAGAACACAATGCCACAGACTAACTCCTCTAATAAAGGATGCTGGATTTAAAATAGAAATTTCAGCAAACTGCACCCCTTTTAGCAAGTAGCAGTTAGCATCTTCCAGTGCTGAATACAAATATGACTCTGCTCAGTGAGAGCTTCTGAATGTGTCAGATTTGGAGGGCTCCTGTGTAAGTTACATTCTAAATTTAAATGTTCTGGGAACATAGATTGGACTATTCTAGGGGATTTGCCTTAGAAATAACCAAATCTGAGCGGAGGTTTCTATTCTGCCAAATGGGGCCAAGAGCTTTCATATCAAATTCCATTTGGGTGGTGCCTTTTTATTTCAGAATCATTTTGGCTTTCAAGGTTTATTTGTGATTTCTTCCCAGCCACTGAGCAAAATAACTCTAAAAGACAGGAAGATGTACTGGCTACTCTGATTCCTGTCAACATGGGAGAAACCAATGCTGAACTTTCTGAGTTGTAGAAGTTTCTTTCTAGTCCTATTTTGATTCCCTGTTAATGTGGACCCAGTTGGCTTCAATATTTATACCCATTCTTTCAAGATCTGCAGATATGCTTAGTGACATGTAAAGTGATCCATAGGAACTGTTTATTTATATGGTGACATGTATGCAAGAATTGGTGGTAGAAAAGAAGTCTTTTTGAACAAGAAGAGAGCAAAGAGAAAGACTATTTCTGTAGGTCATTTATGTATAAGAAGAGACTTATTAATCTTATGGAAAATGAGCAAACATAATCTTGGGTGCTTAATGATATTGTGTTAGACAAATAGAAAGGATATTTATGTTTTGCTGTTATTTCTATTCCTAGGTTGGATATTACTAATTGAGTTAAGCTTTCCTCACTTTAATTCTTTGGGTAGACATTTGATCTCATGATTATGTAAATTTTAGGAGGGATTAGAAGAATGAGATGGTTCAAGGAATTTTCAAATTGTTATTGTTATCATCCAAGTATCTCTTGAAATTCTTTCTCAGGTCCATAGGGAGAGTTCCTCTCTTATTTGTTAAGGCATGTTTTAACTCTTCCAGGGGACTGATGTGGGTGGAGTCATCTAGTAGTATGGGGTTTGATCAAGTTTTGGGTAGAACACTAAGGCAACATGTAAAACAAAATTCAGAAGAGCCTGCCTGTGATTCTAGAAAATTAAAACTTTATTATGAACTTCTCATTGCCTCTAGGGGGGAATTATATTTGACAAAATCCCATTGGTTTCTTATACTTGATGTCAGAGCAAGACTGTTAGAATCAGTAAACCAGACAAATTTGAGGTCATTGTTACTAGCATGATTTGTTGAGTGAAGTCAACAGAGCCTAGTGGCTGCCTGTTTATTAATAGAGTCAGGCTTATTCATTTGAACTCATTATGGTAGGAGTTTAATACACCTTGGATGAACAAGTAAGTACATGCATAGATGAATTAAAGAATAAATTACAAAAATATAAATTTAATTAGTGAAAAGTGTATAGAAGATTTTGTTACAATTATTTTATTATAAAAGTATGAAAAGTGTTAATAGAATGTTCTGTCAAAGGCTTTTTATATCTACTTTCATAAATAAATTTAAAAAATTATGTTTAGTATACATTTCACACTTGGAGTTTGGTATTTTATGCAGTACTATTAAAGTCCTTGAAAGAAATTGTCTCTTCAGTAAGCCAAAATATTGTACACAATGTACTTAGTTCATAAACATTTTTATCTCCATAAATAGTACAAAGCATTGCCTTATTGAAATGATCATAAATCACATGGATGATTTTTAATTTTTTGAAAACATCTTCTTATTTGAAAGGATTGTGAAATAGGTTGGATAAGAATGATTATTCTTTTTTAGACAGTTTAAAAGACATGCAAATGTCTTTGCATTCCCAAAGACCCCTGACCCATCATACTTAAGCCAAAGATGGAATCTAGAACCCCTGAGTCCAAGCATAATGGGCACCCACTGTTATTTCCATCCTAATACAATCACCTTTATTTTTTCTGTTAACAGCACTTTTCTTTTCGGGGGGAACCATTCCTTCCCAATTCCCTCCATGTGATTCCATAATGGCTCCAAACACTTGCCACCCTCTTCAAACCTGCAAATGGGCCATTTGCAGCATTTCACCAGCACAGTGTCATGGCCAAGGGCAGGTACTCATAGAGCTCTGCCCTAGAATGTTCTAATGTTGGGTACTGGTCGTGGTGGGCCTGTGTCTTTTCCACTCTAGTAGTGAAGGTAGGAAATTGGGAGCCTGCTCTTCCTGACACGTGGTCATTGCTAGTATGCAAGAGGAGAGGATACAAGAAGATTTTGGTGAAAGAGAGTTCTTGATTTAATTTCCTGTCTTCTTTCCTCCTTTGTGAGGCATTGTTATGTTCTTCCTCTGATTTGTGAACAACCCCTAGTTTTCTTCTATTAAATTTCCTTTCTTTCCTAGTGGTATCACAATTTAACTGTCTCATTTCTGAACTCAGTCCATCACTATCTAGCTCCGTGGGTGTGGACAAGTGCCTTGAGCTCTCTGAGCCTCGTTTCCTCATCTGTCAAGAAACAGATAACAACAGTCCTTGCTTCATGGGATTTCTCCAAGAACTAATGTATGAGAAATACTTAGCTAAATGCCTAGAATACAGAAAGTTCTCAATAAGTGTTACTTTTCATTGCTTCTCTCAATATTGTTTAAGCTAGCCTCTGTTGGATTTTTGCCACTTCTGCCCAAAGGGTCATTTATGAGTTTAGTCAAATAATTTCTATCTTTGTTGCCTCCCATGTAAATGCTAGATTTGTAAGATCTCAATTAATGGCATATTCTAGAGGGAGCTAAACCATAAGAGACTCAACTATAGGAAACAAACTGAAGGTTGCTGGAGGGGAGGTGGGTGGGAGGTAACTGGGTGACAGGCATTAAGGAGGGCACATGATGTAATGAGCACTGGGTATTAAATTCCACCCTTGAAACTAATAGTACACTAAATGTTAACTAAATTGAATTTAAATTAAAAATTAATAAAATAAAATAACATAGAAAAAATATTGTATAAATTAACTTCCAGTATTTTCCAAATGGAATTTCATCCAAGGTCATGGATGGTCATTTCATCCATGGTCAATTTCACATCCAGTCATGGCATTAAAAAAAAAAAAAAAAAGAAAAAGTCTTTTAATTACTAATCTTTGACCTAACTGGGGCATTAGAATTTAAGAAAAAGTAGGCAGTATACATAATTCTGCCTACTAGGCAGAATAGGCACTTAGCATCTAGCCTTTCCCTTTTACAAAGGCTCTCGCTGATACACTGCCATGGAATTGTATCACATTCAATAGATGTTGTCTTCACTCTGGACAAACTGTAAAGATGTCAATGCAGACATCATGTTTATGTGAGTTTTCCCTTTAGGTCCACAGGCACATGACATGTAGATCACCAAAAGAGGAGGGAACAGAAGTGATGGGAACATAAAACATTAAGCAGAGCTGTAAAGAGAATGAAACTTCTCTTTGACACATATTATACAACATTTCCAAAATCTTGGGAATATTTTTGGTATGGTTAACTGGTAAAAGATTTTTTTTAAAGTCTGTAGGTCTTTTCTTTTTTCTTTCTTTCTTTCTTTTTTTTTAAAGATTTATTTATTTATTTATTTATTTGAGAGAGAGAGAATGAGAAACAGAGAGCATGAGAGGGAGGAGGGTCAGAAGGAGAAGCAGACTCCCTGCCGAGCAGGGAGCCCGATGCGGGACTCGATCCCGGGACTCCAGGATCATGACCTGAGCCGAAGGCAGTCGCTTAACCAACTGAGCCACCCAGGTGCCCTTCTTTTTTCTTTATCAATGATAATGCACGTCTGGGCTGACAGTACTCTGCACACCTATAGTTTTAATTACATGTCTGATAGGTCTCTACCAGTCAGCTTGTACCTTTCCTATTTTTATGCTGCATTGAAAAAAAATCTTTAGAAATAATATTAAAAGGCGTGCCTGGGTGGCTCAGTCAGTTCAGTGTCTGCCGTCGGCTCAGGTCATGATCTCTGGGTCCTGGGATCGAGCCCCACATTAGGCTCCCTGCTCAGCAAGGAGCCTGCTTTTCCCTCTGACTGTCATTCCCCCTGCTTGTGCACTCTCTCTCTCTCCCTCTCTCTCTCTCTCTCTCTCTCTATATATATATAAAATAAATAAAATATTTTTAAAAATAACATTAAAAGATGGCATTTAAATCCTATTCTGGTTCCTGAAATTAATGATTTTATAGACTGAAATTTGTCAGGGCAAAAATGCTTTCCTGTTTAACATCAACTTCACCCTCTTGCTTCTTTCTCTTAACTGTTAACTTGGGACATAGATTAAAAAGGGGTCAAAGGACCAAGTGGTCAAGGAAGAATTATGATGAAGGTGAGCTAAGCTTTGGGATTGATATTCAAATTTTTCTCTTAAGAGTTAATGTACACTGACATATAGACAGCCAAAATAAAGCAAGTGAGAGATACAGAAAAGACAGGGCTAAATTAATCTAATGTGTTTTTAATGGACTATTATCTCTCCTTGAGGAGACAGGTAGATGTAAGAGGGTGTGTGTTTGTGTGTATGTGTGTATGTGTGTGTCTATCTGTGAAATCATGTGTATTAGGAAAGGAAACAAGACTATATCATTTGTTTTTAAATAGTTTTATTTTTTCTTAAAAAAAACAAACTTTTTTTTAAATCTACTACCTTGCATGATCTGTTATGAAGCTTTGTAATGCTATCTACTTAGGAAAGATAATTTACTAAATTATATATGGAAGAGGTGATTATTTGCCTCTAAGAATCATCCGTGTATCTGAAATTGCAGTTTACTGTGTTTGAAACAAATCTGAGTTTCCTGGTGAAATTCCAAATTGTTATTATTACTTTCCCTTTCTTTGCTTGGGAGATAGAGAGCAAAATATTTTATGGGATATGTCCTCTTATTAGTGCAAATTATATTGATGTTCAGGCTCTAGTGAGGAATTTGAAGTTTTACCACAAAACAGTTTTGTGACCTTGTACAAACTACTATCTTATTCACTGTGGTTCTCAGTTCCCTTACCTATAAAATAGAGTAATCATATCAGTCAATCATAGAATTTTTTTATAAAGACTAAGTAAGATGTTACCTGTAAGTGATTTACCCTCATTCTGGCACAGAGTAAGGGCTCAATATAAGAAGCTGGAGGTTTTTAGAAAGCTTGAGTTACATAATTTTTGGAAAAAGAGTTTCTCTCTTCTTGCCTTAACATGACCTTGTTTGAAGTGACTCTCCATCTGGAAATATCAAGCACTGGCCCAAGATGTCAGAATCTGCACTATGTATTTGGAGCGTCTAGGGAACTAGATCCGTCCAGCCTCCTTCCTCTTTTTCCTGGGTTGCTCTCTGAGGAGGGCTACTTAATGGTTGTCTTCCCTTTATTCTTGCTTCTATTTAACTACTAGTGCCCAGGGTGAGCTGGAGCCTGCTTCCTTCTCTGAGCACCCAATAACTGGTGTGGTTCCAGACATACTTAACATAGCAAAGCCTTGAAAAGGTCCCAGTGGCTTACAACTCATCAAGTGTGCCTTTTTAACAGATGGTTTTTATATTTCCATTTTGAGGTCTGTGTAGCAGCCATTGTCATCAGGACTCTAGTCCCTTTCATTGTATTTCTGTTCTTTGGGCTTCATATGGAGGCTACCCCCAGGCTTCTGCTTGGAGTTGCAAAATGTTTGGCAAAAGACTATATCCAAGCTTTCAAATGTGGGGTCCTCATTAGAATTTAGAACTTGGTTTGCAATAGAAACAATGTTAGAAGCAGATGGTTCTTAGATTATCTGAGAGGTCTTTGAAGGCCCTAGTACTAGATTGAGTTCTGCATTTTTAAGAATCACTGGTCATTTTGTGCAAAAAGAAGGAAAATGTAGAAGGGTAAGGAAGTGGCTATTTCTTTTCTGTTGTAGTTTCAGTCATGGCCTAGATTTTAATGACCAGGTTAAAAATGTTTCTTGACACCATTGCACATCCCACTCTGTACCTTTCTTCTCCTGGTGCCTTTCCTTCTTGCACCTTGTGCCTTCATTCACTTCTGAATAAATACCCCCTCATTCTATATCACTCTAGATTTTCTTTCTTCTCCTCCATCCTTCTATTAGAATTTTTATTGCCTCAGTTAATTTGTTATTAAAGAGATGATAGGGGTGCCTGGGTGGCTTAGTTGGTTAAGCATCTGCCTTCGGCTCAGGTCATGATCCCAGGGTCCTGGGATCGAGCCCCAGATGGGGCTCCCTGCTCAGTGGGGAGCCTGCTTCTCCCTCTCCCTCTGATGCTCCCTCTGCCGCCCCCCTTGCTTGTGCTCTCTCACTCTCGCTCTCTCTCAAATAAATAAATAAATAAATAAAATCTTTTAAAAAAATAAAGAGATGATAGAAGCATGGTTCAATAACACTAATTCACACTACTATCTTTAATGCCATTTCATATGTACTAGGCATGGTTCTGAGTAGTTTCTGTAGAGGAATTCATTAGTCCTAAAGATATCCTATGAAGTAAGTCCTCTTATTATCACTTTTTACAGGTGAGCAAATGAACACAGAACTATATAAAAGCATGTCTATAACCTATACCTTGCAGGAGTAGAACTGAGATTCAAATCCAGCCTGTTTGATTCCAGAGTCAAAACATTTAACCATTGTGTTATCCTGTATTAAAGTGACAAGGGGTGATTTTTTTTTAATGATTGTCATTTCAGGCATATCAAGCAGTTTGGGGAAGATATTTTGGGTCAAGTGTACTACCATGTGATAGGTCTGGCCCAAACCTAGACTTCAGGGTCAAGTCCCTTTTTGTCTTCTGATTTTTTTATTGTCTACTTTCCACTTCTGAACTCAAGGAATTACTCTTTACAAAGCCTGAATGATGGGTGATAGCAAATCTTAAGGCCAGTGGGCAACAACCTTTTAAACTCTTTTTGCAAGGTGAATGTTTGTAAGTCAGGAACTGGATTGTTTTGACCTTGAACTCAGCTTCGATGATCTAAACCTCAGCTATAGTAAATGTTGACATCATTAAATCTACTTATGCTCATAGAGACTTTTTAGCAGTAATAGAGGGTGTGTTTAATAATCGAACAGCCTAATTTACCTGGAGGAAAATTAACCTCTGTGGACAGAGGGTTTGCAGCCAAAATATACTACTGTAGCAGAGTAAGAAGAAGACATAAGAAACTGCACTAAAAAAAAAAAAAAAGAGAGAGAGAGATTTCCAATTTCCCTTTTCTAAATTTCAAACACATGTTAAATATATTCAGTTTATGATATTTAACTCCCTCTGAATGACCAAAGGCAATATCACCTACAAGAGAGCCCAAATCTAATAGACAAACTCTTACATATCTATGAGTTACCCTGATCTTCTTTTTTAAAAAGTTACTCTTTTACTAGTTTTATGAATCCTGATTGTAGAGAAGAAACATTGAATTGTAGAAATCCAGACACTTTGGCAATTATGTTTTCTAATGTTCACAGCTTAATGATGTATTAATTGGGGGTTGAGGCAAGTGACTTGAGCAAATGCATCAGTGACTAAAATATTAATAGAATAAACCTAGATGACATTGGCTATGGTGATGCATGTAGATACAACACCAAAGACAGGATCCATGAAATAAATAATTGATAAGCTGAACTTTATTAAAATTAAGAACTTTCACTCTGCAAAAGTAATATCAAGAAAATAAGACAAGCCACAGACTGGAACTAAATATTTGCAAAGGCACATCTGATGAAGAACTGTTATCCAAAATATACAAAGAACTCTTAAAACTCAACAATAAAAAAAGAAACAACTTGATTAAGAAATGGGCCAAAGACCTTAATGGACCTTGACCAATATAGATATACAGATGGCAAATATGAAAATATGCTCCACAAAATATGTCATCATAGAAATACAAATTAAAACAACAGTGAGATACCACTACATACCTATTAGTATGGTCAAGCTTTAGAAGACTGACGACACCAAATGCTAGCAAGGATGTGGAGCAACAGGAACTCTGATTCATTGCTAGTGAAAATGCAAAATGGTGCAGCCACTTTGGAAGACAGTTTGGCAGTTTCTTACAAAAATAAACATAATCTTACCATACAATCCAACAATCATGCTCCCAAAGGAATTGAAAACTTATGTCTACACAAATACCTTTAATCAGAAGTTTATAATGGCTTTATTAATAATTGCCAAACTTGGAAGCAACCAAGATGCCTTTCAGCAGGTGAATAAACAAACTGTGGTACAACCAGAAAATGGAATATTTATTCAGCGCTAAAAAGAAATGAACTATCAAGCCATGAAAAGACATGGAAGTACTCTATTTTTTTTTTAAAGATTTTATTTATTTACTTGAGGGAGAGAGTGAGCGAGAGAGAGCACAAGCTGGAGGAGGGGGAGGCAGAGGGAGAAGCAAATTCCCCCCCTATCAGGGAGCCTGACATGGGACTCGATCCCAGGACCCCAGGATCATGACATGAGCAGAGGGCAGATGCTTAACTGACTGAGCCACCCAGGCGCCCAACTTGGAAGTACTTTAAATGCATATTACTAAGTGAAATAAGCCAATATGGAAAGGCTACATACTATATGATACCAACTATATAGTTTACTGGAAAGGGCAAATCTATGGAGACAGTTAAAAGATCAGTGGTTTCTGGGGGTTGTGGAGGGATACAGAGGGCTAGGGATGAATAGGCAGAGCACAGAGGACTTTTATGGCAGTGAAAAATACTCTGTATGGGATTTTATGATAGATATATGTCATCTTACATTTGTCCAAATTCATAGAATGTGCAATACCAAGAGTGAACCCTAATGTAAACTATGGACTTCGGGTGATTTTGATGTGTCGTTCACTGTAGGTTCATCATTGTAACAAATGTACCACTCTGGGGGTGGGGATGATAATGGGGGAGTTCATGCATGTGTGGGGGCAGGAGGCAAGTGGAAAATTTCTGTACTTCCTCTCAATTTTGCTTTGAACCTCAAATTCTTTTAAAAATAGTCTTAAAAAAACAGCTGCCCTATGGGGCGCCTGGGTGGCTCAGTGAGTTAAGCATCTGCCTTCAGCTCAGGTCATGATCTCAGGGTTCTGGGATCGAGCCCCATGTCAGGCTCTCTGCCCAACAGGGAGCCTGCTTCTCCCTCTGCCTGCCCCTCTGCTTGCTTGTGCGCTCGCTCTCTCGCTCTCTCTCTCTCTGTCAAATAAATAAAATCTTAAAAAAAAAAAGCGCTGCCATGAAATAAATACCTCAGATTGAGATTTGGAAATAAACAAGGTATATATATCCAGAAACTGGCTTCTTGATGTAAAAAATGAAAGGCTTGTTAAATTCCCAGCAGTATTTAAATACATAACCAGAATTTGATTTATTGTACGTCACTAATTAAGTTCAATACAAATATAAAACCATCAGCTATTTAAATGATTACTTTTGTTTATTTTATTTTTTATTTTTTTAAAAAAATTTTATTTATTTATTTGACAGAGAGAGACACAACGAGAGAGGGAGCACAAGCAGGGGGAGTGGGAGAGGGAGAAGCAAGCTTCCCGAGTAGCAGGGAGCCCCATGTGGGACTCAATCCCAGGATCCTGGGATCATGACCTGAGCCGAAGGCAGATGCTTAACAACTGAGCCACCCAGGAGCCCCGATCACTTTTATTTAAATGTGATTATAAAACAATGGTTTCATCAATTGTCCAACAATAGGCAAATAAACAAATAAACCTAAAAATTATGAGTCAGGATAAATGCTAGGTAGAAACATAAGCTTGATGTTCTTGAGAATCACAAATGGAATATGGTTACTTAGATAGGGTGGTTTGGAAGATTTTCGTTAAGAACATGACATTTAAATTGCAACCTACCCTCAAGGAACACATAGACCAGTGTGGGACATAGACCAGGAATCCATGTTGTGTGATTTGGTTTGATAAGTCATAGGTCACAAACCTATGACTGCGGTGATGAGAAAACAGAGTGGGAAGCTACTGTTTTTTGCCTGGAAAATCTCCACAGACCTCATAAATATTTGGGCTGGGACACAAAGGGTAAGTAAGAGTTTGGATGTCAATTATGTGTTCTCTATAATTTGCTAATGCCAGGGGGTTCACAGATCAGATACATAATAGGTTTTTTAGTGAATGCTGTGCCACGTCACCCAGACCTTCAACACGATGCAAATGAGTCACTCTTTTGGAGATTCCTTCACTGAAGAGACCCTGTCTTCAAAAACTGGTCAGTTAAGGTTTAGGGAGATATAAAAGGCCCAGTTTCCCTGCCTCCATCTGAAGGTTTCTCTCTGGAGGAGAAGATTCATTCAATTTCAGAGGTATGCATGGGATCTAGGATCAGCAAAGGCCTAAGTTGTGACTTTACTGCAATTCAGCTTCTCCTTCTGTCCAGTCAGTCCTGTTTTCACTCCCTCACAAGTTTTGTTCTTCAATAAATAAACACATGCAAATATCCATCACAAAGTTTGCTTCCAGGGAAACCAACCTACAACCACACCTCGATAAATACTTAGTGATTGGTTGGTTGGCTGAGATTTATTTAGGAATAAAGACGGGAGTAAAGCATGCATTAATACTTATTACTTACTGCTACAGACATTAGAGAGAGATTGTTAAGATTGAGGTCCAGATGCCTCAGTAGCATTCTTTTGTGCTGTGTGCTCTGTGCACATCTTCTTACTGTTTTGAGTCAAGTTAGGTCCCCCCCCCATTACTTGTAATGTTGATGTTTAAGGATAATTAAAGTAAATGACTCCCATCCTGTCCAGATCCCACCTCAAGCTCTTGAGAAGAATTTCAGAAGCAGCAAATGACTAGCTCTTCTCTGATGGGTAATTTGGTTTTATGCATTATGAATCATTTCCATAATGCTGGTGAGGGATAAATGGAATTTACACTAAAGGGATCATCATGGGCCTCAAGATGAACTTCAAACCACCAAAATCCAAGGAGGGAGATTCACATAACTATAGTTAGATGTGTGCACAGATAAACTTTAGTGACTGGTTACCTTCTTTTAAGTCTCTATTTTTCTGGAGACAGTCTTCCTTGTCATGGTTTTGGTACATCAAATATTTTGAATTTGTGATACAGGAACTCCAATTTTTAAAATTATTGATATCCCAGTGCAACTTCTGATTTCAGAAGTTTTACATTTACTAGAAATGTTAGTGCTGATGCATTTGATTGCATAATTAGAGACGGCCCCCTGAAGCATTGTTATTTGGCTTTCCTTTCCAGCTTTCTGGAGATTTTGAGAGAAGATGTCTAGCCTCCCCTAGGTGTGTCTGTCAAACACTGTTGATTGTTATTCAGTGTGAGACTGAGATGACTGATAAAATAAATGAGTAGAATAAACAGCAGAATTCGTTTTTAATTTCCTTTTTCCCTTGATTGCTCACAGTGTGTGTTTGCAAAGGCATGAAATTATGGCACCTCTTTTGTATCAGAAATGCCAAGAGCTTGTTTAGTTTGCTGTGCTAAAAATGATGATTTTCAAGACCCATTACAAAGAAGGTAAAATGAAAGAGAAGCATTTTAAGAGAGAAAATGGAAACAAAATGGTTTTGGTTTTGCTTTTCTTGAGCTCTCTTCTGTATGGTCATCTTACCTTTTTTTCTAATGAAAAGTTGGTAATGATAGTTCAGATGTGAATTCTACAAAGCCTTAGCTCTCTTCTTCCTGCCTTCTATTCTCCTCCCCTCCTTTTTCCTCTTCCTCTTCTCCTTTTTCTTCTCCTACTCCTCTTCCTCCTTTTCTGGTGATATTTTAGAACTACCAATTCAATCTGGGTTAATGATGTTAATGATTAGGAATTGTGGATGCATCTGGCATGGAAGATACCATTGCCTTTCTTTTTCCTGATCTATATTTAGCTCAACTCATCTCCAATATGCTAATGATGAGATTAGTCTGGACTCTGCTGGAAAATTTTCAGGGTCTTTGATTTGGTCTTTTCCTTCTATTGTACCTTGAACAAGTCACTTAGCTACTAATTAATCACTTACTTACTATTTATTTGGCACCACCCAGGTACCAGGGATTTGGGTACACACTGAGAATAAGATGGCGAACAAAATAGCCTGGCATTTCCCTCATGGACACTGCAGTCTAGAGAGCACAGAAAATGAGGGGTAGATTAGCTAAGATGTGTAAGAAAGATAGGTAGGGGCCCGATCCTATGGTAGTTTATAAGGTATATTAAAAACTTTGTTTTTATTCTAAAAGGGTTAAGAAACCTTGGAAAGATTTTAAGCATAAGAATGATATGATCAGATATGATTTGCATAAATGTGAAGGCTGGGCTAGATAATGAATAATGAGGAAGCATATAGCCAGAAAAGAGTTACAGTGAGAGACCATGACATTGTAGACTGAAGTCTGGCTGAGGTAGGAATCATGTTCTTGAAGATGAAGAGAAATGGACAGACTTTTAAAGATTTGAGGTAACCTCAATGAGACTTGGTGAAGGAGAAAAGGGATTAAAGAAAAACTTTAGATTTCTGACTTGGGTGTCGGGATGGATAGATGGCTCTGCCATTTGTTGAGATGGAAAACAATGAATGAGAACTCTGTTTGAAGGGGAAGATAAATTCAGTTCTCAACATGTTAAATTTGAAATGCCACTGAGGCATTCAAGTGGGGATGCCAAGGAGCCAAGTTGGAATTTAGATTTGGAACTCAAAAGAAAGATCTGAGCTGGAGATATATAAGAAGCTGATAATATATGAATAGTAAGTGATGCTTTGGGCATAGATGCTGAGATTATCTTGAGAAAAAAACATTGCATAGTATTCAGAAGGAAGGGAGTGTAGGCAAGGGAACCTTGGTCCAAAGTCTGAAGATCACCAACATTTCAGGAGGTGTGTGTGTGTGTGTGTGTGAGAGAGAGAGAGAGAGAGAGAGAGAGAGAAAGTCATTGTGTAAATTAAGCAATAAAGGTATCTATTGAAGTAAGAAAAGGACTGAGATATTCAGAGATTTGAGGAGAATTAAGGAGGTCTGAAATATTTCTTGCAGAAAGTGGATGAAGAATTATCTAAGAAATACAATAGAATTTTTTAGGTGTTTAGACCTATTGGGGTTATTCATCATAAATTTAAAGCAGTTTCAATCTGTTCAGTAAATTTCTCAAAGCAATGTTTGACTTTCTAGGCATAAGAATAGAGAAAAGAGGTTTGAAATGGTGTGGGATTTTCTAGATGGGTTTGATTAAAAAAAAATAGAGCAGGAAGGAAAGGTTAGATTTGGCAAGGGGGTTTTAAAATGAAGACTATGAGTTTTAAACTTGGATTAAAAATAATTAAAGGCAGGAGGAGAGTAAAATTTTTAGGCAGAAGTATAAATGAAATGGAGGTGCTGATGTGATCTGCATGGCTTTGAGTGAGCAAGATAGGAGAACAGGAGACCATGGTCAGAAAAAAGGATGCTTGAATTAGTGGTTTGGGGGCAGAGAGATTAGGATAATGAAGAGGAACAATTATGACTATGGATGGCTGAGGTGAGTGGAAGAGAAGGCTTCAGGCATGAGAAGGTCAACAAACTGAGAAGTGTGGGTAGATATTACAATCACTCAAGATAACTGCAGGAATTGGTTAGTGCAGACTCTAAATCAGGTGCCAAGAATTTTATGAATAAGAAGAATGGCATGGAGGTAATTCCTCTGCAATAATAATAGATCAATAATTATATGGAAAACAATAATAATAATTAAGATCTACCAATTACTTTTTCTCTGCTAGGAATTAATTGCTTTATATGCATTATGTCCATTAACCTTTACCATAAACTAAAGACATTATTATCCCCAGTGTATTATTACAAGGGCATTATTATCCCCCATTGAGGAAACTAAAATCATAGGGAATATTAGATTAAAACGAGGGTCTGTCTGACTACAGAACTCACAATCTTATTCATTGTTTTATACTACCTATTCAACAAACTTTTGGAAGGATTAATTGTGATATGTAAATGTGGAAAATGTATGTGATTGTTATACTCCAAAATGAATACAAATGTGAAGTGCAAGGCATATTTAATACCATTATTATTATTATTATTATATTATTATTATTATTATTTGCTTTTCCAAGCTAATTTCTCCTCTCCTGCATACTCAAGTAACTAAATCCATGCTTGGTTGAACAAGCCCATTAGTCTACAGCTGGAAAATGGGCTTTGTCAAAACAAGTGGAGTACCTAGATCCATAAAGAGAGTCAGTGAGAATGTCTCTTATATTCATCCCTATGGTGTACTAACAACCTAATTTACATAATTTTTAAGAAAATCTTGTGATGTGATGCCATAGAGCTGGTAAAGATTAACAGGCCCTGAGTTCTAGAGAACGTTTTCTCCCTTCTAATCAAACTGGCCTGAAAGGCGAAGGGAATCCCCACGTGAAACACTGGAATACAATGAAATGCACACTGTGCTCCTTAGCTGTAGGTACAACTGTAGGATAGAGATGGCAGATCAGGGTAGGAAGAAGAACTCAGGAGAGGCTTCATGGAGAAAATGGATCTAAAGCTGGACCTTAAGTGGGCGTCCTTAGGATATTCATACTGATTTGTACCGGAAATGAAAACTGTACCAGATTTCGTCAGAATATTCTAGATGCTCTAGTGTAGATGTAATAAATTAGTGAAAGGCATAATAATGTATGATTATTAGAAATAAATAGGCATTGTATCTACAGTAGTATTCTTGGTTTCAAATAGCATATGGTAATAAAATGTACAGTTTTGAAAGTGAAAAATAGACATAGATGAGTTGAACCAACAAGCATTTTTTGTATCTAGACTCTCTGAAACTACTGGTTTCAGATATATATATATATATATATATACACATCAGATATATAATGTATAGTATATAATAATATGTATATTATATGTATATGTATATTATATGTATAATATATACATATTACTATACATGTATATATGTATATATAAATAAAATACATACATATACATAAAATATATATATATTTATATATACACACATATATACACACACACACACATATATATATACACATATGTAAATATATGTAGTTTTTCCTTCACATCATCCTTCCTGAGAGGAGATATAAGAGAGGGAACAGAAAAATGGTCTAAGAAATAGGGAAGTGCATTCTTACCAATGATTTGCCCCATTCATTTCTGGAAATAGAAAGTCCAATACCTCTCTGAGTCTTCGATTCTTCATCAACAAAATGAAAGATTAGATCTGGATACGTGATTCTATGGTTTTGATTTGATGTTAGAGCATCGGCAAGCCTCCTTTGTCCTGCCTCGCCTGCAGTGATACTGAGAGGAAGCATCCCCTCTACCTGGTTTCATATGATTTTTCTGAGCTTCTGGTATATTGCTCAAGGAATTTCTGAAACACAGATATACATTTCCAATGCATAATCACTCTTGTTCAAGTCAGTGTCTTGGCTAGGGTGAATTTACCACTTGATTGACTTTCTGTACAGAAAAGATGTGTTCACCGGGACCATGTTTTGCTCTTTATTGAGATGTCTCTTTTGTGCATGTAGAGCAAGACCATTGGTGATGCGTATTTGCCACTTTATGATGACAGCTGCACAGGTATTTCTATTATGTAGCTCATTTTTCAGGAGCTTAGACCTTTTCAGTCAAGGTCTACTTTTGGCAAATCATGAGATGGGCTCTCAGTTAAGGGTATTTAATTTTAGAATGTTGGCAGAAAGCCTCATGGTACTCTCACTTTCCCTGTCTCCCTTAACACATGCGCACGCGCGCACACACACACACACACACACACACACACGCACACACCCTAAACAAATGCAAAACAAAGACATGAAACCACTATGGAAGCAAGAACTAGCACATGCATATACTATAGATTCACAAAGAATCTGAATTAAAATGAAATTTGCCAGGCCCCTACTTCTCAATAGTTTTAATGATGATGGACACATAAATGAATACAACATTTGAAGGATTCAATTTTAAACATTCAGACGCTTTATTCTCTGAGCTATTATTTCATTGGGATTTGAAGCATGAAACCTAAAAAAGTGTTTCTTTCCCCTTGGAAGCAGTCACATAACTCCCATTAACTCCAGAAGGAGGAATTATACATGAGAATGAGGACAGACAATAGACAAATAAGTATGCATGTTCAGTTGCCAGATTAACCCAATAGCCTATGATAGATCTTTGAGAGCCTTTATAGTCTATGAGATCAATAATCCATTATAGCTCATACTGGTGACTAAATGACTTCGGGGATTGGTAATGACATCTGGAATCTTTTACCTTTAAGCCATGGCTTGTAATAAATTTTAAGTTCCTCTCAGGCATCACCATCTGGTTGCAATAAGGGTGTCTTAATTTCAGCACCTTGAGGAAGGCTGGCAAATAATAGGACTCAATACATAGATATTGAATGGACAAAGAGAGAAATATTCTTTCCTCCATACTCAAATCTTTTCAAATTCTCACTTCTTCCTGGAGTTGGCATATTCAGGTTCTGCCTTATACCTGGTTATTCCTTCTTCTCATCTCTGACCCAATGCTGAGTATACCTGCTTCTCTTCTCTTTTAATTATGGTGTTTCTTCTGCCAAATCACAATCATTTTGTCATTGGACTTGCTAACCAATGACTCTTTTTTGAGAGGGAGAGGGTATGAGTTGTTGAATCATTGTAATCTATGGAAGCAGGATGTATCAACCCCCATAAGGGCTCTTAGCCTTTGGAATTATCATTTTGAAAGTGAGAGGCAGAAGAGAGAAAAGACCAGTGTCCAGCATGAAATCTGGCATATACCAGATGTTCAAATAAGTTCAACAAATTTATAAATAAATATAAACAAAAATGATAAAGCTAAGATGTTTAGAACATCTATCTGTGGCATGATACTAAAGGTTTTATTTACATTTCTTATTAAGTCCTCCCAAGAATACTAAAAAAATATATCTCATCTTCATTTTTAAAGATCAGAAAACATTAAAAGAAATTTAAGTACTTTCTCGAGACCACCTATCTTACATATCTCTGAACCAGAATTCTATTCCAGGTCAGTCTGACACAATTTTGTTTTTGCTGCTGTCATGTTGTTCTGGATTGTTTTTTCTTCCACTATTTTTATGTCCTGACTTTGGAACAGTGGTTACACTGGCAGCACGAGGCAAGGTGTGAGCCTTATGATATCAGGCGCCAAGCTATGCCAAGTCATAGTGACAATGGCTAACATATTTAGGCATATCATATTGACTAGCATACTTTTGTATACCTAAACATATATGATGCCATTTGATCATTAAGCAAGCTTGTGAGGAGTAAGGCATGTATTTTTCAGATGCCAAAACTAAAATCCACAGCTCTGACACATCATAATCATAATCACCCAAATCCATAATTTACATTAGAATTCACTCTTGGTGTTGCACATTATATGGGTTTGGACAAATGTATAGTGACATGTATCCATCATAAAAATATTATGCGGACTATTTTAACTGCTCCAAAAATACTCTGTGTTCTGTCTATTCATCCCTCACCTCTCTAACCCCTGACAACCACTGATTATTTTTTCACGTGTAAGCAGAGAATACTCTTTCCAGAAAAGTAACTCTGAAAAGAAGGGAGATATGAATCATGAGGTCAATGGCAGGCCTTTATTTTTCTTTAAAATAAAAGAGATCTTTCATTTATATGCTATAGGGAAGTAGTTTGAATACGTAGAAGAGAATAGGTCAATTAGTGGAGTGAGAGTGCAGAAGACTTGAGAGGAGGTAGAGTCTATATCAGGAGGTTGAATTGTCCTTCAGGAGTTTACTATGAAAGAAGGATTTCCATGCTAGTCACTTTCCAGATCTCTCTCTTTCTCTCGTGCATGGATGCATGTGCATGTGCGCAGGTGCACACACACACACACACACACACACACAGAGTCACTGAGACCTGTCTATGCAGAACGTTGACACTGTGTGCCCACATTGTTAATAGCACCCAAAGGATTATTGACCTTTTTGATCCTACTCCTCATCTGACAATACAATAGAATAACTTTGGTAACAAACATGGCTTCCATCTTTGTACTCCACTTTTGCAGAAAGTGTTATGTAATTCAGAGAGTATCATTAAAAGCCTTTTAGTAGATGGATGGATGGATAGATAGATAGATAGATAGATAGATAGATAGATAGATAGATGATAGATAGATATTATGTATCCATTACATATCTATATCTATATATGTTTTCCTTTGTACAGCAAAGGAGACCACAACTAAAATGAAAAGGCAACTTAGTGAATGGGAGAAAATATTTGAAAATCATGTATCTGACAAAAAGCTAGTATCTAAGATGTATAAAACTCATACAACTCAAAAGCAAAAAAACATTGAATTAAAAAACTGGGCAGTAGATCTGAATAGATATTTTTCCAAAGAAGACATATAAATGGTCAACAGGCACATAAAAGATGTTCTATATCATTAATCACCAGGGAATTGCAAATCAAAACCACAGTGAGATATCACCTCACATCAGTCAGAATGGTTATTGTCAAAAAAGGCAAGAAATAACAAGTGTCAGCCAGAATATGGAGAAAGGGAACCCTGTGCACTGCTGGTGGGAATGTAAATTGGTACAACTACTTTGGAAAACAGTCTGGAGGTTCCTTATGATCCAGCAATCCCACTTCTAATTATTTACTCAAGATCAATGACAACATATGTCCACATAAAGACCTGTATGTAAATCTACATAGCAAATTTAGTCATAATAGTAAAAATGGGAAACAGTCCAAATGTCCACCAAAAAATAAATTAAATAAATTGTGTAATATCTATACCATGAAATGCTACTCCACAATAGAAACAAAATAACTACTGATATGTAAAACCATGGGAATAAATTTCAGAAGTTATTATGCTAAGTGAAAGAAGCAGGGCACAAACCTATACACTGTGGTTTCATTTATATGACATTCTAGAAAAAAGAAAAACTATAGAGATGGAACACAGATCAGTGGTTGCCTGGACTTGGGCTTGGGAATAGAAGTTTACTATAAAAGAGTATTGTGAGGGAATTTGGTGGGTAACAGAAATGTTCCATATGGAACTGTGGTGATGGCATACAACTCACTGCATTTATTAAAACCTATAGAACACATGTCACAATGAGGGAATTTTACTGTATGAAAATTGCAAACTAATTTCTAGGTCATGAAAGCTACCTAAAATGGAAAGCAGACTATGACAAAGGAATCTAAGTATGTTACAAATGACTCATAACCAGACTGAAGGGAATAAGAAAAAAAAGGAACCACCCTACATAATTATGGAAAGCAGTATTTGGTTAAAGCTTAAGACAAGCAAAGAAACAAAAAATTATCTACAAATTATGTACTCTAATTGGTAAAATCATTTCTCAGAGAGACATGGTTTAACAATTCCAAAATTACTTTATATGTATACTAGGGTTGAACAAATAAGTAAATATATTATAGATAATAGGAGCCATATTTCTCACTGTCCGAGAAAGAAATTACTAATAAGGACAGAAGTGAAGGCAAGAATGAACCCTGTGATGATGGATCAAAGGTGGTATTAGCAATAAAACTCATAGGTATTTTTAAAAATTTGTAGAAGATGGAGTGAATATAGATATGTATATATGTATATATGTATGCATGAGTTACTAATATCCATACATGGAGTCCCTAGCTCTTTCCACTGAGAGAGTCTGGAAGCACTCACTCCCCAGAAGAAATGAGCACTCCCATTAGGCAGACCTTGCTTTCTAAATACCATGCTCCATTACAATGAATCAAGGCTCTTTGGAGAATTGGGTGATTCCCTGGAAGAAGCAGAATGGAACCTCTTAGGCATCTCTGGGCTAGGTAGCTCCCATCAGCCAAGGGCAATCCTGAGATGGGTACAGGTATGAAAACAACAGCAACAACCAATCTCTTCTCTGTATCTATGATCTTTTTTACTGTCTCCAGAGTTTTACCTTTTGCAGAATGTCATATAGGTGGGATAATATGGTATGTAACCATTTCAGATTAGCTTCTATCACTTAATAATATGCATTTAGGGTATCTCCATATTTTTGATGTCTTGATAACTTTTTTAGTGCTAAATAATATTCCATTTTCTGGATGTATTATAGTTCATCCATTTACCTACTGAAAGGCACCTCAGTCGCCTGCAAGTTTTAGCAATTACGAATAAAGCTGCTGTAAACATCCATGTACAGGTTTTTGTGTGGACATGAGTTTCCAGTTCATTTGGGTAAATACCAAGGAATGTGATTGCTGTATCATATGGTAGGAATATGTTTAGTTTTTCAAGAAACTTTCAAAGCTACTGTACTGTTTTACATTTCACCAATGATGTATGAGAGTCTCTGTTGCTCTAGATCCTCAACAGCATTTGGTGTTGTTAGTGTTCTAGATTTTGGCTGTTCTAATAGCTGTGTAGTAGTCAGGACACTTTATTTTCTCACTTGAAATGACATCACTATTGAGTAGTCTTCTGACACTAGTTCTTGTGCTCCTTTTATTACACCAGATCCTCCCCTACGAAGGTCATGAAAACTGGCAGTACTGTGTCTCTGAACACTCAGTTATGCTACTTATTTGCACCCTCCCTTTCCTTCCGTCCATAATACAGAGTTCGAAATAATTTCTAATTATCACATTGCTGGGAAAAGAACATAAGCTAAATAGTCAGAAGACTTTAAATATGGCTCCAGGTCATGCAATAATAACTTGTGATTCATTTAAAGAAATGTAACCCTTCTGAGCCTTCATTTCTCCCGTTTTTTTTTTAATAGTATTTGTTCCACCCAATATGAATGAAGTGAAGATAAACTGAGGTAGAACATGTACCTTCAGTTACTGGAATCACCAGGTTAATATAAGATATCGTCATTATTTTGAAAAAGCAAGAACAAAGCATGATGCAATGTTTCATGGGAGTAAGCAGTTAGAGGACAGATTTCCTGTCGTTACAGGCAAGGTCAGGATGTTGCAGGCCCAAACTACTGACGACTCCCAATGCCCAGGAATTTTAGGTGCAGGGAGCATGTCTGGTTCATGCTTGTGTTATTTACTGTGTCTTGTGCATAGAGAGGACTAGGTAAATGTGTGTGGAATGGAAGGAATTTGATTCCCCAGAGGCTAGTGCTGGTTCTGTTTCTGCTAAGATAAAACAAATGTTTCTCAGCTGGATTCTAATCCAGATAATGGGTGATATAATAAAAAATGGAAGAGTGGGACTCTGTGGAATAGAAATGGAGAAACAATAGAAAAGAAAATACTTTTGCCCTCCATGTTAACATTTCCATATTCAGTACGATTCATTTGTGAGGAAATTATGGACCTAGAGCACACTGTTTTCCTGTTGAGGGGATTTTACACAATCTCAAAATCAGTCCTTTGATCCCAGAGAATTTCCAGTTTTGGTGCAGAGAAAAGATATGATCACATAGAATCATGAACAATAAAACCAAGATAAATAAAAGTGTTTATTGGTCACTACTGATAAATACTATATGAGTTTTTAAATGTGTGCATATATGTATGTACACATATTCACAATTTTTAAGGTAAAATCATAGTAACCCTAGTAAATACTGCAATTACTCTAATTATACAGAAGGAAAAACAGGGTAAAAGAGGTGAAGTAATTTATCCATAGTCATACAACTAGAATATGGAAGATCTGAGATTTTTTTCTTTTTAAGAGAGGGAGAGAGAGCAAGAGAAGGTAAGGGAGGGGCAGAGGTAGAGGGAGAGAGAAAATCTTAAGCAGGCTCCACACCCACCATGGAGCCTGATGAGGGGCTCGATCTCACAACCCTGAGATCATGACCTGAGCCAAAATGAAGAATTGAACGCTTAACCGATTGAGCTACCCAGGCACCCCAAGGAAGATCTGAGATTTTTTTAATTTTATTTTTTAAAGATTTTATTTACTTATTTGAGAGAGAGAGTACATGAGTGAGGGGGAGGGGCAAAGGGAGAGGGAGAAGGAGAAGCAGACTTCTCACTGAGCAGGGAGCCCTACATGGGGCTTGATCTCAGGACTCTGAGATCATAATGTAAGCTGAAAGCAGACACTTAACCAACTGAGTTGCTCAGGTGCCCCAAGATCTGAGATTTCAATCCAAGTCTGCATATGGCCAACCATGCAAGTTCTGCCATGAAAATTTTGCAAGTGAGTAAGTGTGAAATTTTGTGTTTCTTACTAAAATAACAATGACAGTAGATGGTCTGGGCCGTCGGTGAATGTTTTCAACTTAAATTTGTTCCTAAAAAAATAATATATTTTAGATAGGTGGGTAAGAACATTCACATTGTCAGGAAAGGTCATGAGGACATCTTTTTAAGAAAGAGAAAATTGCCAGATTGTCTAAGCATTTTCAAACTTAAGGTATTTTTCTGAATTTAAATGATATCATTTGAATTATGGTCTTCTTCCTTATTTAATATGTATTCATCCAATTATCAAAATCAAGTATTACCATGTACTAGCCAAGCAGTATTCCAGGTGCTAGAAGTGCAGTGAGTAAAACTTAAAAATCACTCTTTGGATATCAGAAAGAGGCCCCGCGTTGGGTGTGCAGACGTGGGAGACCAGGCAGAAAACATCTGCTTCCCTCTTTCCTCCTAAGAAACAGCCTTACACCCCTTGTGGGGGTGGTTGTGTGAGCAAATGATATATCCTCTCACCCCCAAGGCCACTGGAGGAGGAATAGAAACAAAGCCCCTTTGTTTCTGAGGAAGGATCGGAAACCCTCCAATTTTTATTCACTAAGTTGTAGCATTCCCAAAACAATATAACAGATGTAGAAAAGGATTGGGCTCATGCCTACAGGATTCACATCCTTAGAGGTAGCCTCTTAGCCCAAAGCAGCTTTTGAAGATGCAGTGATAGCTCAAGTGATGCGATGCCACCTTGCCAAGCTGTGGTGTTACCGGTATGCTGTTTACCTTCTGTGAGCCATGTATGAAATCATTTTTCCCATCACCAAACTATGAGGATCTAGGGAAATGAGGTAGAAGTGGGAGTGGCTACTCTGACTCTCACCTCCAATCAGTCCACTTGCAAAAGTTTTATTTCTGTCTTCGTGTTATCTAAAGCTGTTTTAGAAGCCATTATTCCCTGGAGAAATTATCAGCAGATTTAGGAGCAGCTGCATGAATCTTCCAGCATCTTCTTTGACAAGATCCTGTATATCATCCATCAGTGGTGTTATACACCACTGGGACCCTTGGTGGTTGCTTCCTGGGGATTCTTGACATTTGCAACATCTGGGAAGCCCACTTCAGTGCTGCAAGTAGCCAGGATCTGTGGTAGCCACTCCCCTGACCTTTGTTCTCAGCCCTTCCAATGGTTGACTAAGCCTCTAATTCTATATTAAGCCCTTCCTACTTGGACGATCTAGAATGGCTTCTGTTTTGCTGCCTGAGCTCTAATTGATAAAGGGTCTTTATGATTTGGATGTGTTCCCAGGGAGAGAAAACAAATCACCAAAGCGGGTAGAGGTTAGGAGATTGGTGTGAACTGTGACATGTAACAAATTGGGGAAAAGCAGATATGTGTGTAGTCACAAGAGGCCTAGTCCAGTGGAATGGCACCCTAAGGAAATCCTCATATCATGGATATAATAAAGTATTTACTTATATGAAACACAGTAGTAAATCTTGCCTGTATAGAGCTATTCAGTTTATAAAACAATTTCATAAACATTAACTCTCTTGGATTTGGGGAGAGGTCTCATAGTGAAGAGGTGAAATATATATCCTCTGTCTTATTCCATTCTACCCAATCATCTCATCTCAACACCATAGAAACTCTGTGAGTGGTAGGGTGGGCACTATTATGTGTCTTTTACAGATGATAAAATTGAAGCTTGAACCATGAGATTTATTTCATTCACTTACTCAACAAACAGATGTATGCTGGTCATTTATTGTATGTCAGCCATTGTGTTAGAGACCAGGGATACAAGAATAAACAAGACAAACATCTCCTGACCCTCATGCTTCTTACTTAGTGAGAACACTTACATGGCATAAATGATGTTTACTATGATAACTACTTTTACAAAAGAGAAAAGCAAAGGGTGCTATGGAGACCTCAGCCTTAATGAGACTCAGGGAAGGCCTCTATGGGGAGCTAATACCTACCCTGTTAGTGGGACCTGAAGGTTGACTAAGCAATGGGGCCTGGCCCACACTCACATAGGCAGGAAATGGAAAAGCCTGGAATGCATTTCAGTTTCAGGTTCCTGAACTTTGGCTCCAATGCTGTCTTCCCTACACAAGGTTGTTGGAGTTGCAGCTATTTTCCTGACTCCAAGGACAGAGGCTGTGCAGTATTTGTATCAATCTGGAAGTAAAGAACATATCTAATCCTCTATGGCTAGGTTGGTTTGGCTGTTTGGGCTGTTGCTTCCTTGTAAAGAGTATAAATCTCAACATAATATGTAAAATCTATGTGTCAGGGCCTAGGCAGTTCTAATACTCCAGAAATACTCATTTCCTTTCTGGGGCACGGAAAGGGAGACTAAACTATTAGATTGAATCATATGGAATTGCTGGCATTTGATAATTTTGACGTCAAAAATGACAGTTTCATAGGATTCTTACCTAATACCGAACCCAGTCTAGGATTGGTGTGTTCCCAGTAATTCTTTTAACTTCTTTTACAAACATAAGGTATACTTCATTAAAAAAATAATTGCTGTAGATAAAAAACAGTACTAGACCCAGATAATCAGGAAGTCTGTGAGAACTCACAACATTTTGAAAGATGCCATTATAGTTACAGAGAGAAAGCACTTTTAAAAAAGTTGTCTAATTACAAGTTGACTTGACCAGGTCAGTAATTTGAGAACTAAAGAAATCTACAGGATATAATTGACCATTCTGGTTGAAGTGATAACAAATTGACTTAAAAACAGCCTAAATTGTAGAGAGAACCATGATGGCACTTAGAAGCATACTTTCTAAATGTAAATTGCTTGAAAATTTGAAATGAGCCATTGTCCCATTATTATGGGACAAAGTCTGAAGCAAGTAAATATTTTAACTTTTAGCATTTGGTGCTAAAGAGTATTTATAAACAGATTATGTAATTTTAAACCTTGCATTGAGAAACTTCCATTTTTTAAAAAAATTATTTGTTTTACAAACACTATTTGCTGGGGAAGCGGAGAAACATATTTCCACATGTTGCCAATAAAACTTGAAATTGATAATATCTTTGAGGAAAATCTGGTAATGTGTACTGAAAGCCAATGAACGTTTATGTCATACAGTTTCAGCAGGAGTGATATCACCTCCAGGTGGGAGACAATGTCTATTGGTGGTGGGGAATCTTATTCTTTTAAGTATTTTGATGTATAAAGGTGTGTGTGTGTGTGTGTGTGTGTATTAAAATTACATGAGGGGGTGATTAGGAAAATTAAAATTACATGAGGGAGTGATTAGGAAAAAAAATCTAAAAAACCCTTTGATGAGTAATAATGAAAAAAAATGTTCAGGAACACTGGCTTACATCTTTGAGTCAATAGCTGAAAAATATAGGAACTTCTAGAAAATTATAAAAATTTAATTTTAATGACAATATCTAGAAGATGTACAAATAGAGGGCTAATATTCATAGCAATGTTATTTATAATAATGAGTAATTGAAAGATACCTAAATTTCCAAAAATAGAGGATGATTAAATAAACTGTGGTGTATTCCTAAAATAGAATGATAGGTACTCACTGTATGTGAAAGAAATATGTATGGTATGGAATATCTTCACAGTTCTATAATTGAAAAAATTGCATGCTGTTGTCACTTTGTCAAAATGTATATTGACATTTATACATAGAACAAAACTGACTAAAAGGATTCATACAAAAATACTTTACAGTGACTACCAATGAATGGGAAGTGACAAGTAATTTTGTCTTCTCTTTTCTCAACTTTTTTCTTTCCTTTTAATTAAATACTTCTATCAATTCAATACCCATGCATAACTGAAATTTCAAATAATACTGAATGGATTAAAAATAAGTTAAGCTTTGCTTTTCCCCCACCTCCTTATTCAACTTCCCCGAAGCAACAACTTTCAATTTTTTAAAGCTATTTTTCCTTGTGGTTACCTCCATGTAACTTACTTGCTATTTCTCAACTTTTTGTTGTTGTTGATTCCAGGTGTATTCTACTGACTTCTTATAATATCATATTAGGATTTATCTTCCTTATGCTTCCCTCAACAATCACAAACACCTCTCCTTCCATCAACCGTATCAATGTATTTATATCATAAATTTTGCATGCTTAGTATTCTGTGTTGAATTTATTTTGGTCAAAAATAATATTTATTGTTAAACTGCATAGTTTACTATGATTACATTTCCTTTTTTACTCATACATTTTCTGGAAGCTAATAATTGTCTTGTTAATTTTTCATGAGCCTAATCTTTGTAAATCCTCTGATAGAAATATAGAACTCCTCTTTCTATTCACAGATGTAATAACATACCAGTTTCGTTGTTGTTGCATTTTGTTTTTTCTTGGAGACATAACTTCTGGAGTCCTCCATCTTTCTATATAATTGTTATTAACTGGTTGGGATTATTCATGGCTGTTGTCTTGGAACTTCTCTTTATTGCTATCCTGAAAATGTTCTTTAATTCCCTCCTACTTGTTTATTTCCTCTCCATTTCTTAGCTTGCTGCTTTGTGTTAGTAAAGCACAATCTTTAGTGGCTCCATGTCAAAGGACGCATAGGAGATAAATTTGTTGAAATTATTCATATCTGAAAATAGTCATTCTGCTCAGATACTTGATTTATAGTATATCAGAATATTGAAATAATTTTCCCTCAGAAGTTTGAAGACAAACTTAAATGTTCAGCCTCCACTCTTGGGGTTGAAAAATCCAGTGGAATTGTAATTACTGATACGTTGCACATAATACTTTTTTTTTGTCTAGGAATCTTTAGAATATTCTTTTTGCCCTTTGTATTCTGAAATTTGATAATGGTGTGGCTTCTTGAGAATCTCCCTCTTTTTCTTTTTCTTTTCTTTCCTTTTTTTTTTTTTTAATTTACTATGTTGGGTATTTAGTGGTCCTTTTACTCTGAAAAGTATTATGTGCCACTTATGGAAAATTTTCTTATTTCTACTTTCTCTCTTTCTGGAATTCTTTATTTGAATTGGATGGTGGACTTCTTCAATTGAGCCTTTGATTTTCTCATCTAGCTTCCATCTCTTTTTATTTTTTCTAGGTTCTGGTAGATTTCTCCAAGTTTACCTTCCAATTCTCTATTGACTGTTTGCTCTCATTGTTCTTAATTCAAGAGCTTTCTTTTAAATGCTGTTACTTTTTTAAAAATAGCATATTCTTTCAACTTTGTATATAACTTTCTGAAAATAGGCAGATTAATTTTTGAAGTTATCTCCTGCTTTTGATATTTTTTTGTTTCTTACTTCTCTTATCTTTTGCTTCTGTCTGTCTTTTAAGGTAGAGGCTTTCCGGAGATAGTTAGGAAATATATCTTTATGATTATGATTCAATTGCTAAAAAACAAAAGGTTATTGTAAGATCTCTATGCTTTCACAGAGCTTCTTGAATCATAGGCTTCACTGTGAATAAACGGGTAGAGAACTTTTTGTTGAATCACTTCTAAGTGTATCAGTGGACACTTTTTCTCAATAAAAATCTTCCATTTTCTTTCCTAGGTGTAAGGAGTAGCCAGAGATCTTGGAGGAAATAAATTCTGTTTTTTATTCAGGTGGCAGAGGGGCTCTGGTTTCTGATAACTCCTTATACAAATTTTTAGCCTATTCTCCTATTTATGATCTCATCATATTTCCTTACATTGAGAAATAACTGGGTCCTCTTGTTCCTGGGTTCATTTTAGTATTTAGGAGGAAAAATTAGTTTCCTTCTGGCATCCTCATCTGCTTGCACACAGCAAATCCAAGAAAGTTAAAAGCTAACTGTGCACTAGTTCCGCCTTCTTTCTTTCAAAATTTTGTTGAAAATTCTGCTCTGCTGTTTGATCCTTGTCTGCTCTCTTTACCATTGTGGGGTTATAACATTGCAGTTTCTTTAATGTAATGCTTGTGGGATCTAGAAGGAAAAAAATCGATAAGATCTTGTGTTTGGTTTACTACATTTATCTTGAAGTTCTTCATAAATATTTCCTTTATTTTTTTTCAAGGATCATGTTTTACTTTGGTAATCATGATGATAATATATATAAAGAAATATAATCCTGTTTCACTTCTTATAATACCTACTACCACTCCACAATGTCTGTGAAACCATAAACAATGACATACATAATCTCTGCACATGGCTTCTGTAATGGCCATTTATGGTCTCCATCATGACTGGACCTTTCCTTCTCTACTCAGTCACTGATTGGACTCTGCCCTGTATTTGTCTCTCCTGGCAAAGCAGTTAGATGTCCTGGAGTTTCTGAATAGGTCCACTCCATCTGTGCCTTCCTAACTCTCTATTATTGCTGATCTTCTATTATTGCTGCCTACCTGTGCCTTTCTTATTCTCATCTCAGATCCCTGCCTACTTCCCGTAACTGGCACTGCCCTTGCATTGAAATAGGATCTGTGTGTTGATGCAGTGTCCGTTGATATAGGGTGATAGGAGGCTAATAAGTATAAGATCAACGTGGAAAGTCAATTTTCCATATTGTATCATGAGACTATTCATGTATCATTAAATCATTGCTGTATTTAGTAAAGTATCATAGGGGAGGGTGGTGGGGAGAATGGACTACACTTGTTTCCAGGTCTCTCTCCGGTAACTCCCTGTGGTGGAACCCTCAGCTCCACAGTGTTCCATGTATGTCTTCAGGGAACATGCTATTGTACAAGGTTTAGAACGTCGGCTTTCATGTTCAAAACTTGTTCATGTCAGTGTTCCAGAGATGGTCCCCCTGTGGGACAGTGGCTTGTGATAACACAGTTTCATGAGACTGATACCAGACTCTTAAATTACAGTGAAAGCTATAACCGCTCAAGAGAATAGATAATAACACGAGCCTGAGTTTTACCTTCAATCCCCATGAGCAAGCTGCTCTGGAAGCCAAATTATCAGAAGTTTGCTGGTCAAACAAGAAATCAACAACAGGAATTTCATTCTTACTTTCTCCTTTAAGTAAAAGGGAGAATTATTTTATTTTATTTTATTTTATTTTATTATGTTATGTTAATCACCATACAGTACATCATTAGTTTTTGATGTAGTGTTCCATGATTCATTGTTTTCGTATAACACCAAGTGCTCCATGCAATACGTGCCCTCCTTAATACCCATCACCGGGCTAACCCATCCGCCCTCCCCCCTCCTCTCTAAAACTCTCAGTTTGTTTCTCAGAGTCCATAGTCTCTCATGGTTCGTCTCCCCCTCCGATTCCCCCCTTCATTTTTCCTTCCTTCTCCTAATGTCCTCCATGCTATTCCCTATGTTCCACAAATAAGTGAAAACATATGATAATTGACTTTCTCTGCTTGACTTATTTCACTTAGCATAATCTCCTCCAGTCCCATCCATGTTGATGTAAAAGTTGGGTATTCATCCTTTCTGATGGCTGAGTAATATTCCATTGTATTTATGGGCCATATCTTCTTTATCCATTGTCTATTGAAGGGCATCTCGGCTCTTTCCACAGTTTGGCTATTGTGGACATTGCTACTATGAACATTGGGGTTCGTATGACCCTTCTTTTCACTACATCTATGTCTTTGGGGTAAATACCCCAGAGTGCAATTGCTGGGTCATAGGGTAGCTCTATTTTTAATTTTTTGAGGAACCTCCACACTGTTTTCCAAAGTGGCTGTACCAACTTACATTCCCACCAACAGTGGTAGAGGGTTCCCCTTCCGCCACAACCTCTCCAACATTCGTTGTTTCTTGCCTTGTCAATTTTTGCCATTCTTACTGGTGTAAGGTGGTATCTCAATGTGGTTTTGATTTGAATTTCCCTGAAGGCTAATGATGATGAACATTTTTTCACATGTCTGTTAGCCATTTGTATGTCTTCTTCAGAGAAGTGTCTGTTCATGTCTTCTGCCCATTTTTTTACTTGATGATTTGTTTTTTGGGTGTTGAGTTTGAGAAGTTCTTTATAGATCTTGGATACCAGCCCTTTACCTATAGTGTCATTTGCAAATATCTTCTCCCATTCTGTGGGTTGCCTCTTTGTTTTGTTGACTGTTTCCTTTGCTGTGCAGAAGCTTTTTATCTTGATGAAGTCCCAAAAGTTCATTTTTGCTTTTGTTTCACTTGCCTTTGGAGATGTATCTTGAAAGAAGTTGCTGTGGGTGATGTCAAAGAGGTTACTGCCTATGTTCTCCTCTAGGATTTTGATGGATTCCTGTCTCACATTGAGGTCTTTCATCCATTTTGAATTTGTCTTTGTGTATGGTGTTAGAGAATGGTCAAGTTTCATTCTTCTGTATATAGCTGTCCAATTTTCCCAGCACCATTTATTGAAGAGACTGTCCTTTTTCCATTGCATATTTTTTCCTGCTTTGTTGAAGATTATTTGGCCGTAGAGTTGAGGGTCCATATCTGGGCTCTCTCTTCTGTTCCATTGGTCTATATGTCTGTTTTTGTGCCAGTAGTATGCTGTCTTGGTGATCATGGCTTTGTAATATAGCTTAAAATCAGGCAGCGTGATGCCCCCAGCTTTTTCTTTTTCAATATTTCCTTGGCAATTCGGGGTCTTTTTTGATTCCATACAAATTTTAGGATTGTTTGTGGCAGCACTTTGAAAAATGTCATTGGATTTTGATCAGGATGCCGTGAAGGTATAGATTACTCTGGGCAGCATAGACATTTTAACAATGTTTATTCTTCCGATCCATGAGCATGGAATGTTTTTCCATCTTTTTGTGTCTTCTTCAATTTCTTTCATGAGTGTTCTGTAGTTCCTAGAACATAGATCCTTTACCTCTTTGGTTAGGTTTATTCCGAGGTATCTTATGGTTTTTGGTGCTATTGTAAATGGAATCGATTCTCTAATTTCTCTTTCTACAGTTGCATTGTTAGTGTATAAGAAAGCAACTGATTTCTGTGCATTGATTTTGTATCCTGCCACATTACTGAATTACTGTATGAATTCTAGTAATTTGGAGGTTGAGTCTTTTGGATTTTCTACGTAAAGTATCATGTCATCTGTGAAGAGAGGGAGTTTGACTTCTTCTTTACCAATTTGAATACCTTTTATTTCTTTTTGTTGTCTGATTGCTGTTGCCAGGACTTCTAGTACTATGTTGAACAATAGTGGTGAGAGTGGGCATCCTTATCATGTTCCTGATCTTAAGAGAAAGGCTCTCAACTTTTCCCCATTGAGGATGATATTCACTATGGGTTTTTCATAGATGGATTTTATGAAATTGAGGAATGTTCCCTCTATCCCTATACTCTGAAGTTTTAATCAGGAAAGGATGCTGTATTTTGTCAAATGTTTTTTCTGCATCAATTGAGAGGACCATGTTTCTTCTCTCTCCTCTTATTAATGTGTTCTATCACAATGATTGATTTGTGAATGTTGAACCGCCCTTGCATCCCAGGGATAAATCCCACTTGGTCGTGGTGGATGATCCTTTTAATGTATTGTTGGATCCTATTAGCTAGGATTTTGTTGAGGATTTTGGAATCCATATTCATCAGAGATATCAGTCTGAAATTCTCCTTTTTGATGGGGTCTTTGCCTGGTTTGGGGATTAAGGTAATGCTGGCCTCATAGAAGGAGTCTGGAAGCTTTCCTTCTGATTCTATTTTCTGAAACAGCTTCAGGAGAATAGGTATTATTTCTTCTTTGAATGTTTGGTAGAATTCCCCAAGGAATCCATCACACCCTGGACTCCTGTTTTTGGGGAGGATTTTGATCACTGCTTCAATCTCATTACTGGTTTTTTGCCTATTCAGGTTGTCAATTTCTTCCGGTTTCAGTCATGGTAGTTTATAGGTTTCTAGGAAGGCTTCCATTTCTTCCAGGTTGCTTAATTTATTGGCATATAGTTGTTGATAATAATTTCTAATAATTGTTTCTATTTCCTTGGTGTTAGTCGTGATCTCTCCCCTTTCATTCATAATTTTATTAATTTGGGTCCTTCCTCTTTTCTTTTGGATAAGTCTGGCCAGTGGTTTATCGATCTTATTAATTCCTTGATATCATCTGTATCTATAACAGATACTAAAAATAAAATTTTGTATATAGTATCTTACACAAACTTTTGTAATGGCTTTTGTTGCAAAATGTAACTTTTAGTTACTTATAAGCCTCTCTTAGCTTGATTGAATATTTTGAAGACTGAAACATGTCTCATTCATTTTCATGCAGAACATACAGGTGTTAAAAATGTTGATTGAATGAGTGAATGAATGAATGGCTGAGTAATATTCAGCATAAGTGGCTTAATGCTAATGAATTCATATATTTGCCTTGGAAGTTGTTTAAATAGAAGTGGGATGAGGGAGCCTGGGTGGCTCAGATGGTTAAGCGTCTGCCTTCGGCTCAGGTCATGATCCCAGACTCCTGGGATCGAGTCCCGCATCGGGCTCCCTGCTCAGCGGGGAGCCTGCTTCTCCCTCTGCCTCTCTCTCTCTCTGTCTCTTATGAATAAATAAATAAAATCTTAAAAAAAAAAAAAAAAAGAAGTGGGATGAACACTTTTTAAGGGTGCTATAGGGACAAACCCAATGTCCATGTTTATGTTTAAATTTTGTACATATCCTCAAAATCCTCAATTATCTTAGAAACTTCAATGGAATCTAATAGTCTATTTAGGTGAAAACTGGCTGGCAAGGGGTGATGACACAGGGAATAGCTAATCGGAGAGAAGGAGGTGGCTAATACTCCCAAACATTAAATAACTACTTCTTTTATTGAATTTATTAAAAAGTATTTTCCAGTTTTGTTGATATATAGTTGGCATATAGCATTTTGTAAATTAAACCTATACTGCAAAGTTGGTTACCACAATAAAGTTAGTTATGCATTCATCCTTTCAATTAGTATTTGTGTGTGTGTGTGTGTGTGTGTGTGTGTGTGTATGGTGAGAACATTTAAGATCTACTTTTTAACAACTCTCAAATATACATTATAATATTTTTAACTATAGTCACCATGCTGTACATTAGCACCCCAGAACTTATTTATCTGATAACTGAAAGGAAGGCCCAGTCAAGAGATGATAGCAAGAAGCTAGAGGAGATGGCAGAAGATGTACTTCAGGCTGGAATTACGGTGTTGAAACTTACTAGCTGTGAGACCTTGGGCCTGTCATTTAACCTCACTGAATGTCACATATGCTTCATAAGATTATGATGGAATCTAAATGATAGGGGCGCCTGGATGGTGCAGTGGGTTGAGCATCAGACTTTTGGTTTCTGCTCAGGTCATGATCTCAGGGTTGTGAGATCAAACCCCCCATTGGACACAGTGCTCAGCATGGTGTCTGCATGAGATTCTCTGTCCCTCTCTCTCTGCCCCTCCCACTCATGCGCTCTCTCTCTAAAATAAATAAATCTTTAAAAAAATTAAAAATGATACATAAAAGATCAGTGAATGTGTCCTTCTCTCATCCTACCTCCATGCTTCTCCACCCTGTTCTCTGGCATCTTTCTTGCATCTCTTTGATGTTCTACACTGTTTGCCATCTGTTGATGGGGGGAAGCGTAAATACCAAAAAGGTGCAGGATGCTTTGTGAAATGGAGATACAGAGGGGAGAGCAAGTAAAAGACACACTGATTGATCTAGGGCCATTTTGGAGAGGAGGGATGGCTGCCAAGCCCAATTCTGGGGTCCCTCACCTCCCTGAAGCTCTGCAGTTCCTCCTAAATGACTTTCTGCAGACTCCGTACTGTCTTATTGCTAATTCCTATCAATTTGGTCCCCATTACTAAACCCAGGTTTTATTCCCTGATATTGTTTGCAAGTTTCTTTGCGACAATTGACTAGCTCTGTTTTAGATTACGTCCCCCCAGGTACATCAACTCTCATCATTGCCCAAGTTGAATCTTGTTACTGTAACATTTGCTGAGGATAAAATGTACCTTCCGTCCTTTCTTAGATAGTTTTGTTTCACTTACAAGACACTATTTGGGCCCAAGACAGTATTTCAAATAAACAATCTTGCTATTTCTTCTAAATTTGGGCAACATCCAAATTTACAATTTTGTCACTGAACTATAAAGGAACCAAGAGAAGGTACCTGGATCCTTGCTTCATCGTTTGGCAGTTGCTGCTGCATCTGCTAAGTGTGGTGGGTCGGGCATAGTTGCAAAGACTTCCACTGGAGTTTCGATGAGAATCGGGTCCAGGGGTTATTTTTAGAATCTAAAATTAATTTAGTAATCAAATGATTACTGATTTCAAAAACAATATTTATGGTCATACTAAGATACAAGAAAGGAAAACATGTCCTCATTGTGTATTTACACAAAGTCAGAAATATGTATACAGAAGCAGCTTAATTTTTCAGTATGTTTATGGAAAAATCCAGCCCCAGTCTTCTTTTTCAGCTATTTACTGTGGACTAACTTCAAAAACATTTTCTTTTTCCACAAAACCCAGTGGATATATATATATATATATTTTAAGGTCCATAAAATAAAAGGATTGTGTTGGAGAACATGGGGATTCTGGTTTTTCTCCTTAACATCTCCTTTTTTATTATTCATTACCAGATTATACAGATATCTTTTTCACCCACTCAGTCAACAGTTTTGGGTTTTTTTGTTTTTGTTTTTGTTTTTTTTAATTCCTACTGTGTGCAAGACGGGATAGACAGAGATCTCACTTTTAGGGTGCTTGAGGTCTGTCACAGTAGATAGACATTACACATATAATTTATTATAAATATAGCATAAGTACAGTAAATATGAAAGGATATAAAAGGGGACATATTTTCCTACCTTTTCTCTGATTGAAAGAAGGCTTCCTTGAGGAAATGGTGTTTAAGCAGAGCCTAAAGTATAAGCCATTGGAGATTAGGACATTTGATGGGAAGCAGCTTTCTAAGCACAGGGAAGAGTAACATGTTCGCAGACCTGTGAGAGGCCTGACGTCTAGCAAGGGATGGGGAGAGGGGCAAGGGAAGACGCCAGAGAGGCATGGAAGGCTATGTAAAGAATTTGAATATTTGTTATTTTGTTATTACCTTTCATTTCTGTAGTATTTTGCCATTTTTAAAGTACTTTCCTACAAAATGTTACTTGGTTGACCTGGATCTTGTAAATTCAGGTGGGATGATCAGAGGAGAGTCTAGGGGGGCTATCCATGCTTGCAACATAAATCTACTTACTTGAAAGAACTTCTTTGTTGCCAATTTATTTTTAATAGTGAGAACCTGGTTTAGGTCCTAAATTAGCACTCTATTCTCTATAATAATAGCTAACATTTATGTCTAAGTACTTTATGTATATATTAATGCATTGAATCCTCTTATCCTTACAAGGAGGCTGCTATTATTATCCAACATTTTAAAGAAAGAAAAAGGGGGCATGTGCCTAAGGTCACACAACTAGTACATATCAGAGGTGGAATTTGAATACAGATGTCTGGTTGCAGAGCTCACATAGTGAACTATAATGTGATACATTTTTTGTTTTTGCTCCTGTCTAAACTCTCATGCATTCCTCTTTGTTAGAAGCCTGATCTTTGTGTCTTTAAAAAAACAAAGGATTATTCTACATACCCCCGTAAAATCTCAGGTTTCTTTTTAGAATATAGCTTTCAATTAACCCAAAGGAGAAATTGACATATGATGAATGTATGTATATATTCATTCATATTACTGTCAAGATGAATTATAGTTGATTTACCTGTTAAAGAGAAGATGCATTCTTGTAAATGACAAGGTTAAGTAATAGACGTTCACACTTACATATTAAAAACTGTTTATTCTCTCTTCTGAATTGTTTTTCTTAATGAAAAATAATATTCTTCCTTTGTTCCAGGGTCTCTGTGAGTCAGAGGTAAGTCAAATATGCCATGGATTTTCTATTTTAGGACACTTTAGAACATACTTCTAAAAAATATAAATCATTCTTCCCCACCTGCCAGTGACTTCTTCTGTACCTGTCAGTTTATGTATGTGTAAGGATTAGCAGAATATAAATGTTTTTTTTTAAGTTTATCAGTTTAGAAAAAGGATGCGATTGAAACTCAGTATGATTATGGGTCCCTGGAATTATTCTCTGGAATTACGTTTAGTCAATCATTATTTGATCAGTAGATATTATTAAACAGATACCATGTTACAGATTACTGTGAAGACACTGGTGAATCTATGATGATCAAAAAAGTTATGGTCTTTCACTTTATAGATATTTGAATTTAGTAGGAAAGATAGACATTAAATAAACAATTATGAGTATAATAGCTGGTAAACAGATGTGCAGGGGAACATAAAACACGTTGAATACATTGATCTTAAGTATTTTTTACATCTAACATTCTCTCATTCTACTCCTTAGTTATACATGAGTAGGGAGATACATGTTCTCATCCTGCGTCTGTTAGTAGTGTTTGTGTAACCTGAGGAAAGTCAGGGAATCAGAATATTCAAAGCAGAAGGGATTGTAGTACCTCTCTGTACTTCACTTGCCCTTATTTATGAAAAGGCAGACAGAGAGGGTGGAGGATGGCCTAGATTAATGGTTCTCAGACCTGAGTGTGTGTCAGATCACCTGGGAGAATGTGAGAACACAGTTTGATGGATCCCCTTACCTTCCCCACAGAGATTCTGATTGAGAATCTGGTCTTGGGACCACACTTTGTGAACCATTGGCCCAGGCAATCTTTAAGAATATTTCTTATTTCTAAAGTACTATGCAGTGCAGGAAATAGGGCTATCAGGAAGCTCCCAAAAGCATTTTGGTAACTGTTTTCTCTATGGGGTGATCTTATTGTGAATTAAAAAAAAATTCTAGTAGTTTTATAATTCCAATCATATTTTAAACGATTAAGAATGAGTACAGAAAGTCATAGAACTCAATGCCAATAATATGTACCCCTCAAATCCTTGAGCTGACAAGGTCTTAAAGAGGTATTTTGGAGGCAATCCAACTAGAGTAGGGTCAACATGAATTTATAATATGAAAAGTCTTAAGTCATAATCATTTATGTCAATGATAAGGAACAAAAATCCAACATCTGTCAGCCCCAGGAAGAGGAAAACAGTTGAATTAAGAAGAAACATTTTCAAGATGATATCAAAAATAATTTTCAAAATCTTTGAATCAAAGTATTTGTAGTGTCTCAATATAGTTTTTAAAACTTTCTTAAAATGTATGTAAGGGGAGGTGCTTGGGTGGCTCAGTCAGTTAACCATCTGCCTTCAGCTCAGGTCATGATCTCAGGGTCCTGGGATTGAGCCCCATGCCGGGCTCCCTGATCAGCAGGGAGTCTGCTTCTCTCTCTCCTTCTGCTTCTCTCCCTGGCTTGTGCTCTCTCTCTCTCACTCACTTTCTCCCTCAAATAAATAAATGAAAACTTTAAAAAAATGTATGTAAGGATACAGTAGGAAAAATTGTGAAGAGTAAACAAAAATAAGTTCTTATAATAGAAAATATACAATTTGGCTTAAGTAGAGAAAGGGGGTTATACATCTACATAGGCCTAAGGTAGGACTTCTCTGGCAGGTTCTAGGTAAAAGAAATTGATGATCAATACATGAAAATCAGAAGCATACTATGTTAAAAACAAACAATATGGCAAATCACTCTTTCTTCTAAAATGAAAAGTCTGGAACTGATGACTCCTAATATCTTTCTGGCTTTAAATTCTTACTACTCTTAGTGCTAGACATAGAGCATTAATATTTACTTATTGAATTATGTCATATTTGATGATAAGCCTGCTGGCCAGCAGCCTTTGAATGAAATGTATTTGGCAAGAATACAGGTAATGGTGTACAAATTATTGTAAATTGCCTTCTCCTGCTGAGATAAAGGCATCATCTCTGCCCTTGTTTCCCTCACATTGAACTTTCTTCTCTCTGTTTCTACTTAGCCATTAATGAGCCAAAGATTTTGTAGAACAGACCAAAATCCAAGACAGATTTCAACTTGGACATTTTGTTTGCATGACTACGATGAAAGCCACGGTTGTAAAAATAACTGGGTTTGTTTGTTTTCTAATTTCTAAAGAATAGCATGGACTTCTAATCTCTCTTTCCACTTGGCAAGATAGAATTACCTGAAATATCTGGGCATTTACATTATTTCATAGCTAGTCAAATGCAAGTAGAGTAAATGGAGGACTTTGGTGCAGTACAAATCTAGGAAGAAAAGGTAGAAGATCATAGAATGTCAGAGTTGTAAAGGAAATTAGAGATCGTTACAATTAAAACACCCATTACATAAGTGAGGCAACTGAGGCTCATAAAGTTTTATTATTTTTATAGAATCATATTTATATGTTTTATTGGGTTAATTTGCCTTACTGATGAGCCTAGACAGGAGGCAGACCATAATAGTTTAAATCATACTAACCAAAAGAAAGATGATATAGCTTAATTAATATACAGACAATAGCCTTTAAGGCAAAATTAATTCCTAAGTATTTATCACTATGAAGCCACACCACTTTTAAATTATATATGTGAAATAACATAATTTTAAAATATATAAAGAAAAAACTTGAGAGAAAATGACAAATCTACCACCATAATGGGAGATTTCTTTATATACCTCTCTCAATGACTGATAGATCAAGTAGATAAAATCATTAATAAGAGTAAGGAAAATTCAAAAGAATCAAAAAGATATGCATAGAACAGTTCACCCAAGAACATTTTACACATTTTTCTCAAGTATAATGGAAAATTATATAATCATGCCATCCTTGGTCTATGCCATAAAGCAAGGCTCAACAAGTATTAAAAATTGCTATTTAACACTTTTATTTTCTGACATTAAAGCAATTAAGTTATAAATCAAAAATAAAAAATAACACAAAAGTATACATTGGGAGATTTTAAAAAACGTACTTCAGAATTACACCTGGATAAAGAAGTTTTCTACGAAATTTTTAAGCTCCAATTAATTTCAATGTAATACAAATAATTCCAGAGACTAGAAAAAGTGAGAACATTGCTCATATTTTATCAGGCTCATAAAACCTTCAGAGCAAAACCCAACAATTAGAGTGAAAGTAGGAAAAATACAGATCAATCTCACTTAACAAATATAGATGGAAAGTCCTGAAAAAGAATCAGTAAAAATATACCAAAATACACCATTACTATATTGGATTTACACAAGGAATGCCAGAATTGTTTAATATTAGAAAATCTGTTATTTTAATTTTCTATTTTAACATCTTAACATCTTACTACATATAAAAATATCAATTCAACATCTATTAATGATTAAAAACTCAATCAACTGGATAAGAAGGAAAAATATTTCATAATAGATATTTACTATAACTTAGAGCAAGGATCATATTCAGTGATGAAATTTAAGAAGCATTCTCTTTAAAATCAGAATGTGGCCTGTTATTATTACCTCTACTATGGATTGCTGTTAGACAAGGGAAATAAAAATACAGAACCAAAAGGAAGAGATGTAGTGGAATTCATAGGCAAACTGTAGCAATACAGGGTTCAGCTTGTTCCTGGTATAATCTCATTATACAAAAATCATTGACAGTCCTACACACCAGAAGTAACCAATTTATAGTAGGAAAAATGCCATTTGTAACAACAACCAAAAATCCATGGTGTGAAGAAATTCATCTAACAAGGATGCATGGACTTATTTTGGAGAAAGTTGCAAAACAGTACTGAGAGTATTAAAGAAGATAGAACAAAATGAAAAGATTAATAATATACATGGATAAAAATACTCAAATGTTAGAAGATGACAATTCTCCTAAAATTGATCTATGAGTTCAATGCAATGCAATTAACACATCAACAGGTTTGGTTTTGTGGAATTAGATAATCTGATGCCAAAATCAATATGGATGAGGAAGAGGTCAAGAACAGGACTTATTCAAAAAAAAAAAAAAAGAAAGAAAGAAAGGGAAATTTGCCCTATCAGTTATCAATGCTTATGACACATCTTAGAGTTTAAACTGTGTGGCATATTTGTTCATATGCAGAAACTTGATACACAAATTTTAAATTTGATGCACAACTTCAAATTTTAGATCTGACGCACAAATTTATCAATAGTATGGAATAGAGCAGTGCATATATAGCAAGATGGGGGAGGAGAGCAGGGGAGCAGCTCACCCTGGCAGTTTGGAGTATTTTGTGACTGACCTTGGTTAGAATTGCTTATGCATGATAAAAATAGAAGAAGAATAAGTTAGAGCCAGTTTTATTATTGATTTAAAAGTTTTCTCTTCTGCCTTCTCCAACAGAAGGCTGCACCCAATGTCTCCCTCCTCGGTGTGCCAGAAACATAGTACGTGTATGTATGGAAGCTTGGTATAAGTTACAGAAAGCATTATGTGTTGGTGGAAGAATGATGATTAGTCTATAAATGGGTAAGGGACAATATTTTCATGTGGAGAAAAATCAAATTAAGTTCTAGGAAACACCTTTTTAAATTCAGAGTCAGAAATAATTTTTTTTAGATAAGAAAAAAGCACAAATCATAGAGGAAAAGACTGAGACAGTTAACTCTGCTGAGAATAGGGAGGAGAAAAAGAAGGATGTTACTGACAAAAGATTAGTATCCAGAATATATAAGAAATTCCAATAAGAAAAAGACAAACAATCCAGTATAAAATAAGCAGAGGATATAAACAGACAAATCACAGAAAATGAACCAGAATAGCCAAAAACACAGGAAGTGATATATGACCTCACCAATTACTAATTAAGGACTCACTAATAATTAAAGATAGAGAAATAAAAACACTACATCTGAGGCTAATGATGTACTATGTGTTGGCTAATTGAATTTAAATAAAAAAAATAAAGAAATAAAAAGAAAAACAGAATATTTTAAAGTGGTCAAATTACCTGAATTAAAAATTTAACTAAATTACTAGATTTACAATACTAAATTTTGGTATGAATATAAGGGAATGAGAATTCTCAGAGAGCACTGTTAGGTATGACTGCTTTGCAAAATTCTAGAGTATAAATTGGTACAACCACTTTGGAAGACATTTTTATAAAACATAGGAAAGTTGAAAATGTACCTGCTCTATGACCTAGTAATCTCATTCTGAGAAATACACATTAGATCTATTTTTCTTTTCAAACTTTTTCTTGAAATCACAACATACAGTAAAAAAAAAAAAAAAAAAATCCGTGTTGCATTAGACAAAGTAGACATAAACACACAGATGTAATGTAGTTCACCAAATATTACTAGCTCCCTACCTTCTTGCTACATGATCTTTAAATAAGGGCTCTCTGTTCACAATTCTTTGTCCCATTGAGCCTGTATGAATCATATGACGAGTTTTGGCCAGTGAACTGTGAGCAGAAGTAATGTGTATCACTTTCGTGTTAAAGCTTTAATTGTCTGCAAGATTTTCTATATTTTTTCCCCACCATGGCAACTAGAAACTTTTGAGATGTTGCTTGCTTACTCAGCCTGTGTCCTCGAGTAAGGAGATGTAGAACAGAGCCTTCAACCAACCCAAAATGGACATACAGACTGACTAATAAATAAGTCTTTGATTTTACCAACCACTGAGACTTTGGAGGTTTTGATCCTTCAGCATTACATGGCCCATACTGAGTATTACAATATTCTTACCTTTATTATGTACAAGAACTAATACAATTGACCTAAAATTGAGCATATTAAAACAAAACAAAAAAAAACACCCCACATTTATTTGCTCATGATTCTGTATTCTAGCCTAGACCCTACTGGGAAGGTCATTTTTTGGTTTCCCAGGTCATTCATAAAGAAGCATCACCTGGAGATTAGGGAGCTATCCGATCAACGTTGGCTTTGGTTCCATGTGCATCACCTCAGTCAGAATGGCTGAACTAGCTTGGCCTCTCTCTCTTCATGTAGGATAAATGGATTTCTTCACATGGTGGCTCAGGTCTCTGAGAACAAAAGAAAAATATGCCAGACCTCTTCAAAGCCAGCCTTCAGAACTTGGAAAACACACTTCATCCCATTTTATTGGCTAAAGCAAGTCATAACGCCTGGCCATGTTAAGGAGAAAGGAAATAAATGCCATCTCTGTATGGGGAGGAGGCATAAATATACTGGGCCAGGAGAAATTGTTGATGGTCATCTATATGGACCAGCTACAACATTATGTGTTATGAATCCTGGTATTCTATTCTATTATTCTATTATTTCACTCTGTCTTAATCTATTTTGTCATTGTTTAGAATGATAGTCTTGATATAGGAAATTGACTTGATAAACTCTAATGGGTTTAACACAGTCCGATAAACACTGCCCTAGAGAAACCTGCACATATGGACCATAATTATAGAAGAGTACTATAATGTCTACTGAAGCATTGTTTGTAAGAGCAAATTTTGAAAACATCTTAAATGTCCCTCAAGAGGGAATTAAATGTGTAACATATTACTTGTTCATATGGTAGAATATTGTTCATTGCTTTAAAATGACTGAATGATAGATACATCAGAAAACAATACATAGGTAGATAAGTAGATTGATGGATAGATGTCTAAGACAATGCTGAGTGAAAACATCACATTTTAAAATAAAACATGCAGCATAATAGTATTTATCTTGTTAAAAACATGCAAGGTAATTCTACACATTATTTATGGATATGCAGATGCACATGTAGAAGATTTCATACCAAATTAATAAAAGCAGTTGCCTTTGGGGAGGAAGGGAGTAGAATGGAAATGAGTAGAGAAATAGAATTTAAAATTTTTATGTTCTTCCATTGTTTTAATTGGAATTAAAAATAATAAAATGTAGATGAAATCAGAGAAGGAGACAAACCATAAAAGACTCTTAACTATAAGAAACAAACTGAGGGAAACACCTGGGTGGCTCAGTTGGTTAAGTGTCTGCCTTTGGCTCAGGTCATAATCCTAGGGTCCTGGGAGTCTGCCTTCAGCTCAGGTCATGACCCCAGGAGCCTGGGATCGAGTCCCACGTTGGGCTCCTTGCTCAGTGGGGAGCCTGCCTCTCCCTCTGCCTGCCACTCCCCCTGCTTGTGCTCTCTGACAAATCAATCAATCATCAATCAATCAATCAAATCTTTAAAAAAAAGAAAGAAACTGAGGGTTGCTGGAGGGGAGGTGGGCGGGGGGATTGGGTAACTGGGTGATGGGCATTAAGGAGGGTACATGTTGAAATGAGCACTGGGTGTTATATGCAATTGATAAATAACTGAACTGTACCTCTGAAACTAATAATACACTATATGTTAATTAATTGAATTTAAATAAAATTAAATAAATAATAAAATGTCAAAAATTTAAAATTTGGGGATACTGAGTAATTTTCTATTTTTTCAGTTTTCTTTGTGGTGAGAGAGAGAGCACTATTGTTGGGGGGTTGCAGAGGGAGAGGGAGAGATTATCTTAAAGCAAGCTCCGTGTCTAGCCTAGAGTCCAACATGGGGCTCGGTCCCCATGACCCCAAGATCATGACCTGAGCCGAAATCAAGAGTCCGATGCTTAACTGACTGAGTCATCCAGGCACCCGTTTTTCCAGTATTTTTAAGAGCCTGAACAATAGTGGAGATACTTCTTTTTTCAGATAATTATTTTTATTAATTATATTTTGACTCCTCCGAGAGGGGTCAGAGAGTCTGGCTGGAGCACTGACACTTGTCAAGAATTTAAGAACTTGAGCTGGTGGGTATTTTTGCAAAAAGGTCAGTTGCACAAAGAACTAGAAACAGATTAGTTTTAAGTTCCTATAGAGAAAAGGGGTCAAAAGCAAGGAAGTCAATGTCGGCTATTAATCAGTGAATGAAAAGGTGTCACACATAAGAGACAAAGCAGTCAGGAGCTTTGTGGACTGGGTAGGGTAGGGAATGAAATGGAGTCAGAGCAATGTCAGAAGTGAAGATCCACAGTTCAAGATGCTCCTGGAGAAGAGGACTCAGCTGCACTGAGTTTTGTGAGTAGATGGGCCTGGTTTGAAGACCGGGACTGGGGCCAGCAGAATCACGTACTATGGTGTTTTCATCCTGAGTCGAGTGGTTGCTGTCAGAGCTTCTCTGGAATACTTTGTTCAGCAGCCAAGTTGCCGTTCTTATGGGAATAATCAAGGTGGGTGCTGAGAGAGTCTCACATGTCCAGAGCTCTATAAAGAAGTGGCAGTGAAGTGATTTCTTGTCCAGATAAGGCACAGGCCACTTGTTGCCATCAGACAGAATTGGCAAGAGTGAGTTAAGGTAATCATGTTAGTTTGGCAGCTGGCTCTCATGGACTCTGAGACACCGCCATCTGCTAGTGGTTCCCTTTGCTTTCCTGACATGTTTCGTCTTTCTTCCAAGGTAAGAGGGAGGTCATTTAGTGATCAGTCTGAATGAAGACTGGAGGCAGGAGGGAAGTTGTCCATTTTCTCTTTTTCTCAAGATTTCTGAGAATTATTTTGATCCCAAGAGGTGTGCCCAAGGGAACATGAATTACTGGTGAATTACCAATCAAGGTGAAGAAAGAGAAAATGTCAGGTAAATGTTATCTCTGTGTTGTTTACTTAGACGTTTCCCTGAGGGAAGAGGACTAAATCATTGAGATTGAGTGAGTGGTTTTGCAGCTCTGTAATTCCTCTCCGCTGACAGCTGTAGTTGTAACCTTGTATTTGACATTTAAAAAGCACAGTGCTGAAGAAACATAGTGAAGGTTCTAGAATGCCTAGTTCTGCTTTGCCTTACTGACTGCCTCTACCTGAATTTATCGTTAATTGCACGTTGTCTTTTCCGCTGTGATCCCATTGAGCAAGGAGCCCGATGTGGGACTCGATCCCAGGACCCTGGGATCATAACCTGAGCCAAAGGCAGCCGCTTAACCGACTGAGCCACCCAGGCGTCCCCCCATGTCCCTAATTCTTGATATCATTTCAGTGGTAGTGGGGAGAGGTAATTCCCAGTCAGCAGCATTCTCTTCCTCGTGGCTTGGGAAAAATCAGTGGCTTCAATATTTTTCAAAAAAAGTGTTGTGATCTATTTGTCGGTTCATATACACTAGTTCTGGTTCATTAATGTAGTAATTCATGTAAATATTTATTAAAGATTTATTGACTACCTACCACAAGGGAGAATTTCACTGTAGTGTGTACAGACACTTGGATTTCCATAATAAATAAACAAATACCTGAAAAAATTGAAGTATTTTTTTACAACTCTTGAAATCAGTGGAAGAAAAGTGCTTAAGAACTCCAGTCTGGGGGCGCCTGGGTGGCTCAGTCATTAGATGTCTGCCTTCGGCTTGGGTCATAATCCCAGGGTCCTGGGATCGAGCCCCACGTGGGGCTCCCTGCTCAGTGGGAGGCCTGCTTCTCCCTCTTCCACTCCCCCTGTTTATGTTCCCTCTCTCGCTGTCTATCAAAAAAAAAAAAAAAAAAAACAGAACTCCAATCTGTAAGCCATGTTTTGGGGTAGCTGGTGCTTTCATAAAGAACAGATGCCCAGACTGAATGTAGCCTAGGAGGGAGATGCACGGCATCTCCAGATGTGCTGTTTTGGCCAGGGAAGCTATCTTTATGAGTTGTTTTGTTTTGTTTTGTTTGATAATTTAATGCGGGAAACTTCACCTTCTAGGAAGATAAAGTAGATGCCCTTTCCTCTATTCCTTTAAGTAGGACTAAAATCCCTGGATATTAGGTATAAAACAAATGTGAGAAGACTCTAAAAGGTGTGAAAAGAAGGCAGACTGCTTAGAAATATGGGGACCCAAGGAACAACATGGTGGTGAGTTCTCTCTCTTTTTTAATCTCCTTTATTTTAAGCTTAGAGCTGAAGAATCCAGTACCCCAGAAACATGTAGGGAGTATAGACACAAACAGCCTCATCAGAAGCCTGCTCTTCTAGCCAGAGGGACATCTTAGCAAGACAGAACACATTTAAACATTAACTTCACTGCATCCAAACACCGCAGGACAAACCCTGGCTCCACCCCACCTGCACTGAGCTGTTTTGCTATTGCTTAAAAATGGCCGGGGTCTCTCCCTGTGAGTCTAGATGCAGCCTCACACTCTTCAGTACCACGCTTCAGGCAGCTGTTGCCATCTTACTTGTATTGACAGAAGCGGTCAACCTGTTGGTCAGTGCTCCACTATATATCAACCTAAAACAGCTGTTGCTTCTAGTGCCTACATGGGGAGCAGGCCACGCAGGTGGTTCATCTAGTTTCCTCTCGCACCTCTAGGATACATCCCCCACGCGTCCCTCTCCTTGTCCATCTTTTGCACCTATTCTCATTTGAAGCAATGGTATTTGTGAGATAAGTTATGTTTTTTTCTGGGAAGCTTGTAAATTTTAAAACACAGGGCTTGAGAATTCATGTCCTAGAGGCACAGAAATTAAAACAATCCTTAGGAGAATTAGAATTAGGTACATTTTTATTTTTATGGATACAAATACAAAAAGATATCTTACATTTCATGATTTTAATGAGGACCTTAGAGTCAGAAATGAAACGTGTGCATTTATTAAAAATGTGTTGAGAGAGGCCCATATTTTGGGATTATTCTCTAACTCCTTTGGGGTTTATGAAACCTGCCCTAGGCTGTTTCCTTGGCGTGGCTGACCCACAGAAAAAAATAAAACCTGTTTGAGATGGTAATGAATGGGTCAAACTAAAAATCCTTGCTGTCCTAGGCTTTGTGGCAGGCAGCGTGCAACATAGTTATGAGATACGATCAACTCCATTGAGATGTAAACAGGATTACACTGAGACTTTCCAAGAAAGATTGATCTTCCTGACTCAGATGCTGTTCCCTCTTCCTTCCCTTCTTACTTTGGATGCAGTCATGGCAGCCTCATCTGCAGAAGCCACTCACAAATCATGATCGAAAGGCCAAGAGAATCACAGACACATTTACCCTAACACTGCAGTATTGAGCCAAGGCCAGGAGCCACTTACCTCCAGACTTTCATTTTATGAGAAAAACAAACCCATATTTTTAAAGCCAATGTAGTCGGGGTTTTTTGTAGCTTGCAGGCAGATAATAGACTGGGCTTATTGTCAATGTCCACAGGAGATTATGTTCTTTTCTAAAAGATAGAGGGACTTCTCAGCTCAATAAGAATTGTGACAAACTTTCACAAGGGAAGTTTGAGGATGTAATCATGGAATAGGAAGAAATATCTAAAATAACTCCAAGTCAGAAATTAGTAGGCTGAGTCCGAGAGACATGTAAATCATGCTGAGTATGTGAGCATATAACCCCTCTGCACTCCCTAGGAGAGATTTTATAGCTTGTGTCAGATTTCAAAGAGTTCTGAGTCTCAAGCAAATTTAAGAACCGCTATAAGAGTTTCTGGCATAGACCACTAGAAATAACTGATAACTCGTTCACTATCAAATCCTGTAAAATTAACATTTTTGAGCATTTCCTGCTTTTCAGCACGGTGTTGAGTGTTGCATCTACCTCTCTATTATCTCATTTACTCCTTAGAATAGCCCTGTGATGAAAGAATCTTTCTACTCTCATTTACTAGACGAAGAAACTGAGACTTAAAGAGATAACTTGCCCCTGACCCGCAAGCACTGTCTGTTTTGTCTTACTCGTCTTGTCTCCTCAACACCAACACTGGTAAATAGTAAATAGTGAATAAATGTTTTCAGTGAGTAGTAAGTGCATACTGCTTCTGTACATACTATACAGCTTTATTGAGAACCTGTTATCCTCTGACCTCATTCTGAGGTGTTAAATCATAAAATGTCCGTAAGAGATTTTCCTTGTACTTAAGGAAATGGCAGTTCAGTGCATCAGATTTCATGTAAACAGGAATTTTTTTTTTTTTTTTACTAACATATTCAAGGACAAATTAACAGAGAGTTGGTGGACTTCAAACTGTGAGCATAGCAAACAAAGACAATAGCAACTGCAAAGCACAGGCTCATTCAAAAACAAGGATGGGTAAATAAGGATGTGAGAGTGATTAATATATAAAACATAGGGAAGCAGTGGCAAGAGAGGAGTTAGATTTAGATTAAATTATGAAGGGTGTTGTATAGCAAGCTAAGAAGTTGGGATTTTAGGATTTTATTCAACTGGTAATGAGGTATTAACATGGATAGCTAAGCAGTGAAGTGAAAGCTCAACTTTGTTTTAAGCAAGACAGTTCTGGAATCAGTGTGGAAGAAGGACTACCTAGCTGTAGTTGTCTCGGCATAAATGCTGAGGGCATTTGGCTTGGGACTCGGAGTGGTTAGATATGGAAGAGTCCTTAGGAGGGATGGTATGTGATATCTTATGAAAAGCATAAGAAAATAAAATAGCATTATTGGACTTGCAGCACTTTTGGGTCATTCACAGATATGCATTGAGTGGCAAAAAATCTGAATTGCCTAGCATGCATGGTATCAGCTGAAGTGAAATAAGGTGATGTTTTGCCTTCTTGTTTTAGCACTCATACTGTAAACAAGTATGCTTTTCACAATCTATTTAGTGCCACATTTCTCACATTTTGTGCTTTTTGTTGTTGATTTCACTATTAAAATGGCTTCCAAGCATAATGTTGAAGTGCTGTCTAAAGCTCCTAAGTGCAAAGAGGCTGTGGAGTGCCTTAGGGAGAAAATGTGTATCAGATACACTTTGTTCAAACATGAATTTTAGTGCTTTGGGCCATGAATTCCATGCTAATGAATCAATACTATCTATTAAATATGGTGTCCTTAAACAGAAACACACATAAAACCAGGTTATGTATTGATAGGTTGACAAAAATGTGACCAGAGGCTTTCAGGAACCTAACCCTGTTTTTCCCCTTGGAGCAATGATTCAGCATTTGCTAATTCATTTTTCACAGCAATTTTATAGAACATAACTACTAATAATGAAATCAACTTGTATATATCATAGAATGTTCGACCTAGAAGAGACATTTGAAATGACCAAATTCAATGCCATTATTACACAGAAGAAACTGCAGTCTGAAGGTGCAAAATGCAGTACCCAAGACTGTATACTTATTCATCGCTGAGATTGGACCAGCATTAAGACTCTTAATTTTTTCTTCAGTGGTTTTTCTACTTCACAAAAATATCAACCTTTAAACAGAGTACTGCCATGGATGGAATATTTAAATCAAAGTATTAGCTGATTTGATTTCCTCTTATTAATTGGAAGGAGATCTATGATAGACATAATGAATCATACACAAGATGCATAGTTTCTGCTCTGCTTCCCTGCCTTCATCAAGACTGATAGTAAACTTGTGTGATTTCGGTCTAAACTTATATAGACTCAGAACCTAAGAGGCTTTCAAAGATGACTAGAAGGAACTCTCATGCGCATAACCTGGAAATACCTGAAATACACCTGGACATACCACACTTCTAATACCAACCATCAGCTTTTTGGGAAGTCATAATCTAGTACAGGAGTCAACAAACTATGACCTACAGGTTAAATTTGTCCCACTGCCTGTTTTTTTTTTTTTTTTTAAGATTTTATTTTTATTTATTTATTTGAGAGAGAGAGTGAGAGAGAGAGAGAGCACAAGAGGGGGGAGCGGGAGAGGGAGAAGCAGACTCCCTGCTGAGCAGGGAGCCCGATGCGGGACTCGATCCAGGGACTCCAGGATCATGACCTGAGCCGAAGGCAGTCACTTAACCAACTGAGCCACCCAGGCGCCCCCACTGCCTGTTCTTATAAATAAAGTTTTATTGGAACTCACCTAATATTTATTTATGTATTGTCTATAGCTATTTTCATGCTATAACTGTATAACTGAGTAGTTGTAACAGAGATTATATAACCCTTTGTGTTAACTATCTTGCCCTTTATAGAAAACGTTTGCTGACCCATGGTCCAGCCTATAGCATGAACTTTGGTGCCAGTCTTCCATGTAAATTTTTTGTGATGACAGTCTTTGAAAACATTTCATCAGTCGTTTTGCCCTTAACTTCTGGTTTAAGATATTCCAATGAGGAGCCTTATCAAAGTGTCTAGATGACACGAGAGGATTATCTTTTGCTATTTGGTGTCATCCCAAAATCTGAATCAATTTAACAAGTGATCCATAACTCATTTTAGCACTTAGTGAAATACATGTCAGTCACCTGACTTCCTCCACTTCAGGACTACAGTGGTAAGATTCTAAGTCTATAATGCATTGCTTGCTTTAGCCCATCCTTACCAGCTGTCAACACTACCTGAACCAATTGTTACTGTGGCTGTCAGAGCTGACATTTGAAATCAGCAACAGGACAGAATTAACTTCCCAAGTGTCTTTCCTGTTGCACAAGCATATGTAAGAAATGCTTTTATTGAGCTTAGTGACATTTGCTACCCAAGTACTGACAAAACATCGTGTCTAAACAAATGTTGATTGCACAGATTCTTCTTCCCATGATAATGAATGTTAAACACATAGAGATAATTACATAATAATCTCAAAACCACACACAGTGACTTTTGCTTAATGGAATTACTTAGGAAAGAGTGTTTTAATTTTGTAACCTGACACTTTAATAAAAAGAATACTGTGGTAAACATTTTATCAGAGCTTCTTCTATATTCTGATTCTTGTTGAAATGAACATTGTATGGAGGCTTTCTGAATGTTTAAAAATTTCTTAATTAGCATAGTGTGGCTAAATTAACACATCATTTCAGTTTCTTGTTAGTCTCAATAGATATCTTCAATAAAGAAGGTTTAGTGCCCCAAATGGGTATTTTATTAGAATTAAGAATTTTATGAAATCTTTGCCTTTGAATCTGCTAGGTGTGGGGTAGAGCGAAGTGAGGTAGTAGGGCTTGGGGTAATCAGACAAAGTATGAAAAACTGCTATTCTCTCCTGGATATAAACTAGAGAATATTTTTTCATAGACTCTTTTTTTTTTTTTTTTTTTTAAGAAAGAGAGATGGGGAATAGGGGCAGAGGGGGAGAGAGAGAGAGAATCTTAAGCAGGCTCCACGCCTAACATGGGGCTTGATGTGGGGCTTGATCCCAGGACCCTGAGATCATGACCTGAGCCAAAATCAAGAGTCAGATGTTTACCCAACTGAGGCACCCAAGCACCCTTTTCATGGACTCTTTCTATGGATTGTAGGAATAGTAGATCAGGAATGAAAAGAAAAACATAACCATGGGTGAGGAATACAGAAAGATAAGATGCCTTAGGCTTAAACACCATATTGAGGAAAGAATGACAAGGGTATGGGTCAAGACTGAGGGTGGACATACACAAAAATTAACTCAATATGTATTAAAGATTCAAATGTAAGACCTAAAATTGTAAAACCTAGAAGAAAATATAGTGGGTAAACTTGACATTAGTCTTGGCAATGATTTTTTTGGATTTGACACCAAAAAGCAAAGGAAGTGAAAGGAAAAATAAATAAGCAGGACCATGTCAAACTAAAAAGCTTCTTCACACAGAGGGAAAACAATCAACAAAATGAAAAGGTGACCTATGGAATGAGAGAAAAAATTTGCAAACCACATATCTGATAAGGGGTTAATATCCAAATATATAAGCAACCCATACAACTCAATAGCAAAAAAAGAAACAACTCATTAAAAAATGAGCCTTAACCTGAATAGACATTTTTCCAAGGAAGACATTCAAATGTCTAAGAGGTATATCTAGAGATACTCAACGTCATTAATCATCAGGGAAATGCAAATTGAACCACAGTGAGATATCACCCCACACCTGTTAGGTGTTATCAAAAAGACAAGAGATAACAAATATTGGTGAGGGTGGGGAGAAAAGGGAACACTTGTGCACTGTTGGTGGGAATGCAAACTGGTGCAGCCACTCTGGAAAACAAGTAGGGAGGTTCCTCAAGAAATTAAAAATAGAATTGCCATATGATCCAGAAATGCCAGTTACAGGTGTATATCCAAAGGAAACAAAATCATTATCTTAAAGAGATACCTGTACTTTCAAGTTCATTGCAGCATTATTCACAATAACCAATGTATGGAAACAACCTAAGTGTCCACTGATGGATGAATGGATAAAATGTGATAGATAGATAGATATAGAGATAGATATATGTACACACAAACGAATGTTATTTAACCATCAAAAAAGAAGGAAATCCTGTCATTTACAACAACATGGATGAAACTGGAGGATATGATGCCAAGTGAAATAAGCTGGACAGGAAAAGACAAATTCCACATGGTATCACTTATGTGTGGAACTCCCTCATAAAACTCAGTAGAAAAGTGGTTTCCAGGGTCTGGGGGTGGGGAAAATAGGGAAATGTTGGTAAAAGGATACAAGCTTTCCATTATAAGACGTAAAAGGTCTGAGGATCTAATGTGTAACATGGTGACTATAGTTGATAACACTGTATGGTATAATTGAAATTTGGTAAGAAAGTAGAGCTTAAATATTCTCCCCAAAATGAAAAAAAAATGTGTATGTGAGGTGATGGATGTGTTAATTACCTTGATGGAGAGAATCCTTTTACAACATATACATATATCAAATTATCACATTGTATGCTTTAAATATCTTACAATATTTTGGTCAATTACACCTCAGTAAAGCTGGGGGACAAAAAATGAGGGTGAAGACATAAGATGGTCTAGGCTATATTTATAAAACAAGTTGTGATGTGCAGAAATGATCACTATTACATATGACATACATTTAAGAAATGTAAGAGAGATTAAGTAAGGCTACTGAGGATGCCTTGGCATTGGGAAAAGTAGGCTGTTTGAGAAGAAGCACAAAATATGAAGATGGGCATATTTAGGATATGAGACTGTACATCTAGCTTCTACAATTTTATATTGAGTTAGTTGATCTATGGTTCTAGTTGTAAATCACCAACAGCAAAAATCACTATAAAATGCCTAAGGGCATGTGTAGTTGTGATCAGAAAGGACTGTCCATTTCAAAGCTATTCTTTTGTGTAGTCTCAGCTGACCGTAGCTGAGTCTAAACTTTTTTACCTGTTCATAGGCCAATTGTGAAACCAGTGACCATTCTGACAATGATCTGTAATGTGGGGCTCATCAGCATCATGAATTTGATCATTCCAACCAACTAGCCTCGAGTATAAAGGCAGTGGAGTGCTGATTTTCTGAAGATCCATTGCTCAGTTCCTAACATCCTGGACTTTAAAGTCAGAAAGATATAAATTTTATATCCAGCTTTGTCATTTATTAGGTGTGTGACTTTGGACACTTGACTAAACTCCGTCTAAACTACAACACTTTAATTATGTTAAGATAAAAATAATAATTCCCAGGCTTGGTTTTCTGATTAAATGAAAAAAAAAAAAAAGAAATTACCTTGAATATAGGAAGCATCAATAAATCAGTTATTATATAAATAAATAGTTTCACCCTTTGAATATGATCATGGGCTATATTAAGGGCCAAGTATTCCATAGTCTATAAGCAAATAATAGAGATAAGCAAAGAAGGGCAGAACAGCCAGAGTCTTCCAAAGGTGTTCTTTGAAGCCAGAGTTGAACAAAAATTTATTTTTTTAGATTCTAGTGTTAATTTGATGTTCTCATGGCTGCAGCAGAGATTGCTTTTATACCATACCATTTCACCAGATGTGGTTTTTAAATCTGTGTGAGGACCCAAGAGATGGCTCTACAAGATGCAGAGTTATACAGAATTAAGTCTACTCTCCTTACAAATAGGTCTAGACAGCAGTTCGTGACACTGTGTTTTGCTAAGTGTCTTAAAGCCAATGTTCATCACAACTCAGCTTAGTGCTACCGGATGCACTAATAAATACATTTTAGGACTGTTCCATTTGAGAAAACAAAATCTGTAGATTAAAGTTCAGCTGGAAGGTTGTGACTCAGTCTCTCAAGTGTGCTGTCTGCAAAGTAGCTCCTTAAAAGAACACAAAGGAAAATATTTCACAGTCAAGTTTAGCCGCTAGGTTTCTAGGGAATTAGAACTGAGCCTTGATGTCCAAGTGGCTTTTTTAGAAAATTCTCATATGTGTATCAAGTAAAAAACAACTTCACTTCAGCAGTCCTTTGCTCTTTTAGAGTTTTTCAATTATGCTGCCTTCTTTTGGTTCCTTAAGAAGAATCTTCTCCAAACTTTCATGGTTTGGTGAAACAATGATCTCATATAATTTTTTTAAAAAGAGAAATTTTAGGATTTGAGGAGGATATCTTCTCAGGCTGTCTTTGATGGCAGAGATTGACCTATACTAGGATGTTCAAAATTGACCTCTATAGAACTCTAGCTGTTCCTTAATATGCTTCATGAGAAAGAAGGTAGTAACACCATCAAATTTAATTTAGGGATTATGTTCGATTCCTACACAATCTCCTAAAAATTGTGAGAAGCTTCATGCTAAAGAAACTTGTTTGCTTATGTTTAACCCATTGTTTAACTCAATGTTAACTCCAGTTTTTCCAAACGTATTTATAGAACATGACCCTTTTTTCCTCCAGCTACAATATATTGTCCCCCTGTGAAACTATTGTTCTGTGGGGTATACTTTGGGAAGCGTTAATATACCCATCATTGACAAGTAATTTCAGAAAGATGAAGATGGATATTTAATTAGTTACCTTATCATACAGAATGGGGTGGCACCCTTAACTGATGATAGTTTTATATCTACTTCTTGTATTGGTCCAGTCCTCCTCTCTGTAATGTGGGCTGCATTTTGTATTGGTGACCCTACAGAAACAGATTAGCCTGTGCTGAAAATAACCCTTCTTACACATGAAGAAGAGGTGACTTCCCCCTTTAGGCTGTCTCCAGGCAATTGTCCAGAAGGATTCCATCCTCTTAAAATTTCCCTTTAGTCTTTTTTCTTCCATGATTTTCTCCAGATCTTTTTAAAGCAGGTGCAGAAGTACAGCACTAATGTTCTCTATTTTTTCAACATCAAAGCCCATCTAAGTTATTTTGCATATTGGTTCTAGTTCTATATTTAGATGGTTGTTTTTAATTTCCAGACTACATCATCTTATACTATCAGCCATTGACTATTAGCATGTTTGAATAGATAATTACTTTATCAAGTCTGCTTTGCATTTAGCTTCATTCTTTTCTGGTTTAATTACTTTCTTAAAAAAATTGTCACTTTCTGCAAATGTAATGAAGGCATCCTTCATTTAAGGCACTGATAAAATTTTCAAGCAACTCAGATCCCAGATTCCACTCTCCACCTCCACTCATGCTTCTCAAAAAATTTCCTCAAGGTAGCCCCACTCACTCACTACCCAGTCTTTGGAGTTAACCCAAGTATTGAAGTTTTTTGAATGCAAGTTATGAATGTCACCCCTCTTTACATCTTGGATCCATGCAGTATCTGTACATGGTATGTTTTCAGTGCATGGCTGTGTAAAGAGAACATCAACAAACCATATCAGAATAGCATGATCTAGACCATACTTCAGAGCTAACTAGTAAAAATACCACTTGGGAAATAACAAATGCCATAGGAGATCCCACAAATTATATCTATTGTTTCTTCCTTATTTACGGAGCTTGTTTTCCTATGATAATAAGAAATTAGTGTGTTACACACCTCCATTTCCTCAAGCCACATTATCTCCCTGCTAAATGTGTACTAAGCTAGATGGCTGCTAGCTCACATTTTTATAAAATTTATTTATTTTTTCATATTTTAACATTTGTAAAGTCGGATGAATCTTAAAATTGATGGCATCCTAGTATTGGGTCATAGTTTAATTGGCAGAGGTTTTTCTTTCTTTGTGATGCATATAATAATGATGAGTAAGATTCAATAGAGATTTGATGAAATACAGTATTTTAATGCTCCCAGTATGTAGAGTACAATGCTTTGTGCTGGGCATGGCAAAGTTCTTAGAGAAGAATTAAAATAATGTGAATATATCAGTTGTATCATGCTTATAAAGAGTTCCCACATACATTGTATCACTTGATGGCAGTGGAGTCATTATTAGCCTAAATTTATACCTGACAAAAAATACACACTTAAATGATTTGCCCAAGGACATAGATTCACAAAGGCAGGAACCATGTTTATTTTATTTAGAAAGCACAGTATAGTGTTTGGCATATAGTGGGAACTTCATACATATTTGTAGAATGAATGGAAGAATGAACTTGTACTCAAGTTTAACTTATTCTCATTTGAATATTTTTCCCTTTCCTTTATAACATTGGTCCATCTCCCTCATCTCTCTCTAGTACTTTACTGTCTCTCACAAGTGATGAGCTCATTAAGAGGCAAGACCAAATGAAAACACATTTAAAAACCCTATCATGGGGCGCCTGGGTGGCTCAGTTGGTGGGGCGACTGCCTTCGGCTCAGGTCATGATCCTGGAGTCCCAGGATCAAGTCCCACGTCGGGCTCCCTGCTCAGCAGGGAGTCTGCTTTCCCTCTGACCCTCCTCCCTCTCATGTGCTCTCTCTCTCTCTCTCATTCTCTCTCTCAAATAAATAAATAAAATCTTAAAAAAAATAAAAAATAAAAATAAATAAAAACCCTATCATGGGGCGCCTGGGTGGCTCATTCGGTTAAGTGTCTGCCTTCAGCTCAGGTCATGATCCCAGGGTCCTTAGATCAAGCCCCATGTTGGACTCTCTGCTGAGCAGGGAGTCTGCTTTTCCCTCTCCTTCTGCCCCCTTCCCCCCAGCCCCCACTCATGCCCTCTCTCTCTTTCTCTCTCAAATAAATAAATAAAATCTTTTAAAAAATAAAAATAATAAAAAACCTATCATGACAATGTGATGAACATTTAGAGTTGGAAGGATTTTAAGAGATTGTTTACTCCTATCTTCTTCATCCTGAAGAAAAATAAACCAAGGACACAAGAGACTAAATGATTTCTTCAAGTTTATATGACCAGTAAATGGCAGACCTCAACTTTGAGCCAGGCATTCTGGCACTTTGCATTACACTACCACCATTTCCTTTATATTGTTGGTCTAATAAAGCCAGCTAATCTCTTGTCTTCAAGATTAGTTTGAATTTGCAATACATGTGTCCAAATTGCTAGAACTCTCCCTTTGAGTCCTCACAGGAGATTCAACCTCAAATTTTGCAAAACAGAATTTATTATAGCCCATTCAACTTTGCTCTGCCTCATGTATTCCCATCTGGGCTAATGGAAGACCCTTTTTCAGTCAATCTGGTGCAAACACTTGAGAATCATCCTTTGATTTCTCTCTCTCCCTGCAGAGTAACTGCTGAGTCTTGGTAATTTCAGAAACTACCCATTTCTCACATCTGTCTGTTATCCCACACATAATGGCCTGGTTTTAGGCCATTGTCGTCTCCCTCCTAAAATATCATGGTGGCCCCTATAGGGTCCTTCCTTTCTTGGGTCTTATCCTCTGAAATCTATTCTATAAATTGTATAGTAAAAAACTATAAATATGAAACTGATCTTGATTCTCTTCCCTTTCAAATCTTTTACTGGTTCTTTACCTTCAGATTCAAATCCAAGTCCTCAATATGACCTATGAGTTCTTCCAAATTTGGCTTCTGCCTAACTCCACTCTGTTTCCCAATTGAACCCACACCTCAGGGGTGCCTGGGTGGCTCAGTCGGTTAAGAGTCTGCCTTCAGCTCAGGTCATGATCTCAGGGTCCTGGGATCGAGCCCCACATTGGGCTCCTTGCTCAGTGGGGAGTCTGCTTCTCCTTCTCCCTCTGCCTGCCACTCCCCCTGTTTGTACTCTCTCTCTCTGCCAAACAAATAAATAAGTAATCTTAAAAAACAAAACAAAACAAAACAAAAAAAACCCACACCTCATAGTCATGCCAGACATTCAGGCACAGTGATTAGGAGCTCTGCTCTGGAGTTTCACAGATAGAACCAATTCCTGGCTCTACTTTACTAAATGTTTAAATATATTTTTAGTGACTTAATTTCTCTAGGCCTCAGTTTCCTCATTTTCAAAATGAGGCTAATGAGGTTCCTATTCTATTGCATTGTTGTAAGAATAAAGGTTATAATTGGTGTAAAGTATTGGTTATATACCTGACCCATGCATTTTTAGCATGCAGTACATATTAGCTATTATTATATTTTATGGTTCTATGCCTTTATTCATGTAGAGTAACTTTCTAGGAATGTAATTTCTTTTTGCCTTAGCTTGAGACGTTCTTCCTCATCATTGAAGACTCAGTACAGTCTTTATTCGACTTGAAAAACTTCCTTAACAACCTTTCCCAAGCAGGGTTCTCTAGCGCCTGTGTGCATCTTTATCATGCTACACTTATTGACTTATATATCTGTCCAACTACACTGAGTTCCTTGAGGGCAGCAGTTGTGGCTTTTAACTCTGTTCTGAGAGTCTAGCATGGCGTCTGAGACAGAGGAGTCACTTTATAAATATTTATTGAAATGATCTAACAACCATGAGGGCAGGATATCATTACTGTATCCCTAGCCTCTGACTTATATATAGTAGGCAAGTTGATAAATATCTGTTGAATGGATAAATTAGTGGATATAAAGATGAATAAATACTCCTGCAACTAATACAATACTGTATGTTAATTACACGTCAATAATAATAATAAAAAGAATCATAGGGAGTAGATGTGGTGTATACACACAATGAAATATTACTTAGCCATATAAAAGAATGAGATCTTGCCATTTGGGAGAACATGCATGGGCCTAGAGGATATTATGCTAACTGAAATAAGTCAGACAGAGAAAGACAGATATCAAATGATTTCACTTATATGTGGATCTAGAAAACAAAATGAACAAACAAACCAAAAATTAAACTCTTAAATACTGAGAACAAACTGATGGTTGCCAGAGGGGAGGTGGGTGGGTGCATGGGTAAAACAGATAAAGGGGATTAATAGTTACAAACTTCAATTTATAAAATAAGTAAGTCATGGAGAAGAAAAGTGCACCGTGGAGAATATAATCAATAATATTGTGATAACATTTATGGTGAGAGATGGTGACTACACTTACTGGGGTGAGCCCTTAGTAGTGTATAGAATTGTTGAATCAATATTTTGTACACCTGAAACTAAAATAACAAAGTATGTCAATTATACATCAATAAATGAATGAATGAATGAATGAATAAAAAAAAGGAAGAATACTCTCTTTGCTAGTTTTCTTCTTCCACGTGTGAGGGTGGAAAAACTTTTCCTTGACCTTCTTAGGGTTTCTGGCTGAGCCTGAACATTAAACAGACAAAGACAGAATAACAGGGAAAAATATATACATTTACTTATTATAAGTTTTACATGGCATGAGAGTCTTCATAAGGAAATGAAGACTCCAAAAAGCTGTTAAGCTTAAGCATTTTTATACTGGGATTGGTGAAGGGTGGAAAGTTGTGGAAAAACAAGATAAACATGAAAGGATATGAGCTAAGTAAGAGTAGTGAACTGGGGAAGCTCAGGAAGGCCTGTTGGTTCCCCTCCATCTTTGGAGATGAAGATGCTACTTTCCTCTGGATTAAGGGAGGGCATCTCTCACATGAGGGTCTTAGAACCTGCTTCAGCCAAGAAGCGGGAGAGGTTAGAGAGTCCTTCCTGCACCTTCCATTGCTCAGATTTCTTTAGCTAAAAAAGTTCTTTATGCCAAAGTGCCCTATTTTGGAGTGGTATGTTCTTAACCCCGTTCATGACATCTCAAAAAAACAAAAAAAACCCACTCTGCTCTCAAGCTCTGACCACCACCAATATTTTCCACTTCAAGGCAACATTCTTGTACAAATGGCAGCCGCGATCTGTGGTTACTCTTATTTTAGGAGGTGACTGACACTTCAGCCTGTGACTTGAAGGCAGTAACCTGCATCTGATAAAGACATGGACTGCTAAAGTGGCAGGATATAAAATCAATGCACAGAAATCAGTGGCATTCCTATACACCAACAACAAGACAGAAGAAAGAGAAATTAAGGAGTCAATCCCATTTACAATTGCACCCAAAACCATAAGATACCTAGGAATAAATCTAACCAAAGAGGCAAAGGATCTGTACTCAGAAAACTATAAAATACTCATGAAAGAAATTGAGTAAGACACAAAGAAATGGAAAAACGTTCCATGCTCATGGATTGGAAGAACAAATATTGTGAAGATGTCAATGCTACCTAGAGCAATCTACACATTCAATGCAATCCCCATCAAAATACCATCCACTTTTTTCAAAGAAATGGGACAAATAATCCTAAAATTGGTATGGAACCAGAAAAGACCCCAAATAGCCAGAGGAATGTTGAAAAAGAAAAGCAAAGCTGGTGGCATCACAATTCCGGACTTCCAGCTCTATTACAAAGCTGTCATCATCTAGACAGTATGGTACTGGCACAAAAACAGACACATATATCAGTGGAACAGAATAGAGAGCCCACAAATGGACCCTCAACTCTACGGTCAACTCATCTTTGACAAAGCAGGAAAGAATGTCCAATGGCAAAAAGACAGTCTCTTCAACAAATGGTGTTGGGAAAATTGGATAGCTGCATGCAGAAGAATGAAACTGGACCATTTCCTTACACCACACACAAAAATAGACTCAAAATGGTTGAAAGACCTAAATGTGAGACCGGAGTCCATCAAAATCCTAAAGGAGAACACAGGCGGCAACCTCTTCGACCTCCGCCGCAGCAACTTCTTCCTAGAAACATTGCCAAAGGCAAGGGAAGCAATGGCAAAATGAACTCTTGGGACTTCATCAAGATAAAAAGCTTTTGCACAGCAAAGGAAACAGTCAACAAAACCAAGACAACTGACGGAATGGGAGAAGATATTTGTAAATGGCATATCAGATAAAGGGCTAGTATCCAAAATCTATAAAGAACTTACCACACTCAACACCCAAAGAACAAATGATCCAGTCAAGAAATGGGCAGAAGACATGAATAGACATTTTTCCAAAGACATCTAAATGGCCAACAGACACATGAAAAAGTGCTCAACATCCCTCGGCATCAGGGAAATCTAAATCAAAACCTCAATGAGATACCACCTCACACCAGTCAGAATGGCTAAAATGAACAGGTCAGGAAACAACAGATGTTGGCAGGGATGCGGAGAAAGGGGAACCCTCCTACACTGTTGGTGGGAATGCAAGCTGGTGGATCCACTCTGGAAAACCGTATGGAGGTTCCTCAAAAAGTTGAAAATAGAGCTACCATACGACCCAGCAATTGCACTACTGGGTATTTACCCCAAAGATACAAATGTAGGGATCTGAAGGGGTACATGCACCCCGATGTTTATAGCAGCAGTGTCCACAATAGCTAAACTGTGGAAAGAGCCAAGATGTCCATCAACAGATGAATGGATAAAGAAGATGTGGTATATATACACAATGGAATATTATGCAGCCATCAAAAGGAATGAAATCGTGCCATTTGCAACAACGTGGATGGAACTGGAGGGTATTATGCCGAGTGAAATAAGTCAGTCAGAGAAAGACATGTATCATATGACCTCACTGATATGAGGAAGTCTTAATCTCAGGAAACAAACTGAGGGTTTCTGGAGTGGTGGGGGGTGGGAGGGATGGGGTGGCTGGGTGATAGACATTGAGGAGGGTATGTGCTATGGTGAGCGCTGTGAATTGTGTAAGACTGTTGAATCACAGACCTGTACCTCTGAAACAAATAATACATTATATGTTAAAAAAAAAAAAAAAGAAGATAGCAGGAGGGCAAGAATGAAGGGGGGAAATCGGAGGGGGAGACGAACCATGAGAGACTATTGACTCTGAGAAACAAACTGAGGGTTCTAGAGGGGAGGGGGGTGGGAGGATGCGTTAGCCTGATGATGGGTATTAAAGAGGGCATGTTCTGCACGGAGCCCTGGGTGTTATATGCAAACAATGAATCATGGAACACTAAAAAATAATAATAATAAAATAAATAAAAAATCTATAAAAAAAAAAAGATAAGGACTGCTGTGTCAGGACCATTTGGATGTAGCCATGAGACACTCCCTCTTGCAGAACGGTTCCTCCTGCCACTACAGTTGAGTTTCCTCCCATACCTTTGTGTTTTCCTTGTAACCTCATCACATCATCGTGTCACCAATACAGATATTTTAGGGTTCACTGAACTCCTGGGGCTCAGCCAGATGTTGCTTCTGGTGTTACCCTGTGCATAGGGGTTTGCTCCATCTGCCAGAATTTCTTCTCTAAAAACCTGGGGATCTGAATATTTACATGAAAATATGCTAGAGGTACAAGTGAGATATTCAATATCAGAGTATAATTTGGTGCTTCTGTGTGGCATTGTCATGACAGTGATCCAGGTGGACCACCTTCTCTGGCCCTTCAGGACTCTGGAAGTTTCTCTCTCATCCCAAATCGTTAGATGTCTTCACATTTGCCTGGTTTGTGCAGTCCATTTCTCCCACTCCCAACCATTTGTGTTTTTCTTCTTCTTCTTTTTTCTTTTAGTTTCCCTTCTTTGGCTCCTTTTGAGACTGTCTCTTTCCCTCTGCTGCTCATAGGGCATCATTTTCAGCACGTTTTATGGGCCATTTGTGGTGTCACAGGTGAAGTCTTACAGCCTGCATCCAGATTTAGATTTTTTTTTTATAAGGGCAAGTGCCGGAATTGGGACTAAAATTGTCAAATCACTAGAAACTTGGGATGTCAGATCAGCTTAAAATGCATGTGAAAACAGTAAATTTGCAAAATTAATTTCTTTGGCACTATAATTCTATAGCTTCTCTTTTTTAACTCCACATGAGAACTTGCTAAGTCATGCCTTGAATTATTAAAAAACAACATGAGAAACTATTGGGTATCAGGCATTGGGCCACACAGCTCATGAATGTAACAAGAAGGTTTGCATTAATGTTTGCAGATGATCGGCTTTATGAAAGAACACCAAATGACACACTCCATCTTTCCTAATGCTCTGTCTTCTTTCAGCTACTCAAACACCAAGCTCTTCACTACCTCAAATCCTTTGTCTGTATTGCTATTCCCCCTGCCAGGAATGTTCTCTCCTCCATTCTCTGAATTGGTAATCTTTCACTTTCCTGACTGTTATCACCTCAGAGAAGATTTGCCTGACTGCTCTATCTTAAACCAATTTCCCTTTATCATTATTATCACAACTCCTTTCCTTTTGCCTTCAAAAGCCCCATTGTAGCAAGCAGTTATTTTGTTTATTTGCCTGTGTATTTGGAGTTGTCTGTCTCTTTAAATAGAATATAAGCTTTGTATATTCTCCGGAGAAAGGTACTATGAAATTATAAGAAAAATATATTTGTCTCTGTGTCATTCCAGCTAACATTTGGTCTTTGAACCTGTCTCCTCCTAAAACACTTGTAATTTCCCCAGTGATGGGGGTGTCTGGCACAGAGCTCCTAACCCCCTTGGAATTTTCTGGGTGCTAGAAGCATCTTTTATTCTAATGAGGCAACTCTTGGGGTGCTCTTTGGAGAGGGCTGGTGACCAGAAAGTTTAGGCTGTGATTAGAAGCTTGGGATTTTCATCCCCACCCTTCATTCTCCAGAGAGGGGAGCAGGACTGGAAATTGAGTGAATAATAGATCATACCTGTATGATGAAGCCTCCATAAACATCTCCCAAATCCCAGGGTTTAGAGAGGGTTGGTGAACAAATCCATGTGCCAGGAGGGTGTCACAGTCCATCTTCACTGGTGCAGAAGCTCCTGGGCTTAGGACCCTTCTGGATCTTGCTCTGTGTATCTCATCATCTGGCTGGTTATCTATATCCTTTATCACATCGTTTATCATATAATACACGGGTAAATATAAGTAAGTGTTTCACTGAGTTCCATGAGCTGCTCTAGCAAATTATGAAACTCATGAAGGGGTTGGGAACCCTGATTTATAGCTGTCAGTCAGAAATACGGGGGACCCAAGCTGGGACTTGTGATTATCATCCAGTCGGGGCAGTTTTGTGGGACTTGAGCCCTTAACTTGAGGGATCTGGGGCTAATTCCAGGTAGATGGTGTCAGAACTGAATTGAATTGTAGGGCACCCACCTAGTCAGAATGGGAATATGGCCAGAAGGAGTGGTGAAAGCAATAGAAGTAGTGTGAAGGGTAACTGCATTTTTCCCTGTATAGGATCCATCTCTCTCACTTTCTCTCCATTGTATTCCTAGTGGCCAGTCAATAGTTAAGCTCGATACACAATAATGTGCTATGCAGTGTTCCAAATACTTTCCATGTAACTCATTTACTTTTACAACAACCCCACCAAGGAGATATTATTATTATCTTTATGTTATACCTAAGGAAATTGAGACATAGAAAGGTCAAATAACTTACCCAGTGTCACACAGCTCATATGTGGATTAGCTGGAATTCAAACCCAGGAAGTCGGCTCTGGAATCCATGCTTGTAATGAAGATAGTCACAGAGTTATATATAAGAAGTTAAATAATAAAAGAAAATGTTCTAATGCAAAAGTAGGTGATGCACTGGAGTGATGGTGAAATGTCCCCAAATAACTTTGAAACACCAGCAATAATGTTGTCCTGAATATCCTCTCTGAAAGAGTAGGATTTCCAGGCCAGCTAAACTGTACAGTTATAAGCATTAAGGTATTGTTAAGGCATTAACATATCTAAAGAAAGAATGTGTCAGTCATAATGGAAATTATTCTGCAATGGAGATAAACAACACAAAAAGGAGAATTAAAGAGGTGGTATGAAGCTAAGGAAACCTCCCCCCCCCCCCCAATCTGGAAAGAAAGATGATAAATTGATCAACACCTTACAGGTGTTCTTTTCTCTCTCTCTCTCTCTCTCTTTTTTTTTTTTTCCCACTGTGGTAAAATATACATAACATCAAGTCAACATTTTAACAATTTTTTGAGTGTTCATTTTTAAAGCCTCAGCTGAGATTTTGTGTAGCTGATGAGCAGCCATTAATATGTATATGCCTCAGCCATATGATTATTTTTTAATTTTTTGTTATATATTAGATTTCAGCAAGCATAATTTGAAAGATAGGGGTGGGAGCAAGATTGGATGGAGAGGTAGAAGAAAGACTGTAAGACTCTCTCTCTGCATGATAATCATCAGAGCAACTCCAGTGTGTGGAGTTGCAAAATATTTATCTTCCTAGAATGAATGAATACTCTTCTTTGGGAGGACGTCACAGAAGTCCTATCCAACAGTGAGCGTTACAAGACTCAGAAGGCATTTTGGGGATTGTACTAGTGTAGTGATCTTTAAAGTAAACATCAAAAATGTATTGTTTGTGGGTCTTGCTTAGTATGTTCCAGGTAGAATAACAGACTTCAAGAAATACACTGCCAGGGAGGGAGGTGTGCAGTGGATTCTGGTAAGGGGTGTGTGGTTTCCTAAAAGTCATCATGAGTGATCTACACAGTTTTTAAAGAATAAGAGTGGACCCAAGGACAAGAAAGCAGAGTTAGGGGGATATTGTATGATACACCATTGCAACTTTAAGTGGTATAGTCTTGCAAAAGGAAGTGAGAAACAAAGCATAAAATTAAGTAACACCTGGCTCATTCATCACCCTCAAATGCCCAGGATCTTGAAGTATCACATTGAGAAGGAATTTCAGTTGTCGAACAATAATGTAGAAGAAAGCAGCTGGGAGGTACAATCAACTTGAAAGCCAAGGGAATGAACAATAAACCATCCGTAAATATTAGGGAGAGGGCCTTAAGGAGGGTCCAACCAGCAACTGGGGCTCTCGTTTTCCAAGCATTAGTTCAAGGAGAGGATGCACCTCCCAGTATACCATCTGCCTGGTTCCAGTGCTGAATCAAGAAGCATTAAAACGGCAAACTGTGCTGTTTCAAGACTACAATGTATAAGGAAACATCTGATTATCAGTTAGTTTTTAGTGTAGCTTCCTTATATGAAGAAAATATACTGCTAAAGAATGTTTATATTTGGCCCACTTGGTAATTAAAATCCTGTATCAACTAATAAACTGGCATTTTGATAGTAATTTGGCTTGCTGTGTAACTTGCCTACCGTGGAGGTTGTACTGACCACAGTCTCTTTGTTCTGTTCTCTTTGGATATTGTAATTCTCTTCTTACTGATTCGCTATGATTTTATACATCAGTCCATATGGATCTAGCTGATATGAGTCAATTCCTGAAAGATGACTCCATTCTTAATGTGCTGAATAAATCTAGCTTCTGATCAGGGTGAGGGAAGACATGGGCTGTGATTTATTTATCATCACCCTTGCTCTAGTGTCTTGATCGTCAGTAAAACTGAGCTCCCCAGCTGAATTTCTTTAGGTTTTGTCATGATTTGCCATTCCTATGAACCTTCTACCTGTTGCATATTAGAAATATTGCAGGTGCAGGATTGTATGTTCTGTTTGCGCAAAAGGGATTTCCTGAGCTGTGGCAGCCTTGGAATACCCATTTTCTGACACTTACAAATGAAACCATTGAGGAATACGCTGCTTCCTAATGAATTTGTAATTTTTTTAGTGTCATGGACCAGCACTGAATGAGTTCAGCGTGGTTTTCTCCATACACACACTAGCAGCATCTTTATCATACAGGGTGTTCCAGTTTTGAACATAAGCAGGGAAGCCTCACTGAAATCGAGCAGAGGGACTATACTCTCAGCATCCTTTCAAGCCATCTTTTTGCTCTACTCTTGCATGCTGTGGGAGTGGCCAGATTGTGTGACCCATAGTCAAGACTTCCTCCTATACAACTGGACTCTTGTTACTGTTCTGCACTAATCATCTGAAATAGAAATTGAGAAACCAGGAATCAGGGGCTTAGAGTCCCATTAAATTGCTAAATCATTAGATTTAAACTCTTTAGTCATTTTTGACTTTGGATAATTTATTTTCATACCAGAATTTATAATTCTGAAAAATCTCTGTGATAGAGACCTACTTTTCTCAACTTTATATTTTAAATCCAGAGGAATTATAGATATAGATATGTAGATATATATAAATTGGGCTGGTACTGTTTTAACACCTGCTGTTAAATTTGCTTGTGACATTTGTGAAACAGAATAACCTAGCAATTCCACTAGAATTACTTTTATATCTTAGTTATTGTTTATGCATTGATGCTTTCAAGTTAGCTGCAATTCCAATATCTCGTGGGCAAGCAGAACAGAGTCGTTAAATCATTAGAGTGTATTGTCAATTCAGATTCCTTGAAAAATTAGGTTCTTTATTATTTTTTGCAAGAGATCTCTATATAACTTCTAAAAAATAACTGGAAGACACAACTTATGAATGCATCTTGCTCCATGCTTACATATAAATGAAACATTTGGGGCAAGTATATAAATATCTATAAATTAACTCTATGAGGTCTTGAGATGAGGTGGGAAAAGAGGCCCAACAAGGGAGTGCAATTAGTCTATCATGAAAACCCATTTTTTGGAAGATACATGTTTACAGCACATGGTGCAAGTTCTTACTTTTAACGAAGCAAATCTTGCAATGAGGTGAAGTAAAATGGTTTCTGGTATACTTTGGTAAGTGAGGCATACATGAGGAGGTCATAGAAACACATTAGAATAAGTTTGCTCCTCTATAAGGGGGTCTCAGGACAAAAATGTCCCATCACGTTCTAGCCTGTGTTGCAGATATTTACGTACCTGCCTTTTCTTTCTTATTAGTATTCTTGAGGGAAAACTGGTTCTGCTTCATTTCTGTATCTTCCATGGAGTCTTAGTGCCTTGCACAGAGTTGATTTGGAATGTACAAATATACAAATGGAATTGTAAAGAACATCATTAACATGTCAATGCCATCTTTAAAGCACAGCTGGAGACTAGACTGGGGATATTATTATAGTGAGGTTACAGCTACTTTTCAAATAAAATTCTTCTTGCTATTAGTAGTAATTAAGAAGAGGGAATATTTTCATGTCCAGCATGTTACAATGATCAAAATACCATAAGGTTGGTTTTTCATACGGGGTACATTAATCCCAATGACATCATGTATCTACATGGATACTTGAATGAAATGAAAAAAAATGACTCCTGTTGGGTGGGGTCCCAGGCTGTACTGCTGGATTGGATGGTACTGCTGGCTGGATCCATGTTCATGTGGGGCTATGGGCAGGGCTTTGTAGGTGAACAGGGCCTCAGGGCTGTGCTCTGTGATCAGTCAGGTCCATAAGCTATGTCTGCAGTTGGGCGGGACTGCAGACTGGGCTTCGTGATCATGTGGGCCACTGGCTGTTCTCTACTGTTGGGCAAGGCTGCTGTCTGGTTTCTCTGGTCAGGAGATGCCCCCGGCTGTATCGGGCAGTTGGGTGGGTTTAGAGTTTGTGCTGTGCGGTAGGCGGGGTTGCTCTCAGGGCTCCAGGGTTGGGTGTGGCTGCAGGTTGTGCTCTGTAATTGAACAGGATCACTGGCTAGCTTCCCTGCTCTATGCCCTGTTGAGCAACTGGGAAGGGCTGTAGGCTGGGCTTCATTGCTTACTAGGGTTATAGGCTGGACTCTGGCTGCGTTGGGGTTTAGGCTGGGCTCTGCCACTCGGGAGTAGCATAGGCTGGACTCTGATGATGCCCAGGGTCGTTCAGACTCTCTGGTTATGCAGGGCCAGAAGCTATGCTCATCATCTGGGGAGGGCTGCTGGTTGGTTCTCTGCCCTTGCAGGGCTATAAGATGGGTTCCATAGCTGCCCAGGTTCTCTGGTCAGGTGAGACTAGAGGCTACACCCAACAGTTGGGCAGGGCTGTGAATTTGCTTCTTTTCCTAAGCGGATTGGTAGAAAGGGCTCCAAGACCAGTATAGCCTATTGACTTGGAACCCGCATCAGGCAGAACTGCTAACGGAGCTCCTTAGCCAGATGGGGCCACCTGCAGCTGTGCAGATGGTTAGAGCTGCTGGCTGGAATTCTGCTTATATACAGCTGCAAGCAGGAACATGGTCCACCAAGGTCTGACTGCTGATTGCTGTAAGCCTCGACCTCCTTCCCCATCCTACCTGATCCCCAGTGGTTGAGACCTGCAGATTCCCCCAGTGATCCCTATGAGACAAGACCCAAGTGGGCCTCTGGGGAAGTGTCCTGTGAGGCTGGGGGAGCTGAATGTTCATCTCAGGCTCTCTTTTTCCACCAGAGAAACCATAGGTGCAGGGGCCCCTCTTGACACTGTGCCGGCCCTGGGGAGGGGTGACAGGGTTCTCTTGTAGCTGCTCCTCTTACCCTTCCAGGGAGTGCTTTTCAGTCTCCATGGTCGAGGAGTGCTTCAGCCTTATCCCTGGTTCTGGGATTGTCACAATCATGTTTTATCTGCGGATATTTACGTGTTGGTCTTAGGAGAGAAATGAAGTCAAGGACAACCAATGTCACCACCTTGATGGATAATATTTTCTTAAAAAGAGAAGCAATATTTCCTGGGCCTTCTCTTATTAATCTGCAGGAACCACATCTGCTACTTTCACAAAAAAGTCTGGGTATATGCAGGCAGCGTTTCTAAATGCTCATGGACTCAGTCTCTCAACTGTCTATCATGTCCTCTTCTCTCATTTAACTGTGAAACAGTCCTTACCTTAACCTCAGATGGCAACTGGAAGAACAATCATCATTTTTGTTTCAGCTCAGCTCCCATTTTTGGCTGCCTAGATTGATCCACAATCCCAGGAAGTTCTTTAGTACCGCAAGCAAATAAATTCTTGTTGGTATTTCCTTATCCCTTTTTGAGAAATGCCCTGACACTTCTAAAGGGTAATTACAGAGTGGCTTAATATAGAATTTTCTCTCTTTTATAAAATTGTTTAACAAAAATGTATTAGATACCTACTAGACAGCAGAAATTATAATAGACCCTCGGGCTACAAAAGGAAACATGATATGGGGTTTCATGTTCATTAAGGGGGTTTACGGTGCAGTGGGAGAGACAGACATCTTAACATGTAAGATCCATTTAATAAGGCCTATTCTAGATGTATCCAAATTACTTAGGTACTGTACTTTGTGCTGAATATAAAAAGGTACTTTGCTCTGTCTCCCCAGTTCCCCACAGTAGAATTTCATTTCACCATCTCTTTTACCTCCCTCCACACTGGCTCACAGCAGACAACTTTCGCCTTCTTAAAGGTTAAACAGGAAACAAGTCAGAAAGTCTCACAACTGTATGTCTCTCCATCTCCTCACTCCCATCCCTGCCTTTGCACCTGTCTCTACTCTTCCTCACTCCTGTGTTAGTGCAAGATGTGTTCTGGCTCCAGGCTCACACTTTGCTCTCGTTCACACTTCTCACATCTCCTCAAGCCCTTGCCCCATCAAATATTTCCTCTCCCAGTCTCAGCCTATGTCTGTACATTAGCTTTCTGCCATATGCATTGCCTCATGGATTCAGCTCCAAAGAATACATCTCTCCCTTATTCAGTTCCTTTCTCTATCTACCACAGCTTCTGGAAAGCACAGGGGCATTCAGATTATACCACAAGTAAATATTACTATGCAACCATCAAAATGGCTATAATTATAAAGGTGAAGAATACTAAATATTGATTAGTATACAGAGAAAAATGAACCTTCAGACACTGCTGGTGGTACTTTCACTTTGGAAAAATAGTGTAACGTTATCTAATTCATTAAAGATAGGTACACCCTTTGACAATGTAATTCCATTTCTGCTAATTGACTATACCCACAGAAGTGTATATATATGTTCATGGAGAAACATGAAAAATGATGTTTGGAAGCACTATGTAGTGGAAAAAATAAAATTACCATTAACTTTACAATAAACAAATTGTTATATATTGATGTAATGGAGTATCATGGAGTGATACAAATGAACGAACAGAATTAAACCCACAGCCTGGGTGATTCTCACAAACATAGAGGTGATCAAGAAAGCAAGATTCAAAAGAATACATGTGTCATTAATTCCATTTATATAGTTTGGTAAACAAAACAATTTTCTTTGGGTATACATGATTTGGAGGTGAAACTACAAAGCAAAACAATGAATTGATTATCATAGAAATCAGAATAGTGGTTACCTTTGGTAGGTAGTTGAGAAGATTACTGGGGATGGATACCAGGGGACTAATTCTTAGTAGAAACAAATTAAATGCCAACTATAAAAATAAATTCCAGTTAGTGAATAACAATTTCCTAATGAACACAGGAATCTTGCTCATCTTTACTATCAGTGGAAGAGCACAGGTTCATGGTGAGGCCTACCAGTGGCCACTCCTTTGGCAGCAGCCTGGAGACCTTTTAAGAGTCCCAGGGCCTGATCTCCATCTATACCTGGCCAGGACATCTAACACTAACCCAGTTTCCCCATGCTCCTCCATGCAGAGTAAGTTTCACTTTTACTGATAAAAACATTTCTTTGCCATTAAAGTAAAACCTACGTAATGCCTGTGAAAATGAGTAAAGGAACCTTCATTAAAATAGGGGGGAAAAGAGACAAACCAAGAAACACTCTTAACTATAGAGAACAAACTGATGGTTACAAGAAGGGAGGTGGGTGGGGCAATGGAGTCAATAGGTGATGGATGGGGATTAAAGAGTGTGCTTGTTGTGATGAGCACCAGGTGTTGTAGGGAAGTGTTGAATCATTAAGTGGTACACCAGAAATTAATATTACATTGGATGTTCACTAACTAGAATTTAAATAAAAACATAAAAGAATGAATGAATGAATGAATGAATGGAGTCAGGAAGTCCTGAGGGGGAGCTCTCACACAGGAGCCACGCGTTGCCCTACGCAAAACCAGCAGGGAGATAACTCTTACCTTGACAAGGGCGGACACTTTTGACATAGGAACTTCATCTCCTACCCTGTGACAAAGAAGGAAGGTTGCTCCCTGCCCTAGCAACAAGGCACTAACCACAGCCTGCAGCCAATGAGAGGCCCTCCCAAGGCCCTACTCCTGTTCCTCTCCCCCGAGCTTTTGTTCCAAACAACCCTCCCAATTTCCTCCTAAAACCTAATAAAAGCTGACCTTCCCTTTGTCTCTTTGGACTTGCCTGTGGTTTGTGAAAGTTCACTTGTCCCGAATTGCAGTTCCTCTGCTCTTTCCGAATAAACTCATGTTGCTAGTAAAATAACTTGGCTGTTTTATTTTGAAGGTTGACATACTCAATTTTACTTACCTATTAAACACTTAAATTAAATGCTGCACTCCTCTTACTGTTTTATAAATATTAAATCATTGTAAGCTCACAGCAACACTTTGAGTCAGATATTATTGTTATTTTGTTTTTTACTGATAAAGAAACTGAGCCAAAAGGAAGTCAAGAAACTTGCCCTACATCTGGTAGCTTCAATTGCTAAAGGTGGGTTTCCAACCCAGGTAAGTCTACCTCCAGAAGTGGGACTCATAGGGACTACACCATTTATGTGGCCATAGTGTGTGTAACTATTTGGATGAAAGTAACATCAAAAGTAAAATACACGAAGAAACAAATTTCAGGGGCCCATAAATAGAGTACTGCTGCGAACAGCCACTAGGCCCACCCTGGCCCTTTCCCCCAAGTTTACCTTTCCCGAAAAAATTTCCCTGCCTAAGTAAATGGTACCATGTTTCATCCAATTGCTTAGGTTAAAAAATAAAAAAAAAGGAACGATCCTCAATTTTACTTTTTCCTTCATTTTCTTCATCCAACCCTTCATCGAGTCCTTTCTGCTCTACTTCTAAAATATATTCTAAACAAGCACACAGATAACATACCCTGGAATTTTTTTTTATTTCAGAAATCAACAACATTGTCTTTCAAGGGCTACATAGGACATATTTTTGGCTTTTGTGAGCATATGGTCTCTGTCACAATGACTCAGTTCTGCCATTGAGAAACAAAAGCAGCTGTAGATAATACATAAACATGGGTGTGGCTGTGTTCCAATAAACTTGAAAAAAGCAGGCTGTAGTTTGGCTGATCCCTATGTTATTCTAGTAATGTTAGGTGCCCAATTATATCCTCTATTAACTTACCTGCTACATGGTGCCTTATGCATAATTGATGCTCAATGCAAAATCTCTGAATAAATGGCTTAAATTATTGTATCACATTAATTTCAATGCAAGACAAATATTTCAGGATAATTTGCTAACTCTTGGGTTTCAAGGTTTTTCCCCATTTTTTTCATTATAACAAATATTTCCTAAATCTAAGTCTGAAAGCATTAAGCTCTGGTATTCATTATTTGGAGAGAATGGAAACTGTTGTACCTTCTAATCTGTAGCATAAATTATATATGTAGTTATTTTCAGGACTGTGGACAATATAAATGGAGAGGACCAACTTTTGGGGGTATATCTCTGTTCCATCTGGAAGCAAATGATTTCACTTTTCTCCAAAGGAAATTGGTTCTCGGCCAACCAGTGATAGAAAGTTCTATTGTTCTGTCACAAAGTAGTAGTGATTTAATCATTCCTTTTGTATTATTATGTGACTGATTCATGCACTGATATACTGATGTGTGTATGTGTGTGTGTGTGTGTGGGTTGGAGTGGGGAGTGGTAGTGATTGTTCATAATACAAGACTTTGCTGAGTATCCAGTAGACATTTAATCGATCAATAGATTGATTAACGTAGTGGTAGAGAAAAGAAAAACAAATACCCCAATTCTTTCTTCTTTGGAATCTCTCATCACTTAGCTAGTACTATACAATTTAACACTTTTGTAGGCTCTCTGAATTAAATTCTGTAGTGGTTTTATGTGTAAAGTTTTGTTTATTCAATATTGTTTCCTAAAATAATTTTTAGTTCTTTTAATTCCTCTTGTTCCCATTACTCAAAATACTCCAATCTGATTGCTGGTTTTGTCTGTCTATTGGAATTTCTCACACACATTTACATACAAGTGCTATAATAGGTAAGTCTCAAACTGCATTGGCTGAGAACACGGTGAGTGATTAAGAAACTCCAGAGGAGGATTCTATAGCTCAGAAGGCTGGTTTAGGGCTGTTTCAGGGGGTGCTAATCAGGTTAGGTAAAGAAGAAATGACTCAAGTTTGAGTCCAGGGAAATTCGAGAGAGGACACAAATGGAATGAATATTTAAGACACTATATGCCAAATGCCTCCTTCTCTCCCTTATGAGCTCTCTTCCAAGTATCTCATTGCTTTTAGGGGTATGGACTCTTTTAGTACAGTGGAAGCTGTAATAAGATTTGCTTTAAGAGTGATTTAAAGCAAAGAGGGAAAGACAGGGTACAAACTGGTACTGCTTATATCTGAGTTAGACAAATAAATAGGGTTATCCAATAAAGTGAGTATAGCTTAAACCGCATATTTAAATAAAAAAATGCTTGGGGCACATGGTGGTGCAGTCGGGTAAGCATCTGACTCTTGGTTTCAGCTCAGGTCCTGATCTCGGGGTTGTGAGATCGAGCCATGTGTTGGCTCTATGCTCATCGAAGAGTCTGCTTGGGTTTCTCTCTCCCTCTCCCTCTGTGCCCCTCCAAGGCCCCATGCTCACACTCTCTCTCCCTAAAATAAATAAATATTTGATAAATACATAAAAATAAAAAATATGCTTACCTAATTGATACATTTTTCTACAAATGAGCTCCAGATATGATGATATAAATTGCAAACCCACAGTCTAGAGAAAATACTTTTGACCAGAGAAATAAAATCACAGTGAAGAGGGGCATCTGGGTGGCACAGTTGGTGAAGTGTCTGACTCTTGGTTTTGGCTCAGGTCATGATCTTAGGGTCGTGAGATTGAGCCCCGCGTTGGGCTCTGCACTCAGTGCAGAGTCTGCTTGAGACTCTCTCCCTCTCTTCCTCTGCCCCTCCCCACTGTGCTCACTTCCATTGTCTCTCTCTCTCTCTCTAAAATAAATCAATGAATCTAAAATAAATTTAAAAAAAAAAAAATCATAGTGAAGAGCCGTGGTGCAATCAGAACATCTGGGCTGAAATATCAAGTTGGTTCCTATGATCAACAAAAATTATGAATTTACATATAGTAAAATTTGCTTTTTGGTGTACAGTAATATGAGTTTTGAAAAATGAATGCAGTCATGTAACTGTCACCATGGCTGAGATGAAGAACAGTGCCATCACTCTCCAACCTTCCCTCTTTCTGTCCCTTTGTAATCAAGCCATCCCCCAGTCCCAACCCCATGTCAACCCCTCATCTGTCCTCTGAACTTTTAGTTTTGCTTTTTCCAGAATGTTATACATATATGGAATTGCATGATACATTGCTTTTTGAGTCTGGCTTCTTTCCTTGTAGCATAATGCACGTGAGATTCATCCATATCATTGCACGTACCAATAATTAATTCAATCCTTTTATTGCCGAGTAGTGTTCTACTTCTGGATGTATTATGATTTTTTTAAATCTAGTCACCAGTTGAGAAATATTTTGGTTGCTTCCAGTTTCTGGCAATTATAAGATGCTATAAAGATGATGAATAAAGATACCATAAACATTTGCTTTCAGTTTTTGTGTAAACATAAGTTGTCAATACTCTTGGGTAAATACCTCAGCATGGAAATGCTGGGTCATATGGTGGGTATGAGTTTTATTTTAGAAGAAACTGCCAAACTGTTTTCCAAAGTGGCTGTACCATATTGCAGTCCTATGAGGAATGTAGGATTGTTCTAGTTGCTCAGTTTCTTCATCAGCACTTGGTATTGTTAGTTGGTATTTTACTTTTTTTATTCTAGTACCTATGTAATGGAATTTCATTGTGATTTAAATTTACATATCCCAGATGGAAATGATATTGATGATTTTTCATTTAAATACATACTATATGTATTACTTTCTAAATATTGTTTCTTTAACAAATTACCACAATTTTAGTAGCTTATAAAAACAACACAGATTTATTATCCATAGTTCTAGAGGTTAGAAGTTTGAAATCAGTTTCACTGGACTAAAATCAAGGTGTTGGCAGGTCTGTGTTCCTTCTGGAAATCTATGGGAAGATCCATTTTCTTGCCTTTTCCAGCTTTGGTAGCCTGCTTGCATTCCATGACTTATGACAACTTCCTCTGCCTTCAAAACCAGCAATTTAAATCTTTCCTTGATGGCCTCTGCTTTCAAACTTGTATCTTCGATCTTTGACTCTGATCCTCTTATAAGAAGCATCGTGACCCAAATAATCTCTTTATTTCAAGATCTTTCATGTAATCACACTTTCCATGTCTCTTTTACCTTTCATTATCCATTGCATTGCATTTTGAATTTTATTTCTTGCTAAATAGATAGACCTTTAAAAAAACTTTTCTTTTTTTTTTTGTTTGAGAGAGAGAGCATGCATGAGAGGGGGGGCATGGGAGAGGCAGAGGGAGAGGGAGAGAGAGAATCTTAAGGACCCTGAGATCATGACCTGAGCTGAAATCAAGAGTCAGACACCTAACCAGTTGAGCCACTCAGGTACCCCAATAAGTAGACCTTTTAAAAAACATTAAGCAATGTCTTTGGCAATTTTTCTTCTAATGGAATCTAGTTTGTCTGATATTAATATAGCTACTACAGCCTACTTTTGATTAGCATTCTCATGGCATCTCCTTCCATTGCTTTGCTATTCATATTTAAGGCAATAAATGATCTAATCTGATTGGATTTTTGTCAACTATTTCATTTCTTTCTGTTTGTTCCTATGGTTTTGTTTCTCTGTCTCCCTTTTTCCTGTTTTTTTTTTTTTTTTTTGGATTATTTGAATATTTTAATAATTCTTTCCAATTTCCTGATTGAATTTTTGGCTGTATCTCATGGTATTATTTTTTTAGAAGTTATCCTAGGGACTAAAATATACATATCTTACTGGGCGCCTGGGTGGCTCAGTTGGTTAAGCGACTGCCTTCGGCTCAGGTCATGATCCTGGAGTCGCGGGATCGAGTCCCACATCGGGCTCCCTGCTCAGCAGGGAGTCTGCTTCTCTCTCTGACCCTCCCCCCTCTTGTGCTCTCTCTCTCCCATTCTCCCTCAAATAAATAAATAAAATCTTTAAAAAAATAAAATAAAATAAAATATACATATCTTACTTTTCACCATCTACTTAGAGTTAATATTTTATCACCTCAAAGAAAATATAGAAGCCTTATAATATACTCCTCTATTTCCTTTTTTTATGTTATACTTGTCATTTGTAATACATCTATGTTCTTTGAACTATCTACCAGACAAAATATAGCAGAATAATAATTTAGATAGTTATTCATATTTTAAAGCAATCAAAAGGGGAAAAAAGTCACTGTGCATTTGCCCACATCTTTACCATTTCTTTTGTTCTTCCTTCATTCTTGAAATTTCAAGTTTCCCTGTGCTGTCATTTCCTTTTTGCCTAAAGAACTCCCTTTAGCATTTCACTTGGAATAAGTTTTAGAGCAACATATTTTCTTAGTTTTCCTTCGTTTTGATTTTTTTTTTTGTCTTTATTCCATGAAAGATATTTTTATTGAGCAGCATTTTAGGTTGACTGTTCTTTTCTTTTTTGAACTTTAAAGGTATCATTCCACTGTCTTCTGGCCTCCATGGTTTCTGATGAGACATCCATAGACATTTTGAATCATTGTTCCTATAATGTAATGTATTATTTTCCATATATGCATACGTATGTAGAGAAAATCATTTATTTTCAGCAACTTAATTATGATGTATTCTATCATGTTTTCTTTGAGTCTATCCTGTTTGGCATTTGCTGACCTTTACAAACCTATGCCCTTATATCTTTCACTAAATTTGGGAAGTTTTCAGCTATTATTAATGTAAATACATATATATTTTATTTGTATCAATCTTTTTTGGGAACTGCAGTGATATGAATATTAGACCTTTTGATATTTCTCACAGGTTCCTGAGGCTGTGTTATCATTTTATATAAATATTTTTTCTCATTGATTTTTAGATTGGATTATTTCCACTGTTCTGTCTTCAAGCACACGGATTCTTTTTTCTGACCTCTTCATTATTCTATTGATCTCATTCAGTGGATTTTTAAAGTTTAAAGTTTAAAATTTTTAAAGTTTAAAGTATTTTACTTTTCAGTTCTAAATTTTCTATTGTTTCTTTTTACAGTTTTTATTTCTCTAGTGAGAACTTCTGTCTTTCCAATTCATTTCTAGAGTGTTTATTTTTATCACATAGATTATGCTTAGAATAGCTGATTTAAAGTTTTATCTAGATTATTTAACGGTTGGCAACTGTTCATCATTTGTTTAATTTGGCGCTTATTCCTGCTTCTTTGTATACCAGTTCGTTTTGAATTATATCCTAGACATTTTGCCTATCGTGTTCTGAACCCTACTAAAATCCTCTGAAAAATGTTTTTTGTTTGTTTTGGCCATCAGTCATTAAAGTTAAATTCCAACAGCAAGTTCTAGCTACGCTCAATATTAGTTTAGTTTTTGAATCCTTTCTTATGCTGTTTCAGGTCTGCTCTCTGTATGTGCTCCTCAGGGGTCTAAGTTTGGGCATTGAGTATTGGTTTATATAGATGTTTAATTCTCACAGCCTTTTCTGCATTTCTTTGTGTCAATTCCATGCACAGCCTGTTTGGGTATGAGAGTCTGGGACTTACGTTAGTTCATGCACAGAATTATTTCCAGCTTTCTCCTCTGCAAAACTTACCTCCCACCTACCAGCATACGTGGCATCTCTTTTCCCAGTTTTACTGGTCAGAAAAGTGGGGTTTTCCTCTCATGTTAGCCTCCTGATCTGTCATACAGATCTTTGTGACTGTGGTAGTCCTGAGGGAAAAGTGGTAAGAGAAGAAAGAGATAAAAGTAACAGCTTTCATTCACACTCTTTATACACAGGGCACATTTTCTGAGTTCCTCTGGACATTTTCTTTTTCTTTCTCTTGGAGTTTTAGATTCCCATACTGATGCTGCAGGACTGAAGTTTGATGACTGGGACGGCCCATGGGCAGGGCAGGGAGAGGGGAAAAAAGAAACATAATGAAGCTTCTCTCCACACTCTTCAGCTCACAGGGAGAGCCTTTCTGGTCCTTTGGCTAGAAGCCAGGAGCTTTTGTCTGATATTTTGCTCTGTGCAACTGCTGCACTGTTCCATAATTGGGGCCTCATTCTGTTCAAGCTGATAGACAACAGCAAATTTGTTGGGAAACAAATATGGAGAATCATCCCCCTTATGGCTCCCTTTTCACATTTTGACTTTTATTCCCCCCCCACTCCTCCTGCTATTGTTTATTTTTCACTGTCCTCCGATAGTTAATTTTTAACAGTTTTTATTCTAATTTCAGTTAGTTAACATACAATGTTATATTAGTTTTGGCTGTACAATACAGTGATTCAACAACTCCATACATCAGATAGTTAATTTTTAAATTCTGTCTGGAGTTTTAAATTGTAATCAATTGGGAAAATAGGCTGAGGGCACTTAATCCATCTCGGACTGCACTAAGTATGGTTACTAATATTTTGATTCTCATTTCCTCATTTTCTTCGAGAGGTAGTAGGGTGTGGTGAATGTAAGGAGGTTCTAGAAAACCTTGCTTTGAATTATGGTGCCACCGCTAACTGTAAAGGAGGACTAAGCCTTTTTAAAATTTGTGAACAGTAGTCACTTATTTATAGTTATTTGAGGATTAACTAAAGTAACATATAAAAAGTGATTAGAATAGTAACTGACACTCGGGCTATGATGTTGCACAATTAATTCTGCAGGGCACCAGTTCAGTGAATGCTGAGCCTGCAGTTATGCAGGGTGGTGGGGGCTCCTGAAGTAGCTGTTATCTTCTTCATCTTCATCATCTTCATCATCATCATCATCATCATCACCATCCCGTCTTCTCTTAATTCCTGTGTGTTTTACACTTCTAACTGAAAACTAAACCTACCCTTATTTATGTTTTTAAACAGCTGTCCTCTCGAGTAGAAGATCGCGATTGAATAGATGTGGTTGTAAAGATCATTTTCAACGTACTGGCTACTCATCTCGAACAAAAAATAATACATAAACATTCTTCAGAGAAATTGACGCTTCTTACAAACTTATGCTCAACTGGTTCAGTCACCAGCAAAGGAGAAGGAAATGATCTGGTTCTCCTCTTGATCGGAGGCTTCCTGTTGCTGAGGCAGGGCATTCTTCGGAAAGATGCCTTCTATGGCGTCCTGCATCTCATCGGTGACTCTTCTCTTCCTAATGTGACTTATCACCAATCTTCCATATGCTTGAGCTGAGTCTCTTAGGAGGATTTAAATGCAGTTTTCCCCAGGAGAATTTTATACCCAAAACATAATTACACATTGATCTGGTCACAAATCCTTATGTCAGTACTCATTTCCATCTCAGATTCTTTAAAAACCCAAGAGAGTATCACAGAGTTGTAAAATACAATGTTGATTTCTATTGGGAGTTTTTCTTAGATTAGAGAATGAAGGAATTTTAAATGGCTAATTTGAAAGATGTTTAAAATTTTTTGATCTTCAGGAAATGTTTGTGTACCTCTCTATACCCCATTGTCTTTTAATGATTCCTTCCTTTTTGCTTCAAAATCACTTTATGGCTACAAATGTAAGTTTAAGAATCATGATTTGAATGCTTACTCTGCCAATTACTAGGCACAACTTATCCTTTTTGTATCCCAGTTGACTCATCCATAAAATGGGGATGGTATATTACTTTCCTTATAAGGTAGTTAGGTTAATAACAATTTATTTACAGGGCCCGGAATAGCCTCGGATGTTTAAATATGTGTTACTTTACTCCTATTTTACAGATGAGGAAACTAAAGTACAGAGAGGTTAAGAAACTGTTAAGTCTCTATGCTGTGCTGTGTCTTCCATCCATCTATTCATAAGTTTCAACTATAATGTTAATAAAATTTTCACTTTCTTGTTGTGGCATTGATCTTAGCAATTTTTAGCAATGCAGAAGATATGGCAAAGTGCCACCATATTAAATATTAACTTACTCATCCCCTCCCTTCCATGTGTCCTTAAAAGAAAAAAAGCTATTGGATAAAGAAAAAAATAAAGGGGGTACCAAATGTTTGAACAAAGCAATGTTTGCATCTGTAACACCTTTGAATAGGCGATGCTTGGAGAAATTGGAGCTGAACATCAGGAAGGCTTGTTTAGTTAGTTATTTATAAAGTCACTAAAAACTCTGGAGATGTCTTTTGTTAGCAAAAAAATGTAAGTGATGTTTTTAACAAAAATTATGTTTCCGGAGATTTATTACTGCAATATTTACAGTTCCAGCTAGAATGCTTAGTTAGCCACAGGATTCTGGGTAAAATAAATATCAGACAGAAGGCATTCAGCATTTCCTTGCTGGATCATATTATTTAGGATCTTATTCTCCCCTCTTAAAGATATCCTACAGATAGGTTCTATTTCTTCTTTCTTCTTGGGCATAGCCTTTGCTGGAAATGTGGCCAAGGGACTGAAAACCATTAAAGCAGCGGGGATCCCTCGAACTTCCGCAGCCAAACTACTACCCTTACTCCCCTCCCCCAAGCATGTAAGCAGACCTGAGTGAGGCCACAGAAGGAAATCGTTCTTTTACTTATATTGAGATGCTTCTATGCTTATTAACCTTTTACAGATAGTCCTGAGACTCTTAGGCTTTACTGTTCTTCAACTTTAACCTGTTGAGTATTTGTGTTAAGCAAAACTGCCCGATCTCTTACTGAGGTATACTTAAAAATTCTTGTCACTTTTCACATTGGGAAGACTTCCATTGTGGTCAGGTAATATTGACTTAATCAACTGAGTTACAAGAACTCTTGAAATTTTAACCAAATAAATAGTGTTATTTGGTACTGGTTGTGACCCATGAACTGTGCTGAGTGTTTTGTGGGCTCATTTATTCTCACAATGTACCTAAGAGATAGGCATTATTATTATTATTATCATCATCATCATCATCATCATCATCATCATGATCCCATTTACAGGTGAGTAACTGAGGACACCCAGCTAATAAGTGTGATGCAACGAGCTGAACTCTGATGTCTGTGACTCTAAAGCCTGGGCTCCATTTTTCAGCTCTGCATCACCCCCACCCCTGCTTCCATTTAATTGGTTAACTCAAGTGAAAACATACATTGAGTGACCTTTTAGGGCCCATGTATCTGACATAAGAACCTTGCAATAGAATGAGTAGATAGGTGACATTGCTTTATGTTTTTCCACCTATGAAATTTTCCTATTTATGCCTATACATAACCTTGGAACAAACTCTTTATGCATAAAACATTTAATGAATAATTGATATGATATGCAGATAAATCCCAATGCTACCTAGGGGGTCAGAGCATTTTAGTTATTTTTGAGAGTCTGAGGAAAATTAATTTTTTGACAAAAATTCCCCGATCCAGGCACAGGTGTCCCAATCACTATGCTGTCTTGGAGGCACATGTCTATGCCTGGAAACTGACTTAGTTTGCTGGTATTGTTATTCTCTGCCTGATCTGAAGATTAAACAACTGGTACAATACACTTAAATGTAATCCCAGTGGGTACTGTTCAACATTCCTTTCGATTTGAAAGTCATGAGATTGTCAATGCCCAGTTGTGAGCTTGGCGGTTTCTTCACTCTCTGGCATCCTCTGCAGGCAAGATTTAGGCCTGGAAGAGTGAGCCAGGTGCTGATAGCCGGACAGGTCCTGCGTGTGTGTGTGTGTGTGTGTGTGTGTGTGTGTGTGTGGTGTGTGCACACATGCTCACATGTAACTTGAATCATATTGTTCAAGGACTTTGGAAATTATCTGCTCATTTATATTATAGAGGCCTTTTGAAAATCCAGTCAGTATTGTGTTTTATCAGGAGCCCATTGTATTTAGCTTCATACCTGCTGAACAAAATAAAAGGCAAAGTAAAATGCTTTTTGCCCAGATGAAGCACTGAATTTCAAAAGGGATTTTAGAGCACAGGTTTTGCATAATATTGATTAATCATCTTCTGTTGTGCTGTTCTGTGTCACAAAATACATAAAATGACAGACATAGATACCGTGCAGGGAAACAACTTTCTAAAGACAAGCACATATTTATTTTCCAACTTATTTATTCACTCATTTCATTCTTCAACAATATATTGAGCTCAAATTAGGTAACGGTGAGCTAGTTACCAGTGATAAAAAGATAAATAAGACAGGATACTAGACTTTGAAGAGATTATGATTTCATAGGAGACCCGACATGTAAGGAAACAATTACAATGGGGTGTGATTAGTTACAATGCCTGTCTGTACAAAAGACATATGGCAACATTTTTCCCCTGTCAGGATGAATATTTCATAAATATCATTTTCAATGGTAGCATAATACACTTTTATGTAAATATTTCATCATAGACCTGACCATTTCTAAACCTGTGGAAATTTATGTTTATACCCTAATGTTTTACTGTAATAAATGGTGCTCCAGTGAACATTTTTGGGTTTTTTTCTACATTTTCCTTTGCATCGGTAATTGGAATAGTTATTGCTGAGTCAGTGGGTATCAAAATTTTAAGCCTCATGATACATATCTTAAATTGTTTTAAATGTTATGAATTTATGCCCCCCTACAATGAATCTGCCTATTTTGCTGAATCCTGGACCAACACAATACAGTTATTATATATACTATATATTATATTATGGTCTGGAAAAATCCTTGCAAATTAGATGAATAAAAAGAGTATTTCATATTGGTTTCTATTTCTGGGATTTTGGGAATTTTCATTTTTTTTTTTGTTATCTAGGTATATTTTTTTGTTGTTGTTGAATTGTCTGTCTGTCCTTTGCTATAGTATCTATTAAAGCATTGGTACTTTTCTTATTGATTGCATGAATTCTTTACACATTAACAATATTAAACTTTGACCATCATATGTTCTTCAAATGTGTTTTTATTTTCTATGAACCCCCACAAACAAAACCACACAAAGCAAAATATTTATTTCATCCCTAAACTGTGCCAAGAATACAAAGTAAAAATAAGGCACATATCAACACACAGTTTCGTTGGGGGAGGGCAAACCTCATCACTAACCACATTAAAATGTGATATGTACTCATGAGAAAAGTATGAACACAGTGTTCTGAAGGAGCGAAGAAAGGATCACACTGGAGTGTGTTAAAAATATGCTATTTGTACTCAACCTTCGTTTAAATTTGGCTCAAATACCTCACCATATCTGGATGGTGTCCTTTGTGTCCATAAGTGTGAGATTCCAGGGAGGGTTCTCCATGTTTGAATAAGGCTCAATTTTTGTCTACCCAACATATGAACCCTCTTTTGTGTTTGGAGAATCCCCTATTTTTTTTTTAAGATTTTATTTATTTATTTGAGAGAGTGAGAGAGAGTGTGAGTGGGGAGGGGCAGAGGGAGAGGGAGAATCTGAAGCAGACTCCTCACTGAGTGCAGAGCCTGATACAGGACTCAGTCCCACAACTGGGACATCATAACCAATAGTTGGGTGCTTAACCAACTGAGCCACTCAGGCACCCTGAGAATCCCCCTATTTTTAAGTTTGGGGTTAGGTGGGAAGGGAAGTGTATAATTCCCATGCAATAACCTCCTTATCTTAACTTAAAACTGAGTTGTGGCTTCGCATCCAAGCCTGGCTCCTGAGGCCTCTTCTCCCAGGAAGCTGGGCTAGTGGAGAAGTCTTTTGGCAACAAGAACTGCAGTGACCCCACAGCACCCTCAGAACAGGCGGCACTGTCCACATCCACTGAGAGCCATGCAGTAGCACACGCTGTAGAAGCCTGGGATCCGTGGTAGCAGCAGATTCTGTGGCATTGTTTGAGCTATAGTGCACGTGTCATGGCTTTTTCTTTCTCTTCCCCTTTTCTCATCCAGGTCCTCTTGGTAATTCTATAAGGTGCCTGATAGCCTTTACTTCAGTTTCTTTTTTTTCTTTTTAATTTAAATCAAGTATTGGTGTTTATTGCTTGCAGTTAAGCATCTTGCCTGATACAGGTATTATTGCTAGCTTAATATACATATGAAGCAGACAGGACTCAAAAGACTTGTCCAATTTAGAGGCTCACTGGCTTGCTCGGACCTGTTTTCCAGAGATGACAAGTGGGTCTAGAGAAAACGAGCTAGTAACCCAAAGCTCCCCTGCAGCCACACCGTGTCAGAGCCAGGGCGAGAACCCTTCCTTGTTTCTTAACAACAGGTATTCTCCTCTTTGCACTTTTCGTCAGTGCCACGTTGATTTCTGTGTTTCTCTGACTGGTCCCTCTTTGCCTAAGTCATGTCAATTAGATCAGATCCTGTGCTTCTTGGGACAGATCCTTTGTCCTCTCGTAATCCCCATTGTCTGGTATAGGGTAGGAGACACCTGTGGGGCCAAAGTAAAACTCAATGGAGTGTATGAAAAACAAGTATGTCAAAGTAAATTTGATTTAATTCAATTAATCAAATATATCATATATTAGACTACAAAGCTAAGACATCACTATTCGAGGATATAGATACATAGGGAGAGAGACAGAGACAGGTACAGAGACAGAAAAATTCTCTCTCCCACCTGCCCCCTCTCTTTCTCTCTCTCTCTATATGTATATGATCGATCTATCTATTATTTATCAATCTGTTATCTATCTATATAGCAGAGATAAATAAGTCTTACATAGAAGGCAGATGATAAGTGAAACCATTTGACTTTTTTTCTTTGATTTAATAAACTTCATACCGGTTAGTTCATTAGAAGGTAGTGAGTTACGCAAATTCCTTTACGTTCTCTTTTTAAAAAATCATTAAAAAATGATTTCTGATGCCTTTAAGAAAAAAATAATAAATCAGGTTTTTAATCATGCTATAGGATTGATATATTCAATATTTCTGTCTAAAAGTAACATTAGCTCAATCCGACTAACCATTTGGGTAATAACTCAAACTGAGAGAAGGAGTACTAAGGTTAATTACACACTTTTTCTACAGCTCTATAATTGCTTCATTCATTTTAATTTTGCATCCCTAGGTAAGCTTCTGGCAGTTTGAATCCCGTGGCCTCCTACTGTGTGTCAGAAATTGCTCATACTTCTTTGACTCCCCCTAGAGAAGCCAGCCCAGGATTTGAGCCAGGTAGGCACACCAGGACACCATGCATACTTTCTTGATTAATACTAAAGCAAAAAGCACTTGGGAATGCCTTTCTCTGACAAAGTTCTTTCTGGGCACGTGTCCTTTTGTGGTTATGAAAATGCCTAGATCATTTTTATTACGGATTTCAGTTTTCGTATTATCTGAAAACGTCAGAGATGACTGGGTGATTGGTTTGAGGTATATACAAATTTCCTTATTCAGAAGTTAAAAATTTTTATTTTGTTACCGTTTATAATTTTAATATATGGAATATACTTACACTGAATTCTAGTAATCTATGCACCCAAATCTTCTTTACATTTATCCTGAGATCCACAATCTAAATATTTATTAGTTTAAGTCTACATCAGAGGTGAATTCATTTGAATGAGCTAAGTGTTGCCTCTTGGTATGAAATTTCAATATACAGAGAAAATACACGAGTATTACTTATTAATGGCTGTTAATGGCCCCTAACTGCACTGTGTTTAGAGCAACAATCACCACCTTGTTTTGAAGTGTAAACAGAAGATTATCCTTTCGTATGTAAATTGGTATTTTCTGCCTGGACACGGGTAGTCTTCAATTTGTGACATCCTGCAGTTCTCATTCTTCCCAGGTCATCCCATTATGCCTCAGTAGGCCAGCAGGCAGCGTGCAAATGAACTGACTTCAGGCTGGTTGTTTCCAGAACACTCACGCAAGGCTTCTTCTCCCCTGTTCAGTTGATGCGTAACTGCTAAAAGCCAGGGCAACGGCAGATTAACTCAGTGGTTCTTTCACTCGTGTCTGTTAGGTCAGAGGGAAAAAAGTTCTGTGTGTACAAATGAGCTGTGTAAAAGGGAAGGGGAAGAAGGAAAATAGGTACCCCAAGATCGTCAGTCCAAAAAAAAAAAAAGTGCCTGTGTATGACACTGCGTCTCTAATAAAGTGCCCAAAGTTATATTGGGCAATGGCAGCTTAATGAGATAAACAACTGGCTTCCAAAGATGGCCACTATGAAAGAATCAGTCCTTCCCCAGTTATATAAAGTGGGCACAGAGTTGTGGCTGTGAGTGCAGGGTTTGGAGTCAGACTGCCTGGGATAGAATCCTTTGCTCCACCATTACCTTTCCGGGAACTTGGGCAAGTTGTTTAAGCACTCTGGGCCAATTTAAGTCATGTTGGACTCTTATAATTATTGTACCCAACTCACAGGCTGGTTGTCAAAATTAGATTATGGTAATCCATATCAGTCCTCTGAAAAGAACCTTGTCCAATAAATGCTGGTTATTATTCTCCTTATGGCACATAATATAAAATACAATCACTAAAAGAACCATATAAACTTCTTCAGTCTTTTAAAATAATTGGATAATTGAAATAAACAAATCTAGAGATGGAAGCAACAGAGTTGTGGTTAAGTTGGTTAAGTTGGAAAGAGACTGGAACTTGGGTTTGAATCCCCAGTTTCTTTGCCTATTTACTTATGAGCTGTTTGAATGAGACTAAGTTCCTTGACTTTTCTTAGCATCACTGCCCTCCTTTTACCTATAGTGATGATCCTACTTTTCTCAGTATGTTCATGCGAAGTCCGATTTAGATGGTATATTAAGTATTAATAGGCCAGAATGACAACTTCACAGATGTTGTTTTTTTTCTCTCTGGATCAAAACCAACACAATTTGACTTGAGTTTAGCACAGTAAATACCAAAGTTCTGCACCTTAAAAAAGTAGTCAGATGTTTGTTAAATAAAAATTCTCAATGTACACAATAAGTGTAAAAACAGAATGTAAGAGAAGTAAAAAGACATAGAGATTACTGAAAATTCTAATATCCAAAGAGAATCACTTCTGACACTTTGGCAAATACTATTTTTCCAGATATTGCTCTGTCTGCCTATAAATATAAATATATATATATATATATATATATATATATATATATATATATGTTGTTCTATAAGTAGGTTCTAAAATACATGTTTTTCTGTAACTTGATCCCCTGCCTTGAATATATCGTGGCTACTTTTCTAATCAATACATACAGATCTACAACATTATTTTTAATGACTACATAGGATTCCATTTTAAGTTTCTTGCAGAATTGACTTAATCAGCATCAGATTGATATTTAGGTCATTTCCAGTTTGTCTCCATGAGAACAGTGCTGTAACACTGCCCACATGTGTAATACTTGTGCACAAACATCTTTCTGTGCTTGAGCAATCTTCTACAGGTAAGTTCTGACAAGTAGAATACTGCAAGGTAGACACAGTTTCTGTTTTGATGTAATTTCTTATCCTAGTTGCTTATGTTTCTTGTGTAATTAGTAAGAGCAAACATCATTATTTTATGAGATTGTTTTTCTTTATGTCACAGGGAGCTGTTAAAGAGCTTAGGGAGGGATAAAAGGGCTAAGGCATCAGGCTCTGGCCCCATGGTGTTCCCAGCACCGGGGTGGAGAGTTGAAGGTGCCGTTGAGTGAGAGGACCTCGCAGAGAGAATGTCTGGGCCAAGGCAGCCAAAGGACAAGCAACATAGCCTCTGTCCGGTGTAGGTGCTTACTACAAGGGGGTACATAAGAAGAAAAAGAAGGCAACAACAAACAAAAAGCCAGTAAAATGTTCTCAAAATGTCTCCAGATGTCCCCAAGTAACCTCAATCTGTTTCAAAGACAACCTGATATAAATCTCCAGAGAATTCCTTTTAGGTTTCAATATTTTTATAAAGGTACTTCTTAATATTCTGATCTATTTCAGGGAACAATGTCAAGGATTATGAGTCATACACATTTTATATCGTATGCTAAAGCTGTATATATATTAAATTATAAAAGTTATTATTTATTGGGCCCTGATTATGTGGCAGCAGTGTGATTAATTCAATATTCTCAATAATCCTAATACAAGTTTTAATTTTTATTCTTATTTTATTGATTTGAGGCTCTAGAGAGTTAGAGTCACTTGACCGAAAACATAGTAAGTGGTACAGACACATTTTCATAGCACACTTTCTCTCAATAAATTCCATTTAACATGGTTATATGAAATTGTGTGGTTTTGTCTATTTAAAAAAGCTTTATATTATAGAATAGCAATTTCTATAATATATGATATGTGCAGTAATTTCTATATGAAATTTTGCTATAAGGCTTTGACATGGAATGTGACTGTTTCTATGCCATGGTTTTGAGAAAAACAGATTCAAATGAAATTATTAGGACTTATTTCTTCTTTTTCAGATGTAACCCACTGTATGTAAAAGGGTAAAGGGAATTGCATCTGTGTGTGTGTGTGTATTTATGTGAATATATGAATATGTTTATTTGTGGTAGACACACATGTGCACACATAGACAGAAATTATAATTCAGAAAATAACCTCATCTTACTTTTTTATTGGGTAAGACTGTAACTAGCTTTCTAGGCTGTATGTTTGGTAAGGATAGGAACACAAAATAGTTGCTGAATGAATGTATTGATTTTAAGCTGTGCTGCAAGGCCAAAAAATGAGTTGTTGGAGCTGCCTTATATTCTCTGTTAAGCTAAAGTTTAATCTTCAGCTATAACATATTAAGTCTTATAATTGTCCTCGCTGTGTCAAAAAAAAGTCTAATCTATTGTGTACAGAATTGGAAATGCTAAATGAAGCATTTTGCAAAATAAATCTCTGTAAATCATCTGTAAATAATTTAAAAATGAGTTTGATTTGGATATAAGCAAATATCGAACTGATATCTAAATCATGATATTCATTTATTTCTTGTCATCGATGTACCTATACTTCCTGTAACTTGTGAATAGCCATTTGGGAGGCAATATAGCATAGAAGATGTATGCTCTGGAGCTAGTCTACTTGGGTTCAAATCCTAGTCCAGTTGTTTGGGCAGATGAGTTCACCTCTCCATGACCCATGTTATCTTTAAAAAAATGGGGATAATAATAACAACCACTTGGGGGTGCCTGGGTGGCTCAGGTGGTTAAGCAACTGACTCTTGATTTCAGCTTAGTTAGGTCATGATCTCAGGGTCATGAGATCAAGGCCCATGTTGAGATCCATGCTGTGCATGGAGTCTGCTTAAGATTCTCTTTCTTCTTCTCCCTCTGCCCAACTCTAGCTCACACTCTCTCTCTAATATATATATATACATTTTAACAAATAGCAACCACTTGATAAGGTTACTGTAAATGTAAATTAGTTAATATAGTAAAACACTTAGAACAGGGCTTGACCCGAAGGGCCAGTAAAAATTAGTCTCTTTAAAATGCCCTCTTCAGTCTCCCTGCTCAGCGGGGAGTCTGCTTGAGATTCTCTCTCTCCCTCTGCCCCTCCCCCTGCTCTCTCTTTCTCAAATAAACAAAATGTTAAAAAAATTTTTTTTAAAGCCCCTCTTCGTTTTTCCTCCTTTCCACACCCTACAAACCTTCAGAATTTGGTCTATGAGACACTTTCACAGTTGTATTTTTCCTTCCTCTGTATACTAATAGAAATTTCTTTTAATCTTATTACTATTAAATTTTTTTGTATGATAATTACAGAGAGGCAACATGATTTGGAACAAAGTATAGGAGCTTTAGAATAAGAAAGAGTGGGTTCAAAATCTGAATGATCACTTAATTATTCTGTGATTTGGGGAAGTTACCAAGCATAAGGTCTAATAAAATAAAGATATTATCACTATGCATTATCTAGGTATAGTGACTAAAACATGGTAGATGCTCACAAATAAAATTGTTTCCTCTAATAAATGTGAAATTCTAAATGGCAGCACGATGCCCTTTTTATCTGTGAGTTTGATTGGAGTTCAGCTCAGGACCACACATGGGTTAAATTTTACTTAGTTATATTGTGATTTAAACCAAACTGACACATTTACGCAGGTTAGCTGGCATTAAGCATTGCTGGATGCTGGGGCTCAAATGTTACCATGGGTACAGTGCCCTGCTTTGAATCCCTCAGGATTGGCTCTGTTTTAAGGAAGGGACTCTTTTCTTTGTGTAAGACAATGCCAGCAAATCTAGACTCCTATATTTTCCTGTTAACAATCAGAATGGAAATAAAATGCCTCTTTTACAGAAAGTCTAACCAATGTCCAGACTTTAGTACTATTGACTTTCCCCAGGGCCAGAAAATTTTGGTCCACAGTGAGGAAGCAGTTTCTCTCAAGGACAATGGTGGCCCTCTAACCAGAATGAGAGGATGCTGACAGGGTCCTCGACAGGTGATAAAGGTCCTCATTTGAGCACTAAAACCTGCCGTATAATTGACTGCCTCCTCTCCTAGTGCTTCTGTACAATTCCGTATTTCATCTTAATGTCATCAGAGAAAATCTCCCCCACCCCCTCCCAGCCATGGTCCCTGACACCGAGAAGACCAGATTACGTAGCTGAAGCCCCATTTACACTGTAGAGGGTTCATGTCTAGGAAAAGTACTGGGGGAATGGTTGCCATAGCTGGAGTTGATGTAAAGTTCAAAGAACATTCCAAGTGTGCCATTTTCACATTAGCTAATATTACTCAAAGAGCAAGGGAGTTAAAAAGAGTTGAAAGAGAAAGATCTTTATATTACTTGTTACCATAATTAGTGGGTGATAGAAGGGGTTTATTAATTCAACAAAAATTTGAGTTGGACCCTCTTCTTTTTTGTTGATCCAATGAACAACTAGTTGTAGTGCTATCCATCTGTTCTACTAATTCTTGTTCTTTTTGTCAAAGCACTTTTGATAGTTTTTTATACATTTATTTGCATGTTTATTTAAGATCTGTTTATCTAAAGACAAAGAATGTATCTGCTTGTTCTTTAGTTTACACTATGGTTTCTCAACCTTGGCATTACTGACATTTGGGGCCAAATAAGTCTTTGCCCTGTAGGCTTGCCCTGTACATTGTAGGATGTTTAGCAGGATCCCAGTCCCCACCCACTAGACGGCAGTAGTCCCCCACCTGCCTCTTTGTCCCCAGTTACCACAAGCAAAACTCCTTCAGACATTGTTGAACATCCCCTGAGAGGCAAAATTGTTCCTGGTTGAGGGGCGCCTGGGTGGCTTGGACAGTTAAGCATCTGCCTTCGGCTCAGGTCATGATCCTGGGGTCCTGGGATTGAGTCCCGCGTTGCGCTCCTTGCTCAGCGGAGAGCCTGCTCCTCTCTTTGCCTGCCGCTCCCCCTGCTTGTGCTCTCTCTCTCTCTCTGGCAAATAAATAAATAAAATATTTTTAAAAAATTGTTCTGGTTGAAAAACACTGGTCTCTACTCAGTACCCAGCGCAGAGCATGGCACACAGTAGGCATGAGTTATTATTTATGGAATGAATCTCTGCTCCCAGCTCAGAAATTGTTCTCTTAAGCTGTATACTTCCTGCACTTGGATCCCAACAAAAGCAGATACCCATGGACAAAATACAAGAGTCATGATAGAATGAAACTTCCAGCAAGTTATCCTTTGTGACATTTTATTTTATTTTTTGTTTGTTGTATTTTTGCTTGTTGCTCTTTTCCTCATGATTTGCTATGTTGATTCTGAGGCTATATTTGACATTTTACTCCAGTCAATCACTCCATTATTTTGCTGATATTCGTGGCATCTCAAGTTTTAATTTCCTCTAAAGAGAGCCCCAAACTTTCTTTGATGATTGGACAGGGAAGTTTAGCAGGAAGTCATTATTAAGATTTATGTTAGGTTAGGCTGGTATGCACACACATATAAATGGAAAATGAAATGAATATTGTTTAGGTTGACTGTGGCTCTTTTCATATTTCGTGTAACGGTCAGTAGTGCCAACAGAGATCCAGAGCCGGGCGGGTGCTAACTGGCTGCTCCAAAACTTTGGGAAACTTCTAAAAAATGCAGATTCCTGCAGGGTCCTGGTTTCAGAGTTTCTTATTCAGTGGTTCTGGGGTAAGACCTGGAATTCAGGTTTTTAAAAAGGACCCACGGGATTCAGATATGGGGCCTACTTTGGGCAACATTTTGTAATACAAAGACTCTTCACATAAGATATTAGTTCTCATCTTTGGGGTCTCACACTAAGGAGGCATCTTAATTCCTTCTGTGACCTTCAACCAGTCAGTGGTCAAAGTTGCGCTGTAGATTCATCGCCTGCTAGGAACCAAGTTAAGTGCTAAACCGTGTTTGTCGCCCTATTGAAAAATCAGTTTGTTTCTCCCTGTTTGCACTTGCACTGAATGTATAATTATGTTTTTATGACAAAGACTGTCCATGCCCCTTGCTTTCTTTAAAAGCTGCAGGAAGTGAATTGCGGTTCTTTGTGTCCCTAATTGGATCATGGACCGAACAATTACCTGCTTGCTGACTTAATTTCCTGGTACCTCTTGGGCTTCCTTCAGAACTGCTTCTGGCACCACGATCACTAATGTCTGCAGGTGCAAACCGTTCATGTGTGGAAGGAAAGCCACTTTCAAAATTCGTATGGCCATTTTGTGGAGACCAGCTTGAACTACAGAGACACAAATTCATCCTCATTCCTTCTAGGTTCTCTTCCAAATCACAGTTGTAAAGCTGTTTGCTCTTCCCAGTCTAGCTTTTCTCAGTGGCCAGCCTATAAATCTGGATATCTGACATTCTAAAAGGAGAATATGGATTTGTACGTTTGCCTGAGTAACTGTAATTCCTAGTGGGTGCTTTGGGCTCCCAATTCACCTAAGAGAGGCTGGCTATTTCCTTGAATGCCATGACTCACTTCTCACTACTTTTATCATCAACTGTAATTTTATATCAGAACAACTTTTATAAGTGATCATCCTATAGTGTTTATTTTTTCTTTTCCAGAAAAACTTACGGAGGAAAGATGATCATACTCTATATCCTTAGCATGAACCTGCTTTTTCTCCTGCTCAGTCTGATGAAATGTAATATCCAGTTACTTTGAAGTCAACACACCTGGCAATGTCTATCTAGGAATGTTCTAGGAATAACAGCTGATGTAACTGCTCATTTTAGGCTCACATGTGTTAGTTTTAATACACCAGGGGACCTGTGTGCTTGAGGAAGGCTAATGACTTCTCCCTGTTCATGTTGCATGTGCAGTTTATGCTCATGTCCTCCACTTTGGATCATTTAGATCATTTTACAATAATTGTAATTGACTTTTTGGCTCAAGTGTTCCAAACTCTCCTCTAAATTTATCTAATACATATTGTCTAAACCAGGAAATTTTAGCATAACTAAGACTTCTTGCATGTTACATAAATGTTTATATACATTACCAATCCCATGTGATGGAATCATAGGATCTTCCCACTGCAAGATACCCTTAACAAGTATTAATTCTACCACATTTGTGATATTAATGAAGAAACTAACACCCAGGGAAGTTAAATATACTGCCCCAGGTCACATTACCAGAGAGTGTCAGACCAGGTCCCTGTTACCTCCTGGTTCAATTTTCTTTGGCTGATAGTTAAAGTCTAACTAATATTTATTCAGTGTAGGCTCTGTGCTACCAAGGACTGCTATGAAGCCCAATGATTATGTGTCTTGTCTTCCTCAAATGTAGTGGAAGCTTTACCTTGGATGTTATGAAACTGGAGTCATGATCTCTGGAATTCTGACTCAAGGAGTAAGGATATGCTCTGAGCTAAGCTCTGGAAATAATTAAATTTATAATAACATTTTATGCACTTTAGAAGTTTCATGGAGTGAAAGATATAGATATATAAGGGCATAGTCATAATTCATAGCTGTTATTCAGTATGACCAGTGGTATATATAAACTGGTTTGAGAGCACAGTTGATGAGGGAAAATGAATTTGGCCTTCCCTGGGTGCGAGGGCCCAGAACACTAAGAACAGGATATGATACTGAACCTGGAGGCCGTGAGGAATAAATCACTGTGTCTGCCTGGTTGACCAGGTAGTCATTGTGGAAAACACAGCACACTTCAGATCCAGGGCACAGGACAAATAAAGCAATCGAAGAGGAGAGTGTAAGGTTTTCTTGGAGGACAGATTGAATCTGAGGCTACCTTGTTTTCACCATAGCACTTAGCACAATGCTAAAAACAAACTAAGCACTCAGTAATGCTTATTAGAAGAAGGAAATGCTATTTCCTATAAAGTGTCCAAATTTAAAGAGGCAAGGAAGCCATTTTTCCTAAATTGGCTTTTAAATAAAGATGAAGATCCACAATTAGGGTAAAGGAGCATTTATTAGTAAATGAGTAAATCCATTGATTATAGGGAAGCAATTATTAACCCAGAATGCCAAGCCAAGAAAGCAAAAGGTTGTGCCAAATTAACAAATTTACTACCTAATAAAGCTAAAAGAAGGTTAACTAAGTGCATTCAATAAAAGCCAGAAAACGACCACAAAATTAGATGCAACAGTTAACAAAAGCCAGTAGGCACTTTACCGAAGCTAATGAAGAAACTGTTTACAAACTAAGACTTACGGGGCTCAAGCATTTTTATGTGCCATATTAATGATGGGGGTAGGCAAAAATGTTCTGGTTTCTAAGTCCAGAAGAGGGCAATAATGGAAGAGAGAATAATACAATTAAGAGAAGGGGCTAGAAGTAAAGAATAAAAGATAATAACAGAAGGATACTTTAAAAAATGTGCCAGAGCCATGAGACCAGGCAACGGTAATGGTACCCAAGTAGTGGGAATCTCCTAATAGGTTTACTATTGCCTCCTTGAGGAAGATGATGCTCCCTTACAGATTGAAAAATACAGCCTCATGGATGGTCTTCTTGGAACACTTCAAGAGAATCAGGGTGGGAAATTTAATAACTGCTGATAACTTACCTTTGCATAAATATGAAGGTGTTCTTAGGCTTCTGGGAATGTCAGTGGCATAAAAGTAGTATTAAACAGACATAATTTTCATGGTAAACCAATAATAATCTGAAATTTCTGGTAGTTGGTTACTAAGCAACCCAGTGCTTAGCTTTGTCTAGCTTAAACAATGACTCAAAAAAAAAAAAAAAAATTAAGTTGGTTATAAAGAAATACTCCAGATTCCACTCTCTGGGCTGTTTTGGTCAGCTGTATAATTTCTTTTACAGGACAAACCACAGATCTGGTAGTACAAAAGAAGGGGTTTGTGAGGTCACTGCTAGATTATATTTAATGTAACTAGTAAGAAGATCTTTGTGGATATCTACAGGTAACCGAAGAATGTTTTCTCAAGGGACTTTGAGCATTTTTCCAAAGCTTGCTTTTTCTGTTTTTTAACTTGAGTCAGACAGACTTAACTAAGGGATCTCTTTCTCTTGCAAAACAGAAGGTATCTTATTACTTATAACCCAACAAAGTCTAGATGATGCTTTAAAATTGTATGAAACGTATAGATTCCATTGATAATGTTGTGTTGTGTTAAAATCATATAGTCATACCAAAGAAAGAAAACATAAAAATCCACAAGTTTTCATTTTAAGTTATTTTGTTAACTTTTCAGAATTATTTTAGAGCTGAGCTGAGTCACCTTCTCTTGACTCCTCAGCCATTTTTTGCCCGGGCTGTTGTCCCCTCCTGCTACGGGGCCTGATAGGGTTTCATCTTTAGGCCGAACAGTGTAGTGCAACATGGTCTTAAGAGGAAATGATTTCAATACAAGATTCCTTTATTCAAATATAGAAGGCTGTTCTGGATTTCAGAACCAGATGGAGTATGTAAAAATGGCTGTAAAAGATCTGGGGCTCAGAGGGAGAAACAATCTGGACACAAATCTCTTCATGCTGCCTCTGGTCAACTCAACTACATCAAGATAACGGCCATTCTTGATGTTGTGGCAAATAGAAACTTATATCAATGGCCTCTTGAACCAGAGGAGAAAATTCTTTTCTGTGCTCTCTTTATGTGACTCTGAGTTATAATACCTGTGATGAATCTCTAATTTCTTTTAATATGGGTCTTGTGTAAAGATAGAATCGGCTGGGAATTAAAAACAAAGCCAAACCATGGAGTGACTCTTGCGCAGTTAGGAAATGTCTTAGAATGTTTGCATTTTGCATTTTAACAGAAGAGTGTTAAGAACAAAAATGATTAGTATGTGAGCATTTGACTAGAAATGTTTATTTTAAATCAAGTACAGTATATACTTGAACAGAGGAATGTTAAGTATGAAGCTATGATTATGTAAACATTTAACAAGAAATAGAGCAAGCCAACCCTTACCTTTAAAACACATTGACAACAGAGTAATCTTACAGCTTGTAGTTTGAACGTTTATGGGCTGTGTCATTGAAAATCTGAAAAACTGGGGGCGCCTGGGTGGCTCAGTCGGTTAAGCGGCTGCCTTCGGCTCAGGTCATGATCCCAGGGTACTGGGATCAAGCCCCGCATCGGGCTCCCTGCTCGGCGGAGAGCCTGCTTCTCCCTCTCCCTCTGTCTGCCGCTCTGCCTACTTGTGCTCTCTCTCTCTGTTAAATAAATAAAAATCTTAAAAAAAAAAGAAAAAAAAGAAAATCTGAAAAACTGAATTCGACCACTGGGGGGCTCCAACTATGGTTAGGAACACAATAGAAATCTATTACATGGCATAGGGACTTTGAATTGTAGAAAGGTCCATAGAAAATAAAAATAAAAATGTTAGGGATTAATTTATTAACGAATCCAGTCATTCCAAAATATTAACTAATTGCCTTCTATGTATCAGGCCCTGTGCTAGTGTAGGTATGTACCCATACATAAGAAGGAAGGACACTCTCAAGTAATAAGTGAGGGTGTATGTTTGTAAAATACTCACTATCAGGTTGAAAAGTTCTCTCCACCTATGAGGAAATGACATTCCTAATCACCTCAAGAAGAAGCAGTATATTGCTAATTTAAGTCATTCTACAAATACCCTTCAGCACTAAGTATGAACCGAGCAGAGTGCTGGTTCCCCAGCGTACAATGGGGACCAAGACAGATCAACCCCAAGCCTTCACAGAAGAATATAGTCTGATGGTGAAGACAAACAATTCAACCAATAATTAAAATCATTTATAAGACAGAGATCACAGGACGTTCACTATTGTGGGAGAGATCATAGCAGGGTTATCTGCCTCGTCCTGGGAATACTAGGAAAGACTTCCCAGAGGAAGTGGAGCATAACCTTCCAAATTAAGAAATTCTATATCAAATGCATCGACATGTTGGCTGTATAGCCTATTAGGCCCTCACCTGGGTCTTTTTTTTTTTTAATTTTTTTTATTGTTATGTTAATCCCCATACATTACATCATTAGTTTTAGATGTAGTGTTCCATGATTCATTGTTTGTGCATAACACCTAGTGCTCCATGCAGAACGTGCCCTCCTCAATACCCATCACCAGGCTAACCCATCCTCCCACCCCCCTCCCCTCTAGAACCCTCAGTTTGTTTTTCAGAGTCCATCGTCTCTCATGGTTTGTCTACCCCTCTGATTCCCCCCCTTCATTCTTCCCCTCCTGCTATCTTCTTCTTTTTTTTTTTTTTCTTCACACATATTGCATTATTTGTTTCAGAGGTACAGATCTGAGATTCAACAGTCTTGCACAATTCACAGCGCTCACCAGAGCACATACCCTCCCCAGTGTCTATCACCCAGTCACCCCATCCCTCCCACCCCACCCCCCACTCCAGCAACTCTCAGTTTGTTTCCTGAGATTAAGAATTCCTCATATCAGTGAGGTCATATGATACATGTCTTTCTCTGTTTGACTTATTTCACTCAGCATAATACCCTCCAGTTCCATCCACGTCGTTGCAAATGGCAAGATCTCATTCCTTTTGATGGCTGCATAATATTCCATTGTATATATATACCACCCCTTCTTTATCCATTCATCTGTCGATGGACATCTTGACTCTTTCCATAGTTTGGCTATTGTGGACATTGCTGCTATAAACATTGGGGTGCACGTACCCTTTCGGATCCCTACTTTTGTATCTTTGGGGTAAATACCCAGTAGTGCAATTGCTGGATCATATGGTAGCTCTATTTTCAACTTTTTGAGGAACCTCCATACTGTTTTCCAGAGTGGCTGCACCAGCTTGCATTCCCACCAACAGTGTAGGAGGGTTCCCCTTTCTCCGCATCCCCGCCAACATCTGTCATTTCCTGACTTGTTAATTTTAGCCATTCTGACTGGTGGGCCCTCACCTGGGTCTTTGTTGATCTGTGGCATAACATGAAAATATGGCATAACAGAAAGAAATTAGCAACTACCTTGTCTCTTTAGAATGAACCACAAATTCAGAATTTATACTAACAAGCAGAATCTGGTGTCAGTGAGGCAGGCTCTACCTCAATCACAAGGTCTCCATGGAACTGGTGGTCTGTCGTATGCTCCATGGACTGAGAAATAATGAAATAGGTTGTGAGGTTATATATCTTGGGTTTTATTTGCTAAGAAATGATAACCCAAGCATTCTACAATGGTGTAAAATGGAGAGATGTCGAACACCCAGCACTGTGCCCCGAACACATAATGGTCAGTTGATGACAGGGAAGAGAATGGTGGTAGTGGTTAGGAGGAAAACGCTACTGGAGTCTGTATGTGGCTTTTAGATACCCCAATTCTTCAAGGTATTTTCAATTCATAAGGAAGGGTTTATGAAGCAACTTTGAGTCTTTATCTACTCAGCCCCTCTTCCAACCTTTGCCTTTACCACAGCTCCTGGAGCATTCTAATTGAGAAGGACCGAGCGTTGCTTGTTTGGGAAGCATCTGGAATGTTGATTAGAGCCATGTCAAATATAAACCGAAGCTTGCAGTGGCTCTCAGTGTCCTTTAAAGAAGTCAAATCTGGCTCTTCATTTTGTGAAGGTAACATCCATGTTTCATTCTAAAGAGGAAAAAGGAGACTGAAATTTATTGAGCCTGTGCTAAATGCCAGCAATATTTACTCGTTACCACAATTCTTCCTCAACAAAGTCCCATGAGGCAACTAGTTGTCCTCATCTTACACAGGAATTAATGGAGGCCCAGGGAAGCTAAATCATAGGCCCAAGCTCATATATTCCTAGAGCTAATTCATGGAGGAGCCTGGGTGTGAAGCCAGGAAAACTTGAACTCAATATTCATTATTCTGCCTGACTCTGTGATAAAAGCTCATTTTATATAGTTATTGTGAAGAGAAGCATCAGTCATGCTCACATTACAAGGCGTAGCATAGTTGATGATGTTTTATTTGGTAATATGGTTAAAAGTATTTATATGCCGACTAGATACTACTGGTGCTTAAAATACTCTTTTCTGGATATTTGATGTGATTGGAGGTTCCAGTTCATCTAGGTCACCAGAGTGCGTTTTTTAGGCCATTAAAAAAAACTTACACTATGAACCCTTCACATATGTAAAATAAATCATCAGTTTTAATGATATGCTACTAGGTGATGTTTATGACTTCCAATTCAAACATTGTACTATTCTCATTAATGTAATGCACGGTTGGATGCATGTAAATATGCCTGCAAGTTTACATATATAGTTCAGTATTTTCTAATTATATTCTGATAGTTACCAGTTCTTTATGTATGGTGGTTAACGGGCGGCCTTAAAAATAGTCCTTTAGTTATGGACAAGTACTTAATAGATATACTGACGTATGAATTACACTCATTGTGCCAGTTATGACACGTATAATTTGATTATAAACCTACACCGTTGATAATGTCTCCAAGCCACATTATGACTGGTATTATCTAACTGGATAGTCTTGACTGAATTTCCTAGGCAACTATGACTACCTTCTGAAGACATTAGGGAATAATTTGAAAGGAGTGTGTGGGAAGTATTGTATCCTCAGATATTCAGTTAACAAAGAACAGGAGTTCTCTAACTGCTGCTTTGAAGTTTATTCTGTACTTCCTTTCTCCTTCCATTGTGTGATTACTTTTAAACATCTGATTATGAGAGAACTTTGGAAACAAGTAAGTGGTGTTTAATTAGTTAAGGCCAAATCTCCCTTTGACGTTGCCCCATCTCCCTCCCAGGTAAATTTGTTTGGTAAAGAGCAACCTTTGGTTGGCAGTGGCCAGTCAGATGAAAGCCGTATTTATGTTCAGTGCAATAATATTCCTGTGATGAGCTGGTTATATAAACAGTGAACCTAAAAAAGAACGAAAGAATCCTTTTGAACAACTTTTTCAGAGTAAGTTATAAATACATGTTTTAAAAGGACACTATTTGCATGACTAAAAAACATGCATTTGGCAGAGTATCCAAAGCTTGATTTCAGTTACAATGGCATCGTGTTTATGACACTACATCTAATGCTAAAAACATGCATTTTGAACGGAAAGTTGATATACTGTGTCTCATCCCTGTGACTTTATTTTCAATTCAGCTGAAAATGAGCAAGCCTCTTTGTGTTTTAGTTTGAGAGAACAAATATAGTTTTGAATAGTTTTGAAAGCTTTTCTTCTGTCTCCATTTTGGGAAGGAAAGATTGATTTTCAAAACCTAAATTCCTCTAACAATTAGCATCATATAGTTGCATATGTTTTTCCCCTACATACTCCCCTTACTGAAGAAAGATTGCTCTTAAAATCAGTAACTGTGTCTCTGCAAAAGCAATTTATTTAATTTTAAAATTATACAAAAGCATCTGGATTCTGGGGCTTATCCATTTTGAATAAAGCTGAGAAAGTAAAAGGTATTTAAAATTACCTTGGATTTATTTAATGGGAGGTCTGTCCTTTCGATTTTCTTCAGAAGTTCATGTTTCTTTACCACAGATATCTCAGATGCTCTACATCAGAAAGACTATCCTGACAGTTTTCTATGAATTGGTAGTAGTCAGATGCCCAAATTTGGCATTGCTAGAATATTTAGCCATCCATACAACTAATGCCAATTGGTTACTTTTTTTTTAAAGATTTTATTTATGTATTTGAGAAAGTGAGAGAGAGAACACCTACGCCTGCCAGCATGAGCAGTGGGGAGGAGCAGAGGGGGAGGGAGAGGGAAGGGAAAGAATCTTGAGCAGATCCCCTGCTGAGCGCAGAGCTGGAAGCAGGATTCCATCTCAACACCCTGAGATCATGACCTGAGGGAATCCAAGAGTTGGAAGCTTAACCGACTGAGCCACCCAGGCGCCCCCTGGTTACAGTGTTTTTCTTGTAGTTTTTATTTTTCTCCCGCCCTACCAACTTCAATCTCAGAAATGGACCAGAGCCTAAAACTAAAAGAGGTGGAAAGTGGAAAGATCATTTTTCTTTTTTCTTGCAACCCACCCCCCGCAAAGGCCCTGAGAATACAAAGTTTCAGACATCAGGCAAACAGTCCTTTTGTATCTGTTCTAGACTTGTTCCTTGTCTGTCCAAGAGTTTAGTGAGGGAAATGGTTGTAGCCTTCCTCCATATTCACCTTAGCCTCAAACCACCTCTTATTAAAGATATTTCTTCTCAAATAGAAGCTTTGCTGAATGTGTTATGTAACTGGATAGTGTCTAAAAGACTCAGTGGTAAATTGGATTGTGTATAAAACAGCAACAACTACAGTAGTGATAATAGTAGCTAACACCTATTGAATATTTTCTGTGTGCAGGACATGAAGATTTTTTCTCTTACAGTAGCCTTACAGAGCAGGTACTGTTGCTATCCCAATTTAATAATGAAACAATAATGCTTTTAAAATTTGGTAACTTGCTCACAGTTACCCAAACTATAAGAACCAAGATTTCAAACCCTCCCAATCAGACTCAAAGTCTTTGTTTTAAGCTCTATGCAAATTCTGATGCCAGGCATCAAATCAAAATCTAGTGTGGCTGAATTTTGTCTTTCCTTGCTTCATTCATTCACCCTATCCTGTATGAGCTAGACAAGTTCCCTGCCTTCATAACAGAAAATTATGGTAGAAAAAACAGTTGATAAAAATAGGAACAGACAACAGATAAGTAAGCAAACAAAAAGAATTACTGAATTGTAGTAAGTACTATGAACAAAAGAAACTGAGCAGTTAGAAAACATAATAAGTGTTCAGAGAGGGCTTCTTTGAAGGTTGACATTTAGGTTGATACCTGAGTGATCAGAAGGAGCCAGGAATCAAAAAGACCAGGGAAAAATGTTATAGACGGAGGGAACAAAAAGTACAGAAACACTGCAATGAGAATAAACTTAGCACATTCTAGGAACCGTCAGAATGTTTGTATGAGCTCTGCATAGTGAATAAGGGGGAGAGTAATACCAAATAAAGTTAGAAAGTCTGTCAGAGTCCAGATTTTACTGGGCCTTAAAACTAGAATCATCTCTGTTAAATTTTAAATAAACAGCTAATGTCTTTTTTTTGTATAAGTATGTCTCAAATATTGCATGGGACATACTTATACTAAAAAAGTCATTGTTTATCTGAAATTCAAATTTTACTGAATGTCCTGTGTTCTTATTTGGTGACTCTGCAGCCCTATTTATAATTAGTGATAACTAGGTAGAATTTTTACATAAGTGGATGTGGAAAGCTACTATTTTAAGAAAGAATTTTACAAAAGAGGATATTATCATATAGGCAGTTGTAAAAGATTTTACTGGTTATTTGAAGAGACTTAAAGGAGATGAAATAGGAAAAGGGGGTACTTAGGAGGCTCTGACAGTTGTTCAGGGGAAAGATAATGGTAGCTTAGACTAGCAGATACATGTAGCTATGGGTTCAAAGTTTATTTTGATGTCAGAACCAACTGAATTTGTTGGAAAACTAGGTGCTGAGTTGAAGGAAAAAAAATGGGCTAAGCACAATCCCCAGATTTCTGTGGAGTGTCATTGTCTTTACTGAAGTGCAAAAGACCAGGCTGACCAGGGGAGGTAAGTAGGACGACCATGCTTTTTTGAGACCTCTGAAACATGCAAGTAGAGATGTCACATAGACTCCTTGATGCATGATTAAAAGCACCTCATCCAAGAGCATTTTGCCTAATGAGATTAGAAAGGATGGCAAATAGAAGGAATGACTTCCCTGTGCCAGGAATTATAGTGAGTCCTAGGGATAGGTCAATGATTAGAACAAGTGACTTTTGGAGAAGAGCTCATGCTTTAGTGGGAGACAGATTTGTAAATAAGAATTTTCAACTGTTTAATTGCTATAAAAGAGGTATCTGCAAGGTTCTGTGTGGGTGTAGGGGTATGGAAACAGAGAGGGGATTAATTTTGCTTGGTAAAGGGTTGTATTTGGGGTGGGAAAAGTTAGAGATTTGTACACAAAATAGTGTGGGGAAAGAATGTGACAGAAGAGAAAACAGGATAAAGAGGCATGGCTGATAAGAGGAATGTGGAGAAGACTGGTATAGCTGGAGGTTAGTGGTTCTGGAAAAAAATAGGACATGGGGCTAAAACAGTGGGTGGGGTCTGTATGAGAGAGGAGCCAGGGTGTGACTGTATGTAAGCCAACTGGCCTATTCACTCAGAATTGTAAATTTTGTTCAGATTAGCTTTATACACTGATAAAATTTACTATTAAAATAATAACATGCATATTTGTACACTTTCTAACTTTTCCTTATGTAATAAAAAAGTTGAATTTTCATCATGAACTTTTTTTAATTTAGTATACATTTCCTTCCCACGTAAGGTCAGCCTATTTCACAGTTCATCCTGTGGAGAAATACGGGAAGATAATAGTTAGATGGGGTAGTGAAGACATGTTTACTAGTTTGCGATACCATGCAAGTAATTATTAAATATCTTATACAGTTACCCCAAATTTCTCTTGGGATTAAGGAGTATTTGGGAGGTAGAATACTGTTTCTATTTTTGGAAATTGAGCTGCCCCTTCCTCTAGATGTTTTTTCCTTCCAGAAATACTCTGAGTCGCTGATTATAAAAGGATGCCAGTATATTTTTAACACTAGCAGTGCAGGAAGAACTAAGGGTACCTAATATGCTGTGAATGTGTCAAAGTTTTGAGTTTTCTTATAGGCAATATTTTGTTACTTTTTATGAGGTCACAAAAGAGTTGTGCTATGAAATTAAATCACTTGTACATTTTGAGTGATCTTTTATAGTTATTAGACATTATTTATTAAAATGCTACTAATGCATTGGGTTTTTAAAATTAAACATTGAACTTCTAACAAATTAAATATAAATAATTAATTTTATATTAATGAAAGTGGATTAATGTTCCAGGATCTTTTTCTTAACTAAAATGAAATTGAGCAAAATAATATGGGTGATTACTTACAACGTGGAACTTGGTGGACTCCCTGTGTTTCATCTGTCTTCTAGAATCCCTGGCCACTGTTTCTTGCTTCTGTGTAGACTGAATTCCCTCCTGATTCAGGAAGCAGCTCCGTGGAGCAAGGCCTTCATCTTTAATTGCCACATGTCCTAGCTGTTCGCCTGTTAGTGTAATACCCAAGTAGTTCCTATTCTGAACAATGATTTCACTTTAGAGCAGAAGAAAAATAGTGTGTAGTACTCTTATGTACGGCTTGAGTGACTTTCCTTAGACAAGTGTGGGATCTAATCAGACATTCATTTCTTTCGTAGAAGTAACTCACAGCGTTGTGTGTCTCTCCTTAAATCCAGACCCCACTCAGCATATGCTCAATGGACTTGAATGCCGGAAGTAGTGAGTCTACTCAGTTACAGAATTCCAACCCTTCAAGAAACATTGGGAAATCATGCACTGCACCCCCAGCTCTGCTCAGGACCATGAGCAAACCATTCCAGATAGAGATCTGTCTTAATTACTGAATAAGTTAAGTACATTTTTTCACCTTTTACAAGGTTTGCTTTTCAGCTGGACAGTAAAGACTTGTGTCTAGAGTCCCTTCACATCCAGAAGTGTTTAGTTCAGCCCTGGTGACTTGGGGAAGAGCACATCATCTACGGCCTTGTCTGATGACCCCCTCCTACCTCATTGCTCAGCATATCTTTTCTTTAGCTGTCCTCACTTGCCTTCATACCAATAAATGGAGGAATGAGGTACAGTTCTTCTCCAAATGAAAAGAGGAGAAATGCTTGTCATGGAAAGAACATGAGTTTGGGAGTCAAACCTGAGTTCAAATCATGCCTTTGCCCCTTTCTATTTTTGAGAATTTGTTTAACTTTCTTACTTTTTCCAAGGTTCAGTTTCTCCACATATACAATGGGTTTAATAAAGCTTCCTTCCAGCTTTTGGGAATGCTGGTAGGGATTAGAAATGACTACGGGGAGGGGCGCCTGGGTGGCTCAGTTGGTTAAGCGACTGCCTTCGGCTCAGGTCATGATCCTGGAGTCCCTGGATCGAGTCCCGCATCGGGCTCCCTGCTCAGCGGGGAGCCTGCTTCTCCCTCTGACCCTCCCCCCTCTCATGTGCTCTCTCTCTCTCATTCTCCCTGTCTCAAATAAATAAATAAAATCTTTAAAAAAAAAAAAAGAAAGAAAGAAATGACTACGGGGAGAGGGTGGGATTGTGGCATAATTATCAGATCTCTCCCAAGTGTACATAGAAACTATCTCTAAATTCCACTCCCCCCCCATGTAAGTGAGTGCAGGCGTGGTGAAGCCCTCACAATAATGAGAACCAAGTTATCAGTAACTATGTGTGCAGTAACAGGGGGAAGGCAGAGAGATTTTGATGACACCAAAAGCCAGAGAACCCCCAGATTCTCACTGGAATGTGTGGGCCCATCTGCTAACAGCAGCCAAACCTGGGAAAGAACATTGCTGCCTCCAGTGCACTGGGCAGAGCGAGAGTTACACAGCACTGGAGAGTCCAGCCTGAGGAACCAGCCACAGCAACTTTCTAGGACAAATTTGCAAACCAGAGAGGAACTGCAGGAACTAGAGCTTATATTGAACAGGACAAAAAAACAGGGGAGAAGAAAAGAGAAGAACCAGACAAAGGTGAGGGAGGGAGCAACAGACACAGATTTCAGAAAGGGAAGATCATGCTTTTCTTTTCTTTTTCTTTTTTTTTTTTTTTAAGATTTTATTTATTTGAGAGAGAGCAGATCTAGAGAGAGAGAGAGTGAGCATGAGCAGGAGTGAGGGGCAGAGAGAGAGAGACAAGCAGACTCCCTGCTGAGCAAGGAGCCCAATAAGAGGCTCAATCCCAGGACCCCAGGATCATAACCCCAGTCGAAGACAGACGCTCAACCGACTGAGCCACCCAGGTGCCCCTCATAAGTGAAATTTTATTAAAAGAGAAAGCAAGACTGTGGAAATGAGAGAGAGAAAGACAGAGAGAAGCAGAATGATGCCTTCACACACAGTGAAAGCATTTCAGGAATCATGTCCACAGAATAGACAAATGCTGTCAAATATTGTGACCTAACTAATATTCCACTAAAATTAAAAAGTAATAGAAACCATGAGTGAGCAGCATAAAAATAATAAATAGAACTGCTCAGATATGAGATGACTAGAAACAGAACTTGGGAAATAATTAGAAATAAAAGAAATGCTACTTTTGAGAGGAGGTCTAAACTAACTGAACAGCAAATGAACACTTCTGAAAAATGCCTTAAGAGAGATAAAAAGAAAGGAGAAAAGATCTTAAAATCTAAAAAGTAAGAAAGAAGTAAAAAGTTTTCAAAAGAAAGTGATAGAGAAGATGAGCAAAGACTTGCTATTCCCAAAGAAGAAAAAAGAAGCAATGCAACAGAACAAAAGCCAAATATTATAATCAAGAATACTTTCTAGAAATAAAGACACAAATGCACATATTAAAATGGCATACCACACACCTGGGAAAAATTTAACTGGAGCAGGTAATATCAAGACATAGTCTAATAAAACCATGGCTTAAAAATATCGTAAAAAATGAAAAGAAATCCCTTTGCATCTGGGAAAAAAACAAGTCACTTAAAAAGGAAAGAAATTAAATTGTCATCAGGCTTCTTAAAAGCAATAGTTTGTGCCAAAAGATAAATATAAATGAAGAAAGAAAATATGAGCTTAGAATTTTATATCCTTCCAAACTAACGTTCACATTTAAAGTCTCCAGAAAATCTGTGAAAATTTAATATCTCAGGAGATAAAGTTATAAGATTTTCCTGAGGAAGCTACTACCCAGCAAATAAAACTGATGCAGCGTGAAAAATTATATGAGTCTATATGTATGTGTGTGCATCTTCTGATGGAAATACCCACTTCCTATGAAACATTATTGAAAAGAAATTGAACCGGAATTGATTAAAAAAAAAATGTAGCAGAAAGTACTGATATAAAGGAAAATCATGGGAAAGGGACACATGTTGAATGACAGTATGGGGGTACAATAGCAAAATCCAGGCTAAAGGACACTCTAAAGGTATATCCTTTGTGTCCTTCACCAAATAAAGTAAGAGAAGAGATAGATACAGAAAGATGAAGAGAGAGAAAGTTTGGCTGGGGGGTACTCTATAGATAAAAAGAGACTTAGGAGACATCAAATAACTGCAAAAATTGAATTTTATTTTCATCTTTAGTTGAACCAACTGTAAAAATTATGAGCCAATTTAGAATATTTGATGGCTTCATATCTGATGACAGTAAGGAATTGTTATTAATGTTTTAAGATGTGGTAATGGTATTATGTCTGTGTTTAAGAAGGATTTCTTATCTTTTTGAGATACATATGAAATAGTCCTGGATAAATTAATATGGGCAATGTCTGCTGCCATATTTGAATATCACATATGACATGATTAAATATCCATTAATACCACTCATCCAAAGACCACCATCTTCCATTTGCACTAATACAGTGGATTTCTCATTGGTCTCCCCACTTCTACTCTTTGTCCCCTAAAGTTTGTCCTCAGCACATTGGCCAGATGATCTTTTAGACCTATCATTCAGATAATAATCTTAGCAAATATTTATGAAGCACAGACTTTGTGTCAGGTACCTTTGTAGGTGCTTTACATACATTACTCATTTATTGTTAACAGCAACCCCATGAAGTTGGCCCTATTATCATTCCTGTTTTATAGATAGGGAAATGCAAGCACATAGAAGGTTAATATCTAGCCAAAGTAGAGGAACCAATAGTGAAACTCAAGCACTTTGGTGTCCTTAACTGTATGTTCTGCTGTTTCAATCACTTGCTCAAACTCCTCAGTCACTTTCTCCAGTACCTATAATAAAATCCCACTCCTTTCCATATGGTTGGTTGTGCAGCTTGGATTTCTTCCACCAGCTTGCTGCTACTCAAGCTCTGTCCAAGGGCTTAGGGTTATATCAACAGAGGGGATGGAACACCTTGTTCTAATTTTCCTGCCCATAGAGAGCATTTTTCTAATTTATCTGCTCTGAGGAGGTACATTTTCCCAATTTGTACGGAGGTGCCAAATGTGCTAACACAGCCCTGACGAGGCCCTGTAGGGTCTGGCCCCACCTCACTCTTACCTCTCCCTCACTCATTTTGTTCCAGGCACGTTAGCCCCTGTCAGTTTCTAGAGTTTACCGAGCTCTTTCCCACCACAGGATCTTTATTCTTCACAAGAGACGCCATTTCCCCATTTTTCTGACGCTGATTTCTTCTCCCTGTTAAATTATAACTATTTAGGAGGACATTTCGTACCACTTTCTCTCTGTCATTCTTGGACACAGTATTCTGTTTATGTAAAACATAAATCCGGTAAGATAATTCTCATGTTAAAGTCCATTTTGTTCTTACAATAAGGTTGGGCTTTAAGAGTAAAAACCATGACACCCATTAATTTCTCCACTGAGTTTAGAACTGAGAAGTCCATGTAGGATCAGAGAGATTCAAGTGACACCCTTCGTGGTAATGGTAATTGGAGATCATGTCATGTCTTAGCTGTGAGGCCACACTGGACCTGTGGACTTCTGCCTGAGCTACACTCATTCTCCAGAAGTGTAGACTTCTCCCAACCCAGGCAAAGCCACCTCCAAATGTTTTCCTGCATGTGTTAGCAAGTCAGCATGCTCTCTGCCTGTGGTCCAGCAGATCTAAAAAAGAGAATGCCTGTAAAGGGTCACCACCTAGCATGTCCAGTTCCTGTTCCCAAATCCACCAATCAGGCAAGTCACTCCTGCATATCTTTATCTGCAGTTAGCACAGATACTCTTCCTCTCTCCTTTCAATGGAAACCAGAGGGGTGAAACCCGAGGGAAACCCTGTTTGGGTTTTCCCCCAAACAAATGCAACCCAGTGTTCTTACTCTGCTGGATTGGCTCACATCAGATTGTTAAATTTTCAGGTGTTTTTTGAGCCAGGTCTGAAACTTTTGATAGCATGAAATCATCCATTGGCGGGGGGGGGGGGGGGGGGGGCGTAGTATTTACATCAGGAAACTTGAAAATTGGTGAGTGCTACAAATCAAGTGAGCAGGCTATTAAACATGTCCCTACATATCACCATGGGGGGGTCCTGCATAAGGTGGCACCTACCTGCCCACCTTTCTGACCTTTCGGGTACCTCTCTCACTCTCCTCAGTGAGTCCAGTAGTACGTCTCTCTGGTATCCAAAACGCTGAACTGGTCTCAGCCTTAAGTCCTTTGCACTTGCTGGTCCTGTGTGGAGTAATCTTCTCCTATATCTGTACTTGGCTTATTCCTTCTCTTCAGATCCCCAGCAAAACACCATACCCTCAGGGACACCTTCCCTGACCCTCTGACATAAAGAAGTCCCCAGTCACTCTCCATCATGCTGCCCTCTTTCTTTTTCATCATAGTGCTTTACCATCTAAACTGTTCTCAACTACTCCTTTTCCATAGGATATAAATTCTATGAGAGCAAGATCTTTATCTATCTTGCTCTCTTCTGTATTTCTAACCCCTAGAGCCATGGCTAGCATATACAGTTAACTGGATATATTTAATGACCCTATCTCTATCCTAACTACAAGTTCCCATAGATAAAAAATGAAGCAGAGATAGGTCCAGCTCCAAATTTGGATAAACAGTTTTTTTTCTGATGCCGTAAATGGTGTATTTCTTATTTTTGAAAAATAGAATACTACCTCACAGAGTGAACTCTTGTTCATAGTATTTACAGTATACTTCATACTTTATATTTGGAATTCTCCAAAGAAAATTGGAGGTGCAGTTTTTCATAAACTCTGGAATGTTTCTCGAAGTTCCAAGTAGGGACTCCAGGGCTAAACACAGTGCTTTCCTTTTCAAGTACCTTCTGGAACTTTTTCCTACAATATGAGAGCTGAAAATTTATCTTCTTTTTATGGAAATTATAATTTTAAATCATGCTTGCTTTCAGTTTTTGTTGTTGTTGTTTTCCTAGGAAGCTTTTGGCTAAATATTGTATTCTGGTAAAGCCTGAAATAGACTGGTTAGTTGGAATGGAAAAGTCTCTTATTATCAGGCTTGGAAATTACTGTGAAAGTTGGCCTCTGTGTGTGTGTGTGTGTGAATCTTTTATTGATGTTTAATTGACGTGTGGCATTATGTAGTTTTAAAGTGTACAGTGTATTTTGATACATCTACATACACTATTACAACATGAGCACCATCTTAGTGTTAGCTAACGGCTCTGTCCTGTCACATAATTGTTATTTCCTTTTTGAGGTAAGAACAATTCAGATCTATTCTCTTGGCAGCTTTGAAATCTATAATACAGTATTGTTACCTATAATCACTGTGCAGTGCATTAGATCTCCAGGACTATTTATCTACTAGTTGCAAGTTTGTCTCCTTAAACAAGTTGGCTGTTTACTTAGTTAACCAAGAGCTGATTTCAGATTCAGAAACATTCAATTCAGAAATCTTCAGCTCTTCAGAGTCATCTAATTTTCTTAAAAGCTGAATGTGCTCAGTGAAACATCTTAACTTTACAGGAGGCCTCATTGTTCTTAGATAGGAACAAACTTAGGCAGCTAATAACTTTAGCATGCTCATTAAAAAAAAAAAAAACTTTTAAAAAAAGCTTTTGCTTTAGAGCGTGTGGAACACAATACAAGTCAAAGCAAAAAGTCAAGACAGAACAGCAGGCTTCAGTGTCCTGTTCAGAGATTCCATGCACTGTTCTTCAAAATGGTGAGAGCTGGTGCACCTTTTTCTATGTCAGCAATGTCTCCACCATCAGGGCATATCTCATCTGTGGCTCTTACCTGAGCCAGACTATGAACTGAAGCTCAGTCTCTCCTGGCCTGCGATGTTTCTTCCCCCCGCTGTAGACTTGAGGTTATTAGACTGAGACCTTTTTTCTATGATTCTGTGACCTCTGCCTCCTCCCCAGAAGAACACGACATCTTATTTTATGAGTGTTGGAAACCCGCTGTTTATCTCAACTCAAAGTCAGAAAAGAAAAAGTACAGGCATAGATTTTAACATGGGAGATTTACCTTAATGAGAGAAGAAAACCTTGTGAAGGTGAGGTTTGTGATGGGATCATGGGACCTCTGTTCTTAAAGCTCTTTAATGGTTTAGGTGACACAGGAGTGGACCTAGGTAAACTTGTGGTTTTGTTGACAGTTTCCCTTGCCGTCCCTTACGACCTCTAGGTTCCCCTCCAGGCTAACTAGTAACTGGTAGTAACATTTTCTTCTGGGGGTGCTGACCTCTATTCTCCCTAGCCCTTTGTTCCCCCTCATTGGAACGGGACATGACTACTTTTGTTCTCTGGTCCAAGCTACCTAATAGGATACATCCACTGAGGGGAGTTGCATTCATTATTAATGACAGAAGGAAGTCAATTAACTATCCCACGCAGACTTTTATTTTAAAAAGGAACACAGTCATGACCAATTAAATCTGTGATATGAATTTCCATTCATGAAATGTCCAGGTTATAAAAATGGCACTAAAAAGTCTTTATAATGCCTCTCAAAGCCCATTAGCTTAGGCAAGCACCCAAGGGGTGAAAGGAAAGGAAACTGATATTTACTTAGAGCATGTAAAGGGATGTTTTTGTACATTCCATTCTTGGTTAAGATTTTCTCTGAAAATAAAATCCATTGGAAAAAAAGTAGATAAAGTGACACTTTAATGTCCCCTATGTCTATTTTTTTTTTTTAAAAGTCCTGATTGGCAATATTCAAATCTCAATTTTATAACACTGTGAGAAAACAGCAACATCAATGACAACAACAATACTACCATCTTTCTTCAGTTATTGGCAGATTTGAAAGGACGGACAAGCTGTAATCTGCCATCCAGTTGAATAATATGGGTATGAGGTAGATAGGCACAGGGAATCCTGTGTCATATAAATCCCATATTAATGGGGCCAGCAAGAATTCAATGCTATTTGGATAATGGCTTTACGCACAATATTTCCAAATTTTACACTAAAATATATCCAGGGATTCAGATGAAAACTTAAAACTTAACTGTTAGTTAGACAATTAACTCCAATGTCAAAATCCAAAAAAAAAGTCTACTTACTACAAGAACTATGGGCCAGATTTAAAATTGTGATTTATAAACATAAAATAAGTCTACTTGCCTCAAAGTGTGCAGTAAAACCTTTTGTTCTTTTTCTATTGTCTGCCTCCTGGATTCTGTGTTAAGAAGCAACTGCATTGATTGGCAGCTACTCTTTGAAAGAGAGTATTGTTTTCTTCTTCCAACAGAAGTGTCTCCTTTTATGTTTATTGGCTGGATTGGGGGAACATTGGGTGGAGGTCCCCATGGTTGTACATTCATCCAAAGAGGTGTGGTTCCTATAATTTAAAATATCAAAAGGCAGGGTCAGAATATGGCCCTATTAGCTATGCATCATGGGGATTTTATCATTCCTTATATTTAACATGTTCTAAGTAGAAGAGGACTGGGCTATCTTAGTGTCACAGACCCAAAGTCAGCAAAAGCTCATGAAACCTTGGGAATTTCACCAATAACCATCCAAACTGACTTGCCAGACAGTTAATAGTTTGAATCAGACTAAACGGACAAGAATTTTGAGTTATCCTTCTGTAGAATAGATTATTCCCACCCACCCACCCCCAAGAGGAAAGATACTGCATGAAAACATTGAAAAATAAGGAAAAAGCTTTAGCATACTGAATGTTCAAAGAAAGAGGGGATCTTTGCAACTTATCTGAAGTGAGAAAAATTTTCGAAAAATGTTTAGTATTCTCAATAGGAGATCATAATATATGACTCCTTTGAAACATGTTCAGAAAATCATAAAAAGGGAACCACTGAGATTAAAAACAGGAAAATGGGTAAGATAATGAGGTTTTATAAGGAAACTAAAAATGTAATAGCAGAAATAAAATTTTCAGTGGAGGTAATGAAGAAGACAGTTACCTTGGAAAACTGACTTAATGATGTAGAAGATAAACTTGAAAAACTTGCCCAGAATGCAGGGATGAAAAAAAAAAAAAAAAAAGCCCAATAGTGAGAAGATGTAGAACAAAGAGCACAGGATTCAAGTTAGGAATTGTATCTTTTCCTGAGGTTACAGTTAGAATAATCAGAACTAAAACAATTAACAAAGGTGTGGCTAAGAAATCTTTCAGAACTGGAAAGAAACATGAATATGCAAATCTATATGCACCCCTTCCAAAGTCAATGTAGAGAAACCGTACCTAGACTTGTAAAGATTTTCAAAATGTTTGCAGAACACAAACCAGTATCAAAAAGGACAAAAATAAAATTAAAGATTTACTCAAATGCCTCCTTTGCAAGAGCAAAGGTTAGAAGAACAGCATCTACAGACTTGGAAGAAAGAAGAAAAAAAAAGAGACCCAATAACTCTATAAGAAAAAGTCTCAGATTTTCAAGGTCTCAAAAATATACTACTGAGGGGCTCCTGGGTGGCTCCATCCTTGAGCATCTGCCTTCGGCTCAGGTCATGGTTCCGGGATCCTGGGATCGAGCCCCACATCAGTCTCCCTGCTCAGTGGGAAGCCTGCTTCTCCCTCTCCCTCTCCCCCTGCTTGTGTTCCTTCTCTCGATGTGTCTTTCTCTGTCAAATAAATAAATAAAAATTAAAAAAAAAATACCACTGAGTCTTTGCCTCTGCTCAATGTAGCCCCTCCTGCTCAGAGGTATAAGGATTGCACATTCAAGGGGTCTCCTTTCTGCTGTCATCTCCTCTGCTTTCCTGACAGGAGGACATTTATTGTTTGTACTTGGCCCTCATCACTCAATGCAGATGGAATCGCCTTGTTGAGATCATAAAGCAACTGATGTGTTTGCTCTGTTCCCATTACTTTGGAGGGATGAGGGGACACCATGCTGCCTTTATCAGTGACTCAGGTGGTATTGCTCGAGACTAAGAATTCAAATATGGAGCCAGAGAGCCTGGGTTAAATCTTAGCTTTGTTCCCAACCAGGGATGTTACCTTGGACAAATTATGTAAAGTCTCTGTCTCTCAGTTATGCCACTGCATAAGGGAGACAATCATAAGCATATGACATAGGAATGTTCTAAGATCACATACATACATTAATATATGCAAAGAAGATAGAAGAGTGCCTGGCAGATGGTAAGCTTTGTGCAAGTGTTAGTTATTATTTCAGCTGTTGTTAATGATGGATTACATGCTTCCAACAATAATTGACAAAGAGTTATATTTTTAACCCTTCACAAACTGGTGCTGAATGGAGCAACATAATGGCCATTTTAATTCTAAGGAACTTGAGTATAAATATTAATTCTTTAAAACTATTTTTGAATGTTCTTCATTTTAAACTAGAAATAATGAATAAATGAGTGGCATATTCAATTTTTTTATTTACATAAAATTCAGGCTACAACCTATGGTTGGTTTGTAATGTCTTATCTGTTCTTGAAAATCTGCACATAGAACATAAGCTCAGTTTTACAAAAAATAACTAGTCATTTCTGGGTGTTAGTAGAGTTGTCATATTTTTTACCCTTAATTTTTTTATATAAATATTTCATAACAACAAAATGATGTGTGTATAAAGAATAATGTAAAGAACACACCTATATTATGGCTGAATTTAGGCAATAGAATATTCCTAGTATACTTAAAATTCCTTCTGTACTTACCCTCTTTATTTCTCTGTTCCCACTGCCTAAAGGATCCACTGTTTTGAATTTTGTATTTATAATGCTCTTAATTTTCTTTTGGGTTTTATTCTACCTATTCAATATATTGACTAGTTTAAATGTTTATGAAATTAATATTAATGATATGGCACATAATCTTCTACAAGTTGCTGTTTTCATTCTATATTTTTTTTTGTGATATCCACATACACTAGAATACCAAAAGGCATTTATTTTCACTGCTAAATAATCTTACATTATATAAATAGAATCCAGTCTTATTCATCTCTCTTGTTTCTAGTTGCTTCTGGTTCTATGCTAAGATGAACAAATAAATATACTATAAACATTCTTGTGAATGTTCCAGGATGCAAATCTTCAAGTTTGCCCAGCACACTAATTTCCATTGCTGACTCAGACCTAACCTCAGAGCTTCTGATTTATTTAGTCTGAGGATAGCGAGCCTGGAATCAGTATTTCATGCATCTTTAGGTGTAGGGTAGGAGGTCCAATTTCTTAGGCTCAAATCCCAACCCATTTACTTACTCACTATGAGAATTTGTGCAAAGAGACACTTAGTTTTTATGTGCTTCAGTTTCTTCATAGGAAAAATTGGAGGTGAAAATGAACCCCACCTCACTGGATTAAAAGAGTTTATGTAAAAATAGGGTCATGCTCAGCACTCGATAAATGTTCATTCTTATTAGAAGTTCATTATTTCTCTCTTCAGTTGTGCTAAAAAATTGCTTTCAATTTTTTTTTGAGTCATGATTTACATTTAATAAACAGATGGGTAAGTATTGACAGTTTATATACATCTATGCAAGCACCATCATAATTTAAATATAGAAAGGATAGCTCCCAGAAAGTTCCTTCATACTCTTCCAGTCATGCTTCCCCAAAGTGATAGAATATTTTGCCTGTTTTTGGGACTTCTTCTAAATGGAATTATATAATATATGCACTTTTGTGTCTGGCTTTGTCTCAACCCAATGCTTTTGAGCTGTCACCATATTATTTCGTGTGTCAGCAGTCCAGCACTTTATTTTCCCTAGTAGTATCCCATTTTTTGATTTACCACAATTTGTTTAGTGAGTCTTCTGTTGATGGAAATGGACCGCCATGAACATTCATGTACAAATCCTTTGGTGGACATAGTTTCTAGTCCTTTTATGTAACTACCTGGGGATGGGCATTCATTTAGCTTTTAATTTCAATAATTATATTTTTCACTTCTGCATGCATTTGTTACTTTCTCAAATAATCATGAGTAATTTTATATTATCTTGTTTGGCAGATAATTTTAGTTTTCTCTTATATTTCTGGAATTATATTAAAATATTTATTTTATATTTTGTACCGAGTATTTCCAATATTTGATGTGTGTCCAACGTTGAAGCACATATTGTCCATGTTTTTTTTCAGTTTTGGATCTTTTTTATGTTGGCTTTTCCCAATGACTATGTTGTGAATTTTGAAAAGGACATTACACTTGTTGCAACATGATGTGCATAGATCTACGGAGGTCTGTATAGAGGATTTTTTTTTCTTGAGAGGACTTGATTTTGTTTCTGCCAAAACAGAGACCTGGGAGTATTTTTTTTAAAGATTTTGTTTGTTTGTTTGTTTGTTTATTTATTTAGAGAAAGAGAGACAGAGTGTGAAAGCAGGTGGAGGGGCAGAGAGAGAGGGAGAAAGAGAAGCTCAGGCAACTCGCTGAGCATGGAGCCCCATGTGGGGCTAATCTCATGACCCTGAGATCATGACCTGAGCCGAAATCAAGAGTCAGATGCTCAACAGACTGAGCTACCCAGGTGCCCCGAGACCTGGGAGTAGTTTAAATTAATTTAATCTGTATGACTGTGGTTCCCCAGACTTCTCAGTTGGTGTGATTATGAACCTAAAATATCCTTGAATGCCAGTCGATAGATCTCAAAGCTTACCTTTTCCCTTACCTCAAAACCAGAGCCAGGTTAGATGGATTTCTTTGCCATCTATTTTATTGGGTGGATGGGAGAGGTGGGGGAGAACTTTTTTCTAGTCACTCTCTCAGTACAAGTATAATCTTTCATAGATCCAAGCTTTGTGTGTGGTTCTGTGTTATAGTTTCCTGTCTTGTATGGATCAAAGTCCTTTTCTTTTGAATTTACTTTGGCTATTATATCCCAATACTCTGAACTCCTGGCCACCAGTTTTATTCCTTTCTGACCACTCTACATACAAGACCCTGATTCATTTTTTCATCTCCGAGGGCTCCTTTTCTTCCAAAACAATGATTCATTTAAAAGGAAATGTATCATAATTTACCACAATTTTAAGTGTTCTGATAGAAAACATTACTAGAAAGTGTCTTCTAGGAATAAAATTTGTATTGATATTAAATAGGATATGTATATATTTTACTTTGAAAGGGTGAGTGCGCAGAGGTATATATATATATATATATATATACACACACATACCAACTCCCATCAACTGATGGTTGAGGGCTGCTCCCCAGAGGTGCTAGTGTCTATGTATTTCCAATCTGTCACAGGGTAGGACAGAGTAGCCCTCAGTAGTTTCAGAGAAAGCCTTGAGGAACAGAGATCTGTATGCTGGCAACTGGAAGTTACCAGGGTAGGCAGAAATTCTAGTGCCTGAGCTAAGCATGGACAGAACCTACAGGGCACCAAGGCCTTCCATGTTCTGGCCCCTCCCTGTCTCCCTCTGGACAACGAGGCTGGTATTACACACTTGGAAGAATTTCTAGAGGATTACATATTTTTCAAAATGTTTAAGCACTAAGCACCATTCCTGGTTTGTTTCAGAGAGTCAAAAAAAGTTGTGGGTTTTTCTCCTTCCTTCTCAATTCAATTGCTGTGCCTTCCAAACCTTCACTCCCACCCCCATCTCTTTAATGGAAACCATACCTCTTCTTCACTATCAATTTTTACTTATAGTTATATATTTTGTTTTTATATCTTATAAATATCCTTTTATATCTTATAATATCTTAAAATTTCTATAGGTTTTATCTCCACCAGTATATTTCAGTTTCCTTGAGATCAGGGTTTATATTTTTTATCTTTGTAATTTCCATAGCACCTGGCACATTGTCTTACATATAATCACATTTACAGATTGTTTAATAAATATTCTCGGATAGACTTGTGAATGAATGATGTGCCTGATTTAATGACTCTTGAGTTTACATCATTTTTGGATAACCAGGCATCTTGTCCAAATTCAAAACACAAAAATAAACAAATATAACACTTGACAGTAACAGCATTCAGTTCAGATGCACCCCCACTACTGCTCCAAATCAGCTTTTTGATTTTGTTAAGGTAGGCACAGATTTCTTCCTAAAAGTTGCTTTTTACCCTGAAATCATTTCTAAATTTCCTGATTTGAAATGCCAAGTTTGAAATCGCATAAGCACTAGAACTTAAAGAACAGATAGTTCAGTGAGAGGTTATTTGCATTGTGTGGTAAACCTTCAGCCCTGCAGTAGACCTGGAGTGTGTGCTTAGGGCAACCTGGTGCTAGTAGGCAGAGTCGGAGAAGAAAGAAGTATCAGAAGTCACTGCTTCTGGGAGCCTTTGTGTGCTTGCAAAGATAAATACTCAGTGCAGAACCATCAGGCAGAGCTGGGATCGGCTGTCTGACTCTAGCTGTGTGACCAAGGACACATAATTTAACTTCTATGTTATGACCCCATCCTACCTTCTCAATTTCTTAGAACTCATACGTAATGCCTTTATAAAGTCTCAGGTGACCTGCGTATAAAATGGGGATAACAACTACCATGAACTATTTCTGATTGTGCATTTAATTAACTTTTTAAATATATCCATCACATAATAATTTCTCATTAAATAGTAGCTTTTCAAAACCAATCGTATTAACTAAGCTGTAAAAAGAGGGGAAATGTGGGCTTTGGCACAATTATGGATGCTGTTCTGATGTGGATGCATGTTGATAGTTGTGAATGAGTCCTCTGGAAGCAAGAAAAGATAAGATTCCTCTAATTATCAGATAGAAGTACTTGCAGTGAATGACAGTTTACAGTAGTTATCGATTTGATGAAGTCTCTGAAGACTAGAAAGGATGAGAATTGGTGAGGTTTTGAGGACTAACGATAATAGTAATAATAATAATATACTGTGGGCATTTTTAAAATGAATTCTCCAAGAAAATATCTGCTTTTTCCAATGTCCTTATTTTTCTAACCTGGATGGCTAAAATCCCAAATCCTTCAGCTACCTTTAACTGGTCCTTCATGGATACATGTGGCTGTTTGCTCACTTCATCTGATTTCTGCCAATATTTGAAGTGCCATTTTCCTCTGAGGAAGATAAATAAAACTAAATCCATTAAGGTCTGCTCAGGAATCACCTTTCTTCATGGAGAGTTCATCTTTCTTTAAAATGAACAATCTGACTGGCCTGGCTACGCTTAAATCTTGGGCTTTGTCAAGAATTAATGTTGCATAGGTGTTTACCACATATAAACAGTTTATTCTTTTTCCTTAATAGATCATGGGGCATGGAATTTTAAGCCTGGAAAGGACATTAAAAATGATTTATACATGGTACCTATCTTTCTGCATTGCTACATCTATACATATCGAAAGGTTTATGTACATAATATTTCTACTTAATATATATTTTAGCTAGATTAACATACCAAATGCCATAGGTTTTTATTGCTATGCCTCAATGGACAATTACAAATTAAAAAAAAGAAATTACAAGCAAACTTTCACATATTGCACTTATGCAATATGCACAACAGTGAAAAAGCTCATAGCTTTCAAAAGACATTTAATAATGAGGAGTATAAATGAAAAGAGATTAAATTTTTAGAGCCATGTTATGACCCTGACTTTGGGGTGTGTGTGTGTGTGTGTGTGTGTGTGCGTGCGTGAGTGCACATATATTTATCTATTTAAACAAGGTCTTAAAATGACTGGCTCAGTGGGTAGAGCATATGACTCTTGATCTCAGAGTTGTGAGTTTAAGCCCCATGTTGGGCATATATTTACTTAAATAAAAAAAACAAAGATCTTAAAATGGGATTATTTCTCTCTACTTAGCTTAGTCATCAAAAAGGCAGTAGTCAAATTGTATAGGATAAATATCTCTGTATTCCAAAGTAACTTTCTACTCCATCTATACAGAACTTTGAAAAAGTCACTGTTATGATTCTCAGCCCACTATCTTCTTCGGCCTATAAAGTGGTTGAGATTAAAGAGACTGAGAGGAAATTGGAAATTTATTTGGAGAAATTGCTAGAGTATAGCAGCGTGTCCCTTTCCTCTCTGAAACCCTGTGAGGATGAGGGACAGGGTGCTGCCTCCTCACCTCAAGGGAAATGAGAAGAACTTTGAGAAAACCAATCAACAATATCCTTCCAAGTGCTCAAGCCAAAAGACCTTGAGACTAAATTTGACTCCACTTTCCCTTGTATGCCCTGCATGCAGTCCATCAGGAAATGTTGATGTCAATATATTCAAAATGTATCCAGTGTCTGATCGTGTGTCCCCATCCCCACGGCCTCCCTAAGACATGTCATCATCATTTCTCACCTGCAATATTGCAAGTCTCTGATTTCTCAGACTCCATACTTGCCCTTATGGTTTATAACAATACAAAAGCCAGTTCAATCCTGTTAAAACATGTCAGAATATGTCACTGTTCTGCTCAAAACGTGCATGGCTCCCATCTCAGAGCAGAAGCCAAAAATCTCCACAAAGACCTATGGAGCCCTAAATGATATCTCCCTCTCTTGCCTCACTGATCCTGTCCCCTGCTCCTCCCTTTCTCACTCTAGTCCTTCAGCTCTTCAGCTCTCCTACCTTGCAGGATGTGCCCTTTCCACTAAGGGCCTGCCATTCACTGCTTCCTCTGCCTGCCTGAAGGCTCTCTCTCCCTCCCCTCCTCAGTGTTTGCTTAGACAGTGAAACTTTTCCTCCACACCATGTTTAAAATTATAAGCTCTAGACTCATCCTGGCTCTTTTTAATCCCCCTTCCCTACACTATTTTTTCTCATAATACAAATCACACACTGTGTGATTCACTCTCTGTAGGGTGACCATGTGTCCTGGTCTACCTGAGATGGAATGAATTTATGCCTGATATCACAACGTAATTATGAAGAACATTCTCTTTCACTGCCACTCTTACTTTCATTCTCAAAATGTCCTGGTTTGATTAATCGATTTATAAAAACATGTACTTTTGTCTGTTGTGTCCATGGTTCGAGAACAATGGTTTCCAAATGGCAAATATGCAGTAAATACATGTTGAGTGAATAAGTGAAATAATTAATGAGCTCCGTATTTGTCCCATGAAGTTTGGAGAAGTATAAGTGACTGGTGTTTGACCCATATCTGTGAAACTCAGAGACAGTAGGCTATGGCTGGATCTCTGTGGCAGTGAAGAGAAGAGAGATGGCAACCCAGGAACCAGCCAGCTGTACTTCGTGTGAGGACCTGGCCCAGGTTCCTCTGTCTCGCACACCGGGATAGGTGACAAGGGAAGGGGCTGGCCGGGGATCAACATTTGATTATTACCCTACATTAGACATTGAAAATTAATGACATAAGACAATTCTTGGGACTAGAAGAGTCCTGAGAAGTGTTTAATATTTATGACTGGAAGGACTATAGAATTAGTGTGAGATTTCATCCAGGGTAAGACAAGAACAGCCTATTGAGGAGGTTTCAAAGGACAGTGAGGGAAAAGAAGGAAGGTGTCGGATGCTTGTACCCTTGTTTATAACTGTTCATAAGGTAGTATTTAAAAGCATAAGCTAGGGAGTAGGACAGATCTGACTTTGAATGCCATTTCTACACCTTAATTACTATGGAACTTTGGTCAAGTTGCTTGTCCTCCTTATGCTACAGATTACAAATTTATACATTTATAAGGGGCTATTTTTCACATATAAACTTTATTCAACAAGTCTTATGTATAAAACTTATATATCACATTAACTTGGTTAAATAGGAAATTTTTGAGAACTACTATAAAATATTAAGTTCTTGGGGCGCCTGGGTGCCTCAGTCGTTAAGCGTCTGCCTTCGGCTCAGGTCATGATCCCAGGGTCCTGGGATCGAGCCCCGCATCGGGCTCCCTGCTCGGCAGGAAGCCTGCTTCTCCCTCTCCCACTCCCCCTGCTTGTGTTCCCTCTCTCGCTGTCTCTCTCTCTGTCAAATAAATAAATAAAATCTTTAAAAAAAAATAAAAAAATTAAGTTCTCTTTTTAGGAAAAAAATAGATTAAAAAATATTTTGGTCCACTTTGGCATTCTGTTAGTATCCATTTAGTACTCTAATAGTTCAGAAGACCTGTGCCCTATCTTTAATAACCTATGTACTTGAGAAGTCAACAGAGACACATACTAAACTTTACAACTATTAGTTGGATACAAATCAATTTTCCATTAAAGGGCTAATGATGTGTCAAGGAGAACTGGTGTTTTCTGTATCATGATTGTGAAATCATCAACTTCCTTTTAAAAGCCAAATACAGGGGTACCTGGGTGGTGCAGTTAAGTGTCCGACTCTTGGTTTCAACTCAAGTCATGATCTCATGGGTGGTGGAATTGAGCCCTGCATCAGGCTCCCTGCTCAGTGTGGAGTCTACTTGAGATTCTCTCTCCCCCTGCCCCTGCCCCCCACCTCAAATAAGTAAATAAATAAATCATAAAAAAAAATAAATACAGGAAAGATTAATAGTCTTTCTACAAAGAATTTCCTTGAATACATATTGTCAGATTCACAGAGAAATTTTAAACTCAGTGATTCTATTTTCTCTAATAAAGCATGGAGTAAAAGTGGTTGTCCTGATAACTAAAGCAAAATAAAACCAAAAGACCTGGTTTTGTTTCCAGTTATCTAAAGTGGTGATTTTGGTAGGCTGGGATAATTGCTTGGACCTTCTTTACTTGTTGTGTGTTTGCAGCCAAAAAGTAAAAATAAAAAGAGCATTTCAATGTCCAGAATATGTCTATTTTGAAATGAAAAGGGTTTAGGGAAAAAAAAAAGAAGTGCCTTTTCAAGCAGGCATTCTACTTTTCTAAGGATGGGCAGTATCTCTCTGGCAGCTAGAATTTCTACACTAGAAAGTGGTCTGTTGTGTCTGGAAGCTGGAGTTCTCCTTTGTAGGCTTTCTTTTTTTTTCTTTTTAAAGATGTATTTATTTCAGAGAGAGAGAGTATGCGCAGGCTGAGGGGCAGAGGGAGAGGGAGAAGCAGACTCTCTGCTGAGTGGGAAGCCCGCCAGCCAACGTGGAGCTCCATCCCAGGACCCTAAAATCATGACCTGAGCAGAAATCAAGAGTCAGAGTCTTTAACCCACTGAGCCACTCAGGCGCCCCTGCATGCTTTCTTTAAAAGTGGCAATTCCTTTAAAGGTTACCATTTTCAGGAAACAGCCTTCAGGCCTTTAGCATTCTGCTAGACATAATGGGAGCTCCCTGGGATCTGGTTTGATGCCTTTTTGCAAGCTGGTTAGATTGTGAATTACAGGAATCCTGTTGGCCTTCTTCCCTGCTGCTTTCGTGTCCCCCTGGCTCTCCTGCCACACCCCAACATTCTGTCCTTGCCTCTCAGCCCCTTGTCGAGTTAGCACCCAATAGAAAAACTCAGCCAAGGCATTAGCGTGCTGGAGTTACACTGCTTAAACTTTTCTCCCCCAATTCTTCAAGTTGTGTGTGTGTGTGGGGGGGAATATGATTCTGGGCACCTTAAAGTATGTTGTCTGGCAAGTTATTAATTTTTTTTAATTGCTGAGGTGGATATTTGGTAATCATTTGGAAAAACTCTCCCAGCTGAAATTTCTGTAGGCATGTTACAGGCCTTGGGGATTTAGGTCAATCCTTTGTCTTTCTTTTGAAGCAGATTCCAAATGGTTTTTCTAGGAAGTTCTCATATTTTCCTTGGGTACTTCCTCAGATCACTTTTAGTCAAGCTTCTTAGTCTTCATCTCTTTTCAGAGATTCATGATGTACATGAGAGCATCTGAAAAGCTGAAGTAAAGCAGTCTGATTAATTTACTCTCTTTTCTCAGATTTATTTTTCACTGGACACACTTTAAATGCCACATTTATTAATATCCAGGAAAATCAGTATTCTGAGGAATGCTTACAGAAAAGATGCCCTGAATGCAACACACATTTTTCTTTATGAAACTTCCAGAGAACTACATCAGAGAGCAACACCTCATGGTGTTGGTGCTCTGCAGAATTTTGTTTTAATGGAACTTTGTCATTATGCAGTTAGCCTATAATGAGGGACAATATACAAAAGAGATTATATATAAATTGCATATAATTATTTTTATTTAAATATTTAATTTAATTTAAATTTATATTTATTTAAATATATTTAAATATATATTTTATTATATAATGTAATACGGATATTATGTAATAAGATAAAATATAATAACATATATATATAAATATATTTAGGTTTAGAGAGGTTAAGTAATATGTCTCAAGCTCAGTTTTCTAAGACTGCAAATCAAAATATTACCACAGACTCAGCAGTTGAAAACCACACGCTTTTATTATCTTATAATTTCTATGGGTCAAATTAGGGCAGGACTTAGTGGAGCCTCTGCCTGAGAGTCTCATCAGATTGGAATCAAGCTGTTGACTATAGTGCTGTGTAGTGTGAGCATTCATCTCCTTGTGGGTAGGTGGCCTGAGAGACTCAGTATCTTGCTGACTATCAGCCAGGGGCCATCCTCAGTTCATTGCCAAATGGGCCTTCTGAACATGACCACTTGCTTCCTCAAAGCTAGGAAGGAAGATGTATTTTCCTAGTAAGATGGGTTACAATTGTGTAAAATATTATCACAAAGGTGATGTCCTATTACCTTTATTATATTATATTGATGAAGAAGCAAGCCACAGTTCCCTCCTACACTTAAAGGGAGGGGATTTACATAAGATATGGATATCAGGAAGTAGTCATTTACCATTACACCATCAGACTATAGAAAAAATAGGGAAACGTTACTTCCACATTTATTTCTCTGACTTGGCTGAGGTCCCAGAAATTCCCACAGATCCTGTTTACCCAGGATCTCAACTTTGTCCCCTTTTCATTTGGACCCCACATTCTGAACCTACATGTCCCTGTACCATCTCCCATGTCCCAGTCAAAACTCTGATATTTGTCTTCTTCTAAAGTCCCCACTCTTGGGATGCCTGGGTGGCTTAGTCGGTTAAGCCTTTGCCTTCAGCTCAGGTCGTGATCCGGGGGTCCTGGGATCAAGTCCCACATTGGGCTCCTTGTTCCATGGGTAGCCTGATTCTCTCTCTGCCTGCCACTCCCCCTGCTTGTGCTCTCTCTCTCTCTCTGACGAATAAATAAATAATATCTTAAAAAAAAAAAATCCCCACTCTTTCACTAAGTAGAATAAAGGAATATGCTCTAACAAAACAAGTATTACCCTACTGTATAGCATATTTACATACTATGCATATTGTTTTTGTTCAAAAGAATAACTCTAAAGATGAAATTTCCCACTGACATGACATCTTTGCTAATTTATAGAACCATATTTGTTACGGCATGTGTGAGAAGCATGTAAATTTTCTGATTCATTCCCTTTCTCAACCCCTACATGCTTTCCTTATCTTTGTCCTCTATAATTTTGGGCTGAAAGGGTTGAAATAAAATAGACAAGTTAGCCAGTACTTCTTTCTGAAACCCTGCTGCTTTCTCTGTATCAGTGAGACTGGCAAGTCAAGCCAGCAACTGAAATTACTAAGTGTTTCTCCCAAATGCCTTGGGCACACACTGTTGGTTATTTCCTTCTGTGAGCCAAATACTTCAGTCCCGGGCTTACAGAACACAATTAGTACTGGGTTCTAAGAGCAACAATATGTATGGACCGTGACATATAGACCCCTGAAATGTAGCCCCAAAAGGCAGTCAACTAGAAATCTTCACTGTAATTTTGTAAAATTTAAATTCCATAAATAAATGAGATGCTTAGAAAAAGAAAATAGAAAGGCCCCAGAAAGATTAAACAATGAGTTGAATAGTATTCAAGCATCACTGAAGTTTGGGAATAGAGGAAGTCAATGTGTTTTCCAATAAATAAAATATAAGTCAATCTTGCAGGAACACTTTGAATAGCCTTGCTTTTTGGCTAAGAAAGAATGTGTAACATTGTAAACATTGTGCTTATTGAATTTTAAACTCCATACATTTCATAAAAGGTGGCTCTTCCCTCATCATCTCAAAGGGAATAGAAATGGTTTATATTATAAACGCATTCCTGCATTCAAATACATTTCTAAAGAGAGAAAGAGCTGGGCTGTGGCAATTTTCTTCTGTTATACAGTGTTACTTTGCTTATTGTGAACTTTCAAAAATCTTTACACATTGTGTCTTTTGAATTCCATCCACAAAAGGGAAAATGTTTACTTTGAATAGAAATTCCATTAACCACAATCTGTTCTCATTCTACCTTTCCAAACTCATCTGCTTCTATTTCATACTACCTGCCCTTCATTATAGATACATCGAAGTATCATCTGTCTTGTGAACCTGTCTTGCCTTTTCTGCAATACTAATTTCATTCCTAGCACAGTGCATGGCACATGGACAATCTAAATAATTTACAGAATGCTTCAGGGTCATTGTGTCTTTTGGACTTTTGATGCATATATCCTATCTATTTAAACCTTACCAGTTACAAGTCAAAGGCTGGACTCAAATGCCTTTTTCTCCTTGAAGCTGACCTCCCATTTGGCATAAATTACTCTCTCTTCTATGCCCCACAGCTTATATCTTGATTATAGCAAGCATTTAATTTCCATTTGGTGTTGAGGGAGCCTTCAATCAGAGTTAGGGGAACTACTTTGGAAATTATGATGAACTAGCAAGTGTTTGAAGTCAACCAGGTTTATTTAATACTTTAGTCTCTGACATTAGACCTTGTATCAGCTCTCTGTAATCCTGTATTTCATTATCTATTTATCAGGGTAGTAATCTGTGCTCCCTTTTATCTTAAAACATGTTACCTTCATCTTTCCTCCATCAATAAGTTGGGGTTTTTGTAAATTTGCCATTCATTTGATCTGCTCATGTTGGACATGGGAGAGACTTTAGGGTTCAGAGTCGATGGCCAAGAAAGAATTCGAAATGTCTTTGGTGCAAAAAGGTGATTTTATTAAAGCATGGGGACAGGACCCATGGGCAGAAAGAGCTGCACAGGGGTCATGGGGAGTGACCCATTATATACTTTCAGGTTGGGAGGGGATTAGGGATAGGTTAAGTCTCTAAGGAATTTGGAAGCAAGATTTCCAGGACCTTGAGGGGGCTAGCTATTCTTGGGAAAGAGTCATTTATTACTGTCTAATAAAACCTGAGTCAGGAGACTCTTCAGATGTACATTGATGGGTCATATGCTTGGGGGATTATTGCCAACATGTATCTTGTGGGGAGAGATAAAGGAAGTTTCCAAAAGAATTCTTCTATGTTAAAGTGGACTTCCAGGATCCTGGGGGTTGGGCTAAGATTGCCTTTTGCCCTTAGCAAAGTATCAACTTCAAGGCAGCTGAGTCCCTAGAGGAGTATCACTCTGCCTGTTTCAAGGACTTGTCAATGGGCTGTAGGGAGTAAGGAAACTTAGTAATTTTTCTTCTGCCTTTGTTTCCCACGTCATATCCTAGGAGCAAAAACAGAATAAATGCTTTTCCATTTGCAAACTCTGCCATGTTCATGAGCAGATGAACTCAGAATACTGGAAGTTCACATGAAAAATGAGATGTCATATTAACCTCCAAGTCAAGGCAAGAGTCCCTCCTTGGGGTGCTTATGTGAGAAGCAATATAGTGCTATAGTTAGAAGTACAGATTTGGTGACAGACTTCCTGGGTCTGAATCCCAGATCTATTATATATTAATTGGGTGTGATGATTTTGTGCTCTGTCAACTCAGATAAATTGTAATGACATTTTAAGTATTTCCTTTTTTTTTTTTTAAATGTTTCTGCAATAGGATTAGCCACGGGAGAAATTTGTGCCCCTTTCCAGGCATGGTAGGCATCATGGCATCATTAAAACCTCCTAGGAATCTGGGACCTAGTATAGCCTGTGATTACTCAGAGTCTCTAGGAGCCAAAGCTACAAAAGGGATGTGGCTATTTTGGTAATAGATGCCACTGAAAGATCTTTCATCTTAACCAAGTTTTTATATGTCTGTCTCTTCCACCATATTATACGGTACTTAAGGTCAGCATATTCTCTTTTATTCTCTATCTTGTATCATTTGTACTGCTCAGGATAGTTCTTTTCATATACTAGTTCCATTGAAAGTGGTTAAATTAAAAAAGAATGATATTGGAACTCCTGGGTGGCTCAGTCTGTTAAGCATCTGCCTTTGGCTCTGGTCATGATCTCAGGGTCCTGGGATTGAGCCTCACATGGGGCTCCCTGCTCAGCGGGGAGCCTGCTCCTCCCTCTCCCTCTACTGTTCCCCCTGCTTGTGCTCTCTCTCTCTCTGACAAATAAATAAATAAAATCTTAAAAAAAAAGAATGATATTGCTGCAACATTTTTAATGGTATATCAATTATGAAAGTTTAAGTTTCCTATGAAAGAAGTAGGAAAGACAGTTTTTCTTTCACAAGTCATCTACGATATGCAAACCAGGGCAGAAATGCCTTCTTTATTCCCGCTTTATTCTTCCTATGCTATTTTCTTTTTCACAATCATTGCACCATTGAAAGATGGCTGTTCTACCTCCAGTTTCCCTTTCTTATTCCAGAAAGCAATCTAACAAAGAGAAAAGTTAAGAAAACCCCTCTTAGAGAAACACAGGAAAGCAGATTTCTGCTTTTATTTCATTGGCTCGAACTGTGACACTGTGGGGAAGGAAAAGTAAGTTTCCCTCTATCTTTCTAGGTTCTTGGAGGAGACCCCTGGTTCCCATAAAACAAAACAAAACAAAAAACAGATTATCAAGAGAAAAACAAATGGAGGTTTGATAACATGTATACCTCCCATATATACTGAAGATACCCAGAGAAACTGAGTAACTCCCCCAAATGGCCCAGGCCACCACCTTACACAACAACTGCAGCTAAAGACAAAAGATGATAGGAAAGGTGGAGTGGAGGCCTCTTATAGAATTACCAAGAAAAGCACAGTAAACAAGGGTAAGATTGTTATACAGATTTAACTCATTGCCTTCTCCACTGATAGCAGTTTCTAGAAATTTAGAGTCATCCTTTTCTAGCTAGTACAGAGAGGGGGACACCCTTACAAATGGAGATTTCCTTTCTAAATGTAAATGTCTCTTACAAAAGGGCAATTTCTATTCAGTTTTTAGGGCTTTTCCTATGTCTGCAGTCTCTTAAAAATAATCAGCTTTCATGGATTGAAAGAACAAATATTGTGAAGATGTCAATGCTACCTAGAGCAGTCTACACATTCAGTGCAATCCCTATCAAAATACCATCAACTTTTTTCAAAGAAATGGAACAAATAATCCTAAAATGTGTATGGAACCAGAAAAGACCCCAAATAGCCAGAGGAATGTTGAAAAAGAAAAGCAAAGCTGGTGGCATCACAATTCCGGACTTCCAGCTCTATTACAAAGCTGTCATCATCAAGACAGTATGGTACTGGCACAAAAACAGACACATCGATCAATGGAACAGAATACAGAGCCCAGAAATGGACCCTCAACTCTATGGTCAACTCATCTTCAACAAAGCAGGAAAGAATGTCAGGGGAAAAAAGACAGTCTCTTCAACAAATGATGTTGGGAAAATTGAACAGCCACATGCAGAGGAATGAAACTGGACCATTTCCTTACACCACACACAAAAACAGACTCAAAATGGTTGAAAGACCTAAACGTGAGACAGGAGTCCATCAAAATCCTAAAGGAGAACACAGGCAGCAACCTCTTCGACCTCAGCCGCAGCAACTTCTTCCTAGAAACATCGCCGAAGGCAAGGGAAGCAAGGGCAAAAAAGAACTATTGGGACTTCATCAAGACAAAAAGCTTTTGCACACCAAAAGAAACAGTCAACAAAACCAAAAGACAACTGACAGAATGGGAGAAAATATTTGCAAATGAAATGTCAGATAAAGGGCTAGTATCCAAAATCCATAAAGAACTTATCAAACTCAACACCCAAAGAACAAATGATCCAATCAAGAAATGGGCAGAAGACATGAACAGACATTTTTCCAAAGAAGACATCCAAATGGCCAGCAGACACATGAAAAAGTGCTCAATATTGCTCGGCATCAGGGAAATCCAAATCAAAACCTCAATGAGATACCACCTCACACCAGTCAGAATGGCTAAAATGAACAAGTCAGGAAACGACAGATGTTGGCGGGGATGCGGAGAAAGGAGAACCCTCCTACACTGTTGGTGGGAATGCAAGCTGGTGCAGCCACTCTGGAAAACAGTATGGAGTTTCCTCAAAAAGTTGAAAATAGAGCTACCATATGACCCAGCAATCACAATACTGGGTATTTACCCCAAAGATACAAATGTAGGGATCCGAAGGGGTACGTGCACCCTGATGTTTATAGCAGCAATGTCCACAATAGCCAAACTGTGGAAAGAGCCAAGATGTCCATCAACAGATGAATGGATAAAGAAGATATGATATATATATACAATGGAATATTTATGCAGACATCAAAAAGAATGAAATCTTGCTATTTGCAATGACATGGATGGAACTGGAGGGTATTATGCCGAGCGAAATAAGTCAGTCAGAGAAAGACATGTATCATATGACCTCACTGATACAAAGAATTCTTAATCTCAGGAAACAAACTGAGGGTTGCTGGAGTGGTGGGGGGTGGGAGGGATGGGGTGGCTGGGTGATAGACATTGGGGAGGGTATGTGCTATGGTGAGCGCTGTGAATTGTGTAAGACTGTTGAATCACAGACCTGTGCCTCTGAAACAAATAATACATTATATGTTAAAAAAAAAAAGAAGAAGAAGATAGCAGGAGGGGAAGAATGAAGCGGGGAAATCGGAGGGGGAGACGAACCATGAAAGACTATGGACTCTGAAAAACAAACTGAGGGTTCTAGAGGGGAGGGGGGTGGGGGATGGGTTAGCCTGGTGATGGGTATTAAAGAGGGTATGTACTGAATGGAGCAGTGGGTGTTATACACAAACAGTGAATCATGGAACACTACATCAAAAACTAATGGTGTAATGTATGGTGATTAACATAACATAATAAAAAAAAACAAAAAAAATAGCTTAAATAATGTTTATGCCAACGGAGCATATTTTGGGGGTGTTATTCTACTCCCCTTCAATACCCACCCATCACCAGTTGTAAAAAAAAAAAAAAAGGCTAAGAAATGTAGTTTTTTTAACCTAGACACATCACCATCTTGAACAAAACTGGGATTCCCTTAGTAAGGCAGAAGGAGAAGTGGACATTGGTAGGCAAATGAAGATTTCTTCATGAGTAGGAAAGACTTGAGCCAAATGAAGCATAGAAAGTGGTTTTGCTTTAAGCTCCCTGAAAAAAACTAAAATTTTCTCTCTCTGAACATCTCAGGTAATTCTTTGAGAATACCTGTGCTGGAGGAAACTCGATCCAGAGGGAAGGAAGTTCACAATGAAGGGGAGCAGAATTTGTTACCCTGAAATATTATACTTTGGCATAAGGATTTTTTTAGGCTGATTATTTGTAAGAAACAGCAGACACAGGAGAAGCTCTGAAAACTGAGTAGAAGTTAACCTTTTGTAGGATACATTTGCATGTATAAAGGAAATATCTCTATTTGTAAGGGTATCTCCCTCTCTTTGCTGGGAAGAAGATAACCAAATCTCTAGAAATCTCATCAGTGGAGAAGAGAGCAACTTAAATCTGCATAACAACTTTTCCCTTGTTTATTGTGCCTTTCCTGGTAACCTCCCATAACTGGCCTTCCCTTCCCTGCCATTGTCTTTTGTCTGTAGCTGGAGATAGTATTTAAAGTGATGGCTTGGGCCATTTTGGAGACCTACTCAGTTTCCCTGGGTCTCTCTCATTTATATAGGAAGTATCCTATAGTTAAACTTCTGTTTTTCTTATTAATTGGTCTTTTATTACAGGGGGTGTCTCAGTCAAGAACCTAGAAAGGTAAAGGGAAGATTATTTTTCCTCCCCTGTAGCAATAAGTCTGTATCAGTTGAGTGGAGCTCAATGAACTAGAACTGGCTCTGGTAACCTAAAGGGGAATGGAAGAGACCATAATCATTGTTCACTTATAAGTCTGATAATGTAACCATTGAAATCATTTGTAGTATTATCCTGGATGTTTTATTAGTGAGTAAAAGAGAATGTCTGTGTTTCCTAAATTGGGGGTGGGTAGGAGTGGGCATGAGTGTAGTGTTTGTAACTGAATTTAAAAACACCCAGTCTTTCCTGCTGTGTGTCTCCTTTATTTTCACTTCTGACATTCTGGTCACCAAACGTGTGGGATTTTTCCCCAACAAACAATTCTCTGTGACACCGTCTGGGTGTCCTAAAATTTAAGTCCATTCTGACACTATCTACCTGGAGATGGCATCAGATCCACGGGTTAAGGGCTTGGTCCCACAAGACTGCCTCCCCACCCCCGCCCCCTGAGACTTCAGGAGCCAGTAGCAAGTCCAGGTGTCACCTGTGCTTCTGACCGATTGACTATAAATTTGAGGTCTCCATGACCCCTTCCTCAGGTTAGATTAATTTGCTAGAGCTTCTCACAGAATTTAGGGAAACACATTTATCAGTTTATTAAAAGATATGATAAAGGACACAGATGAAGAAATGCATCGAGTGAGGTCTGGGAGGGTCTGGAACATGGGATTTTCCATCCCTGTGGAGTTGGGATGTGTGACCCTCCAGATACGTGGATGTGGTCACCAATATGGAAGCTCTCTGAACCCCACACTATTAGGATTTTATGAAGGCTTCATTATGTAAGGTATAAGCAATCATTAATTCCACTTTTAGCCCATCCCCCTTCTCTGGGAATGGGGAAGGGATGGAACTGGAAATTTCAAGCTTCCAATCACAGCTTGATCTTTCTGGTGACCAGCCCCCATCCAGATGCCATCTAAGAACCCATCCAGAGTCTCTTCATTTGGACAAACAGTGTTTCCATTACCCCAGAAATTCCAACAGATTTAAGAGTTCAGCGTCAAATACCAGGGTCAAAGACCAAATATTAGAACAAAAGATGCTGCTGGTACTCTTATCACTTAGGAAATTATAAGGATTTTAGGAGCTTTGTGCCAGGAACTGCAGAGACAAATAGATACACCTTCTATTATCACACACTAACATTCAGTGTAAGAGTGGAATTATATATTAACCTGATTAAGGACTAATTGTCCAGTTTTAGTGTTGCACTAGAAGTCAATTCTCTTTTGCTGAGGTGGTAAGTTTTTACATAAGGTTTGGATGTGATGGTTATTAAGCTCTTGCCTCTTTGCTAGAAGCTTACCTTTCTATACCTGCTTTATAATACTGGGACTCTGTAAATCACATTTCTCTCAGGCCAGCTTGTTCCCTATTGGGCTGCATTCTTGGGAATACCGAAGGAAGACTAGAAGACAAGAGGCAGGAGAACCGACTTCTTTTTGTTGATTTCTATTCCTGTCCACATTACTCCATCATTTTCCACCCTGGCTTGTAGCTGTTGACTCCAGGAGCAGCAGTTGGTTCCAATTTTCAGGGTTTCCGCACCCCCGCCACTGTCAAACCCCCTGAAACAAGTCATCTTACAGATATCAGCAGCCAGGCGGCAGCCCCTCCCCAGGAGATGAAGTCCTGGCTTGGGGGAGGGGTACACCCAAGAGTATCAAAACCCACTGTGATGTGTTTTCTCCTCAGAGAGCTGAGTCCCAGCTCAAAGGGACTTCTCCTTCAGGTTTCTAAATCCTAGTCTCCTCTACCTGTTTTTTTTTCCCCTAGCTCTAGCAGCTTCCTCTAGTTACTATTTCCATGTTACCTCAATGTCCCCTTTAGTCCTTTAATACTTATTTAAACAATTCCTTATATTATGATTTTGTTGTTATTAAAATGGCTGCTTTGGTCCCTGTTTTCCTAACTGAACATTCACTGATACAATGAATAAAACTAAAATAAGTTTTAATGCTACAGGCTATCCTTAATAAACACAATTGAGAAAAAAGAGAATGACCCCTAGCCAAAGAGAAAAGTCTTGTTGCTTCTCAACATGCCAGGCAGGGTGAGGTGCATGCTGATAACAGAGAAGAGGGAGATGGATTTGTTCAGGTACCTTGCTGGTTCCCAAAGATGGTGGGTACTCCCTTGTGTAGTCAGGAAAAGACCAACACTTCCCAGGGGGCTTCAACAGGGATAATATAAGTAGTATGGACTCTGTGTGTGCCCTATTGCCTCAGACTCTCCCAAAAAGATGTCTCTTAGGTGATCTCTATTAATAGGGCAAGCTGGGTATAAATATATAAGGGTTAGGCTATTGAGGCATAAATAAGAGCCTAAAGCCTACCCTATTCATATACTTCAAACACAGCAATAGATTCTAAAGTCAAATTTCTGCTTTATGATTTCATTGTACCAACCAGATTATAAACTTTACTAATTTAGGGAACATTTTGGTGTCCAAGGAAAGTCTCATACAAAGTGGGGTCACCAAGCCCCCAATTGCGATTGTTTCAGGAACACCCATCAACACAGATGCTACCTGGTTGATCATTGTAAATTGCTAGATCCCTTTCCCCATTTAAGGTGATGTATTTGCCATGTGTATTAAAAGGGGAATTTTTAATTTTTAATATTAAAATGAAATAGAGTTCAATAACACTAAAAATAGGCAGTGAAAATAAATTTGTTCTCAGTAGAAGAAAAAGGTAAATATCTGTCAGAAAAATTTTCTCCAGGTGTTTTATTGAGTTAGAACAGTTATGAAATTGAGTTAGAAAAGATATAGTAGTCTATTAAAACTTAGAAAATATTTTTCTTAAGCTTGAAACACAGCCAAGGAACTTTAGGTTATAGGGAGACTCTACCCATTGATCTCTTCTTTCTCCTAAGGGGAAACTAAAATTATTGTATTTACATCTGTATCTGTATCACCTATAAGTATATCTGTATTTCTTCATAAGAACACAGAGAAGATAGGAAACAGGTTAAACAAAAATATCCACAAATTTTTGGAAGATACGAAACAGAAGGAAGACTGAAGGCAACGTGATGAAGCTGGAAAGTAAAGTATGCATAGCAAAATATGTAGACAAGTAGAACACATGGTGAAGGGGAACGATGAGGCACAAGATGAAAACAAACATGGCACTAAGATCAAATCACAGTATTGAGCAGTGTCATGCCCATGTCCCCAGCAGTCAGGGGTCTCACCCCCACCTCCAGTAGGTGGGATCTTAGGAGCTGGACAGGGATCTTAGTTGGAAAGTCTGCTTTCCCCAGTCTGTGTGTAAAACACAGGCAGCTAGGCAATGAATCCTCAGGCAAGAAAGGGATCTGCTTTTCTGGAGAAACTAAACAGTGCTGGGGAAAATATCTCCACATACAGCTATTGAAGAATTTTTTTAAAAAAATGTCCTGCTCCTCTTCAGGACAACCTCAAGCTCACCAGTTAAAATTCCTGCTATAATGGGTATCCCGAGAGAGAAGAAACTATTGCATGCATTAAAACAAACAGACACACAGAAAAGCACATGCAAAGGAAAAAGAAAATAAATACAGAAAATTAAATTTACAATTGGAAATTAAAAGTACAATTGTTAAAAAAAAATCAATGGAAATATTGCAAGATGAAAAGGAAGTAATCACTGAGAGCCTAAACCCAAGGAACAGTGCTGGAGAAAATATAAGACAAAAGCAGTAGTCCTAGAAGATTTACCCCCCAATTCAATAACTTAGTAATAACAGATTTACAAAAAGAACAGAAGATAAAGACAACATATCTTCAAGATTCTGAGAGAAAACTATATTCAAACTCGGATGCCATACTCAAAAAACCATCAGCCAAGTATAAGCATAAAATGATGTCATATTCATGAAAGGTCACAAAAAATTTAGTTTTTATGCACCTTTTCTTAGAAATGCTTCAGCCAAACTAGCAAGTGAACTAAAGAGTACAGAAAGGAAGTATGATGTCTGAGAAACAGTGGCAGCATCTCAGGAGAGAGGTAAAGAGCAGTCTCTGGAAGGCAGCTCCCAGCAGGCCTAGGGAAAAAGAGGACACAACAAATAGCTTGATATAATGGAACATTTGGTTACAAAAAGAAGTCAAGACAGAGGCTAATGGTATCTGATAGCCCATAGGTCAAAATTAAAGTTATTTATGTAGACATTTATTATCACTTGGCATTCCTGTGAATAATACTTTATAATAATCTTGATATACACATTGACTGTTGATCACTCTAAAAGTAGTCAACTAACTATATATGGCATGTAAAAGAATTACATCCTTATATTTTATAAGGGGGTTACCAACGATTTCTGAAATTAATAACAATCAAGAAATGAGTACATAGAAAAGGGAAGGAAAATACCTGCAGAAGAGCCTAAGCAGTTTGCACCAGTGAGCTGGATCCTTCTTGAAGGGAGTCAGGGGTCCTATCAGAGCACTGCTGTTTTTCATTATGAGCCTCTCAGGACAACATGATTGTGTAAATGTGAAACTGTATTATTTTGACAAGAATAAAAGGGGTAAAGGTAAAAAGGCAGGCAACAACATCAGTTACAACCACCACAACATTAGTATACCCAAAACTTAACCACAAAATATGTCAACTTTTTTTTAGTGTCTGCTGACACATTGCATTAGATAAGTAAGTAAGTAAATGTCCCTGGTAGAAAAGACATCTTTGTAATTTTAATGTACATATTTTTTTTTTTTTAAAGATTTTATTTATTTATTTGAGAGAGAGAGAATGAGAGAGCACATGAGAGGGGGGAGGGTCAGAGGGAGGAGCAGACTCCCTGCAGAGCAGGGAGCCCGATGCGGGACTTGATCCCGGGACTCCAGGATCATGACCTGAGCCGAAGGCAGTCGCTTAACCAACTGAGCCACCCAGGCGCCTTAATGTACATATTTTTTGGAAGACAACTGGTCTCTTGGAGAAAGCTCTATTTTCTGATCGCCATGAGTAAAGTAACTTGAAAGGCCCTCAGAGTGTCTATAGGATGGGCAACAGTTTCCAGAGTTTTCTCTACTATAGAAGTGACAAAGCGAAAGGACTCAAAGGTACAACTAACAAGGAGAGAGAACGTACCATTATTTTCAAAATGTTTTAGTATTATGTGTATGTTCATATTGGAGATATCCCTTCCCCTGCTTTGAACTTTTGAGAAGAGAGGAAGAACTGGGGGAAATTGATTTGTTTAGCAGTGATTTTTCAAACACTTTTTTGTTTTGTGCAGTGAAATTTTTCTAGAGCTGAAGTGTTTTGCATAGTCTCAATATGCAAAGTGATCAAGACTGCAGCTCCTCTCAGCCAGGGTCCAAGTGTGGTAGCAGACGGACCTGCCATCCCCCCTGGATTATTTCCCACTGCACCACTGCCTGACTTCAAAAGCAAAGTATAAAACTGGCTGGTTTAAAGAATTACTCCTAACTGTTCAACTTAACACTCTTGAAATTTTGAAGACACAAGTCTATGTAAAAGATATAGCATGATATCTTACTCTAAAAAACAAACCATAGAGTCCCCAAATAAAAACACTAGCCTGTATTTTTTTAATTCACCATATTACACGTGCAAGTGTATGAATCCAAGATATTTTTAGATTATTTTAAAGCTCATTTTTAATTGTATCTTTGTATAGAATAATTTTATTTATCTGTGATGGTTTTTCATGAAAAATCAAATAGAATTTCAATTAAATTTTAGCATTGGGCTGAACAAAGTTTCAGTCTGTATTTTTGGAATGTATCAGGAATTTGAAAAGCAGAAAAAATCTAATAAAAAATAATGTGAGGTGCCTGAGTGGCTCAGGCAGTTAAGTGTCCAACTCTTGATTTGGGCTCAGGTCATGATCTCAGAGTCCTGGGATCCACCTCGCATTGGGCTCTGTGCTCAGCGGGGAGTCTATTTGAGGATTCTCTCTCTGTGCCCCTCCCCCTACTCACTCTCCCTCTCTCTCTAAAATAAGTAAATAAATCTTTAAAAAAATAATGTTTTCTTCCTTTCCTCCTTCCTCTTTCTCTTTTTTTCTTTTAAAGCAAGTGGGACTGTGAATTAAGCAAGTGCCTCTACCATTATTTTTCTGCATGACTGTAAGTGGCTTGACATCATCTTCCAATTTGTCTCTCTTTGGAGAGAGTGCAGTGATATTTTTGAAGATATTCTCCTGCTCTTATAAGAAATAGGTTATTGAGGACAGGAAGCTTTCATGGACTTAGAGTCCCAAGTTCTTCCAACTAGTTCCCAAGGTCAGGGCTCCTCAGAACATTCCTTCTAGTTAGAATTCCCTTTATCAGCATGTCCCAAATGTCCTCTTATTTCTAGATATAGTTCAAATGTGACAAATCTATCCACAATCCATTGATCCCATCATTAATTCAAAAAATACTTAACTGAGTACCTATTGTGTAACAAGCATTCTATGAAATCTTAGATTATGAAGGACCTGAGGAGTTTGAACTTTATCTTGAAAGCTACATATAGTTATTGCAGGATTTTAAGCAGAGCAATGACATAATTAAATTACAGAACAAATTAGGAGACCATTGCAGGTATCTATACAAGCAATTATTAGAATAGAACTACAATAATGGGAATGTGACTAAAGAGGGTTAACTCCAAAAGGAACTAATCGAGACTAGTACAATAATAGTAGGGACTTCAGCACCTCTCTTACATCAGTAAAGCACACGGTATGTACAGGACCAGGTGACAAAATGTGGCAGAGACATACGAGAGTGGGGGAGGTCCAGTATGACTCCCAGGACACTAGCTTGGTTGATTGGATGGATGGTGTCATTCAGTGAACTGTAGAGTTGAAAAGGAAGAACACATTTTGGCGAAAAGATGTTAGATTTTATTTTGAGTGTAGCGGGGCTTATAAGTAGAAATGATCAGAAACTGGTTGGATGCACAAGTTTAGTACACAGCAGAAGCACTTCCAGGAAAGAATCTTTCTAGATTTGTCAGCTGGCAATAATCCTTTGTTCTTCACAACACCCATATTGGTTTTTATGTACTGCCCTGTAGCACCTACCACCATCTACTATAAATTTAAATTATATGTCTATAACATATATCTGTCATCTCTCCCGTATTAGCCCACAAGCTCCTTAAGGCAGGATCTATTACTGCTACATCTTTTTTCCACAAAGTATCCAGAAAATGACAGGCATTCAAAACCATGTGCTAAATGATGGGCAGACTTAGCCATCTCACTGAAGATCTCCCCTGGAAATTTTATGAGAATCACTATCACTGTTATTCCTCATTGTTATTAATGTTTGCTTCATTCATTTTGGCCACAGGGATATTTTTATTAGGTCGATGCTTTGCATTGTAATCAGATCATCTGCTACCAGCGTCACTGGCAGAACCAGTTGTCTGTTTACCTGAGTTCTACCAGATACACTGTTTTGGGTTTTGTTTTTCCCCCCATTGATTCTTAGGTGAAATCATACACAGAAATCAAAGGAAAGGCTTTTCATTTGGTCAAGCCATCCTGGCCATGGGCAGTATCACATTAATATTTTTAAGCTTTAGAAATAGCCCCTTAAAATCTCTCTCATTATAAACAGTCCTATGTAAGGGAGATACACGTACATTTAAACATATTTTGCATACCTTTTGTTAACAGTGATAGCAGTGTCTCTGGGTGATAGGTGTGTCAGTGGTGGTACTCCATTCCCAAAGTGAGGTTAAGAGGTTGGTTTTGTTTGTTTGTTTGTTTTTGTTTTTAATTAGATGCAGCTCCTTGGATGATTCTTAGCCAGCTAAAATCTGCCAAGGTTTAGGTTTCAGAGGTGCCATTTATCTTGAGAGGGTTGACATGTGGGGGCTGATTGTTTGATATACAGAGATTTAATGCTATATTAAACTGCTTTTAACATTGATTGCTTAACTTGGCATACCTCAGAAGTTACAGATGCCTCCCTGTAACCCTGAGCATTAGCCTCTTACTGTGTTTCTGATATTGGTACCATGAGATGGTCTTTTCTAGAACACACTTATGTCTGCGTCTTGTTAATCTGGATCATTCTTTAAGACTGAGATCAGATGCTACTCTTCCAATAACCCATTTATTTTCCTCCAGTATGGGTCAGGCACCTCTTTTTTGAGTTCTTATAGAAACTGAATGATTATCTTTATAATAACACTTGTCAGCTTGCTGGTTTGGGATATTGAATTGTAAGAATCTGAAGAACTGGGAATTGTCTTTTATGTTGTCTCTCCAGGACCTGAAAAAGTACCAGGCATATAGTAGGTGGAATGTTACCAAATAAATGAAAGAATATCAACTTTCAGAAATTAAGAGTGCACTTTGGTTTCCCACAACTTTTCTCAGAGTGACTTGATGTGGTGGGAAATCAGGTAACTTCTACGTTTTTATTCCTTTGCTCCTAAGCTCTTAAGAAGTAGAGTGCTTGTTCTCTTTTCCCATCCACCACCAAAGTTCACTTTACAGGGGAATCTAATTATGACAGACTCAGCCTCTCCAGGAAGTAGGGAGTGGGAGGTAAAAGGGCTTTGGAGTGGATTCTTCAGAGTTGAGGCTAATTTAGAAATGGTGACTGTATAGGGGTTAAGCTGGGCAGTCAAGAACTCTCTCTAGACTATAGTGATCTTCCTTGAACATGATATTATAGCAAGATTATTTACATATCTTCTTCCTCAACTCTTCTAAAAACTCCCAGGATAACACATAGTGCTGACTAAGAGTTATTGTTTAACAAAAGATATAGAATGAACAAATTATTTAATAAGGTAATATTTTAGGGTAGAGAATTTGCTCTTTGTTGCCACCATTTTTACTGTTTTGTATCTTTATTTTATGAACTAATTTCTTAGTAAATTTTATTGAAAAGTGACTACTTGTTTCTAGCTGGTGTAAGGGAAAAAGAGATTTTTTTTTTCATTTCTCACTCAGGAGAACCACAGCAATAAAAGCACTGGTTGGTGTAGTATTGGTGTAGTGTTGAGTGACATCATGACTGCCACTGGAGAAATGGTGTATATTGGGTGTGGGGGGTTGGTGGGAGTACAAGCAGAGTTAAAGCAGATAAACATGGAGAGTCAGGAAGGGAGGTTTGGGAGAGTTGTGGTCACAGATTTCTTCTGATCTCTGGCTTTATCCATTAAAACTGTGTCATTCATTAATTTGTCTAAGCCAAAGGTCACTAGTTCCTAAAAGATTGAAATGATTTTCCAGGGACTAGTAGGTAACATAAATGAAGACACCAGACTAGCTATAAAGCAATAGGAAGAGTTAGGGACTGGGGCAAACCAGAAAGGACATACAAATTCTTTCTGAAGGCATTCATATCCTTTTATGACTCTGCAGTAGAGAGTGAAACACAAAACAAACATCTATAGATTAATTCAATGCATAGGGCTCAAGTTCTCGATCTCTAGTAAACGTTTCTGTACCTATTTGTATGCTTCATCTCTTAACACACTTAAGATGACCTCTTAGGAATACACTTCATTAGCAGTGCAACTATAATCACAGTACTCCCAACGTCTCTATAGAAATTGCGGCTCGAGAACTGTCCTTTTCCATTTGTAGCTCCATTCCCAAGGCTTACTAACAGCAGACATCTGGATGGCTTAGATGGCACCTGAGATCATTGTGGTACTGTCTTTGAAAACTCTTCCACTTTGATCAATCCTTTGCCAAGCACATCTAGAAATCAATTCTTGGAGGGCTTACCTGGCTGGGTAGCCAAACCCTAGCATCCTAGAATCCCCGTTGAGGACCAAGCTGATCTCTACCGAAGACCTCTACTGCATTTACTTAGAATGCCTAGACTAACTCTGTTAATAGGTTGCATGCATAAAAATACCCTTTTAAACTATTTAATAAATTGTTTGTTGTGTCTCTAAAAAACATCAAATGAATAAATGTGTTCTAGCACATAGTAGGCACTCAAATTAAAGTCTTACTACATGATAAAGTTACTAATTCCTATAATTTTTCCTCCAAACTATATAGATTATTTATGATTTTTCAAGAATTCTTCAGGAGGAAATCATGTCACCTGGAGCTTCCCAGCTCCATCACTTAGCCTGTCAACTAAATGCTACTCAATCTTTGCTAAGAGTAGCTGAATCCGTGCTGCTGGAATATTAACTGTGGGTACACACTGAATTATAGTCTACTGGAAAAAACAAATGATGAATCATGTTTCACCAATCCATAACGAATTCTATTGACATTCCTATAAAGCACTCAATTTTCAGGTACCAATAGGCAAAGACCTTGTGTATTTAGTAGGTGCTCAATTAATTGCTGCTGATGGATTGACATATTCATCAATAAAATGAATCCATTCCTTTTTTTTTTTCCCTTTTCACAAGGCTGTTTTATTGTAATAGGTTGACAGTGCCCTGGTTTGAGGATATTTTAAGCGATGCAGACCTTTTAGGTTAGGTATTTACTGACCACATTTGTCTTTTTCATGATAATAGATGGAAACTCTAATGGAGTTGTTGGAATGGGGTTTCAGTTTGAAGTCATACCTGAGCTGTGCTTTATCACATATATACTGTTTTTACCTTTAAAGTTTCCCTGGAGTATTAAGTAGCATTCTATGTGTCACAGTTGCCTTCTGCTCCTTCCAAGATATTTTATTTGCTCATTATGCTGTGCTTCCTCTCCCCCCTGTTTCATTCATTACCTTCCAAAGTACATGGTTGTCATTATAGGCAAGTTGTCTCATTGCCCTCACTTACTATTGGGTTGACCTCATCAGACATGGTCACGAATCATATTCCTTTCCAGTTGAAATTGCCTTTTAGCTGCAGGTTTTTACTTCCCCAGTGTGTTTTTTCAGGCTGTAATGAAGTTTCTAGCACATCAATGAAGGGGACACCTGCCAAGGGTGTCACTTCTTACTGAAATGATAATTTGTGAGATAAGCTTAAGCAAAGTGAAAATCTTTTCTGGCTCTAGTTTTTCCGGCTGGAAGAAAAATTAGGCTACTGTCATTGAACTTTTAGGATTCATCAAGATATTACAACAAGTGGCTTCAAGAAGTTGTAAGGGAGGATAAAGTTTGCGCAGAGCCCAGGGCTTGAGCTACTGGAAGGAAGAAATGCATGACAACATAGGGAAGGTGAACTTAAGGTGAAGATGCACATATTTACCAGAAAGTGTGTTGGCATTTCAATGCTAGCAACTATTTTCCCACCCTGAGATATTTCTGAGAAGTATTTGAGGGATCATTCAGAACAAAAAGGCAAGTGCAGGAAATCTTGCCTTTCTTTTATCTGTCTACTTTTTCATTCCTTAGAAAGTCTATACTTAGGAGAGCTTCTACCAACTCCTCTCTAGAGAATAAAATTCCTTTCATTTTAGGCAGTCATCTTCTGGCTATGTGCTCACTAGGACAGGAAATACCTTTAGTTTGAATCGTTGGAATTCTCTCCTAGAAAAGCAGCAAAGCTGTGAAACATTGTACGAGGTCTTCAAAGTGTGAGAATGTAACTGTAGGTTTGAAAGGAATAGGAGTCAACATTCAGGTTTTGGTTTTTATCATTCAGTAATTCTGGGCTTATGGACAGAAAACTAATCATATCTGAGCTTTTATTCTTGATCAAGTTCTTGATCTCATATAGAATGAACAAATTATTTAATAAGGTAATATTTTGGGGTAGAGAATTCGCTCTTTGTTGCCACCATTTTTACTATTTACCTGAGTTCTATGGATGTTAATATAAACGACCCCCCAAGGACATGCCCTTCATTGGTATTCTGCATTTCTGTGTTTTCTCTCTGACTTGGCTCCACTTGGTTTGTCTTCCGTGGCACAGGCTCTTAAGACCAAATCCATTCGTTCGTTCAAACAAATATTTGAGCACTTATTATGTGCAAAGCATTGTCCTATTATACCTTTAAGAAGACCTATAAAGAACTCTGTTGCCACTAATAGTCTTTTCTAATGAGAATAGAAAGTTACAGAAAAAATAAGTGGTGTTAAGCTTTGGAACCAATAATCTGTGGTTTAATAATAGAAGTTAATCTACACAAGAACAAGAGCTCATCAGGCATCCAGAGAAGCCCATCAACTATATGGAGGTGGGTGCGTTTGTATAAACATTCTAAATATGACAGACCCCTCTGACATGAGCATCACCAAATCCATAAAGGTAGAAATTCATGTTCATGGTACGATTTCCTGGACCTACTGTGGACCTGTAGAAGGGCCTTATCTCTCCCAGCATCAGGGCAAACGCTGCCTGTTTCCTAAACAATAGAAACACTTAAGTTCTCATCTGTGAAAGACAAAATGATGGATAAGGAGAGAAAGAAAGAAGCAATTGAAAAAGGGATTGGAGCAGAACCAAAGAGCAAGAGTCTGATACTTTTTTGAAAGAAGGCCCTGGGGATGTCAACTGAACTGCAGCAAGTAAATTAACAAGCTAGTGATAGTGCATTACAATAGAACAGAAAAAAACCTGGGTTGTTCCCGGCATTAAGATAGTATGCAGAGCAGGGATCCCTGGGCTGTGAGCATGCAAGCTCAGTACTCCTCTGGCCTTACTCATAACATGGCTATAAAGACAAGATATGAAAATACTTCTTGACAGCTCTGTTCTGCTCGATGAGAATGTGGCAAACAGAGCTGGATGATTTCCAAGATGTTAACCAGGCCATTTCTAATGACCTCCCCATACAGATATTTCAGAGCCCCAAATGCAGTTTCTAGTTCTGTGTCCACTCTTAGAAGGGCAAAGAGGACAGATGATCCCATGGCTTTTTAAGCAAAACTCTGTTACTGCAAAGATTAACGTGACTCTTCATTTATTCAACAAACATTTGTTCTGTGTTTGGTGTATGCCAACCTCTTTGCTGGGAAATGATGCTGAAAAGTGAATTGTTCCTTCCTTCATAGATTTACAGGTTAATAGAGAAATATTGCTATAGATGCTGTGATAAAAATATGCATAGGGCAAAGAGGTGACCAAAAGGAAGAGCTGGGCAAATTTACCTGAGAGACAGAGAGGAGATTCATGCGAAGCTTCAGGGGGAAACCAATGTGTTCACTGAGTCTTAACAACTTAGTACATCATCAGATAGACATGACATAACCTGTATGGCATGAAAATTAATGTTGATTAAATCACAGATAAAATAAACTACCTGGAAGCACCACATGTGTGGTACTAGACAACAGTACTTTTTAATTAAATAAACACACTTTTAATGTATTCATTTTCTCCTTTGTCAAATTATCATGGACCGTTTTTTAAATATTACTTTTTTATTGTCATACAATAAAGATAGACCTTTTTGGTGTATAGTTTAATAAATTTTAACGTGTAACCACCAGCATAGTGACTATACAAAACCATTCCATCACCCTCAAAAAACAGACTTGTGCTCCAATTACATTCTCCCTACTTCTTAACTCCTGGCAACCACTGATCTATTCTCCATCACCAGAGATTTTGGTTTTTGGAAAATGTTGTCTAAATTGAGTCACTGAGTATGCAGACTTTTGAGACTGGCTCTTTCATTCAGTAAAATACATTTGAGATTCAGTTAAGTGCTTGTGCTTATCGATAGTTTGTTCCTTTTTTATTGCTGAGTAGGATTCTTTTGCATGTATGTACTAGTTTCCCTCTTGAAAGGCCTGTTGAAAGATCTCAGGTTGTTTTCAGTTTTTGGATATGATGAATAGAACTGATATAAATATTCATGTACAGTTTCTGGGTGAACATAAGTTTTCTTTCTCTAAGATAGGAGATTAAAGAGAGGTTGATGAATCACATGGTAAGTATATGTTAAACATTTTAAGACACTGACAGATGGTTTTCCAGAGACATGTACCATTTTGAATACCCACAGCAATGTGTGAGTGTTCTGGTTGCTTTAGACCTTTGCTAGCACTCAGTTTTTGTTTCTTAAACTTTAGGTATTTTAATAGGGTAGGTGGTAGTATTTCATTGTGGCTTTATTTTGTATTTAATTTTAATGAAGCTCAATTTGTCGATTTGTTTTCCTTTTATGGATTGTGCTTTTAGTGTCATGTATAAATTCTTTATTTTACCTTCATTCCTGTAAGATATTTACATCAAGCAGAATATTGAGTTGACAGTTTTTTATTTTAGCATTTAAAAATTGAGTCATTTCTGGCCTCCATAGTTTCTGATCAGAAGTCTCTATGAAAATTCAAATTGTTTTTCCTACAGAACAAATGCATTTGGTTGGGGGGTGCCTGGGTGTTGCAGTCAGTTAAGTGTCCCACTCTTGGTTTCGGCTCAGGTCATGATCTTGCAGTGGTGAGATTGAGTCAACATGGAGTCTGCTTCACAGTCTCTTTCCCTCTCGCTCATGCTCTCTTTCTCTCAAATAAATAAATAAAATCTTTTTTTAAAAAAGAAAATGCGTTTCTTTTCTTCTAGCTGCTTTCAAATTATTTTTATTGTCTTTGCTTTCTAGCAGTTTGATGTGTCTGGACATGGATTTTTTGGGGTTTATTCTGTTTGATGTTTACTAAATTTCTTGAATCTGTAGGTTTATGTCTTTTGTCATAATTTTAGGCATTGTTTCTTCAAATATTTTTTCAACACCATACTCCTTTTCCTCTAATTCTAGGACTCTGTTTTCAAACACCAACTTTTGTTGGTGTTCCATAGGTCTCTGAGGCTTTATTCATTTATTTCATTTTTTTCCCCTCTATTTTTCAGATTGGATAATTTCTATTGATATATCTTCAAGTTCATTGACTCCTTCTTCTTGTCACCATTAAATGCTTTGACAATTGCAATTAGTTTACTTCTAGTTCTAAAATTTCTGTTTGGTTTTTCTTTATTATTATTATTATTATTATTATTATTATTATTATTTCTTCTTCTTCTTCTTCTTCTTCTTCTTCTTCTTCTTCTTCTTCTTCTTCTTCTTCTTCTTCTTCTTCTTCTTCTTCTTCTTCCTTCTCCTCCTCCTCTTTTCTTCTTCTTCTTCAACTACTTATTTTTCTATTCATTTCGGTGATGTTTATGATTGCTTGTTGGAGGAATTTTATGGTAACTACCCTAAAATCTTTCTCAGATAATTCCAAAATCTGCATCACTTTGGTAGTGATGTCGTTGATTGGCTTTTCCAATGAGAGTTGATTCTTTGTATGCTGAGTAACTCTGAATTGTATCCTGGATATTCTGAATATTGTATTATGAGTGTATATTATGAGTGTATAAGTTTAAATCCTATGGAGAATTTATTTTTGTTTTAGTAATCATTCTACTTAGTTATGTTCAGACTGCAAGGTCTAGCCCATCTTCTATCAGCTGTGATTCCATTGTTTCAGTTTTTAAAGCCTTTGTTGTACTATTAGGATCTGTCTCCCACTGTGGGTTGGTGGGGGGTGATCTGTCTGTTAATTCAGTTCTCAAACTGTCAGGTATTTTTATTACTGTAAGATCCATACATATACAGCTCAAGAGTGAGTTCAGAAGTTCATAAATTATTCCATGATACTGCTTTCCAGCTCCTCCCTCTTCACCTCTCTGAAGTTTCTGTTTTCCTAGGGGCTCCCCTTTTGGGTCACATGACCAGAAAACTGGGGCTTTAGTTAGTCTTTTCTCCTGTGCCCTTTCACAGATACACCCACTTCTAAGACAAAACAGATATAGGACTGAGTGGGAAAAAAAGCAACAGAGGATCACCCACCTTCTTGGGAACACAGCTCCACTGATGAGGCTGAAGGAAGGCACCACTTTCAGAGTTTTGCCTCCTGTGGGTTCCTATTACAACACCTGTGGCCCTCTCTGAAGTATTGTTTGGTGGCTGAAGTACAGGAGAATGGAGGGCAAAAAAAGAAAAATACAGGAAGTTTCTGCAGTGTATCTGAACATTAGGTGTTCCTTTTCCTGCTCCTCAAGTCAGAAGTAAATGGGTCTCCTAGAGCTCTCTCTGGCTGCACTCTCTGCCCACTTCTAGGTTTTAGGCTGCACTGCATCTAAGTCTTGTGTACATGAAGGATATTTTGGTAAAAAACTGGTAATGTCACCACTGGTTTGGTGGTACTTTGAATTCTAGCTGCCTGTTGTTACTTATTTTCTAGAGTCCTCAAAGATCTGTTCCATGCATTATATCCAGGTTTTATAGCTGCATTCAGTGATAAAGACAGAGTCAAGTGTACTTACTCCATTTTACCCAAGATTGGAAACTCATATGCTATTTAAAAATATTTGTTATTACTTACCAGGTCTATATTTCCCCTTTGGGAAACTATGGAGAACCTTTCATGACAGGCACATTTATGTAGAGTCATTGTGCCACCTGTGAGTAGAAAATTCTTTCAAAGGACGTTGAGTGGGGCCTGATCTTAGCAAGTTGAGTTACCTGTTATTTTGGAAGTTATAAAATTCATTTTGTATTATCTTAAGTAGTTCCTAAATGGAACAAATAATCAGTGCTCCAAAATTAAATACGACAGTTTGGCTTAGTAAACAAATATTTGTTTGGCTTAGTAATATTAGTGTATTTACAATTTTAGTTGTAAATTGTAAGTTTTTTTTCTCTCTCTTTTTAAATTTGAGGATGTATGTATATATTTATTAAATGGTGGTCCACATTATGTTTGTCTTTCTTTAGATATTTTAATGAAAGAAAGTATTTTGTGGTACAATTTGAATTAATATGTATCTCTGAAAATCTAATGTAAGCTATACACCCCTTATCCAGAGGGGGGAAAAAGCACATTATGTAGGGGCTTCACAGATGGATTAGAGTTCATTCATAGAAATCAGTTAAGAATTTCTGCCGTAATCAATGCACTCATTACTTTTAAGTAGACAGTCATTAAAGTCCATTTAAAATTGAAATTTTTTCTAGAAAAAGCTGAAGGAGAAGACTCAAGAGTGAGTATTGTATGTGTTTGAAATAGGATAATCAAACACTTTATTTTTCAGAATCTGAAGAACTGTAAAACATTTTCTTGTCAGAAAGGCTACTTTTGTATAACTTAAATATTCCACTCTCATTTGATATCATATTCATTGTTCTGAAGAATATTTTCGGAATTTATGCCAAAATTTTTTCAGAGACATACAACTGATCTCTTAAAAAATCTGAGCTAAATTGTGTGACCAAATTGCTGACAGCAGCTTCTAATCCAGGCAGCACATCTGCTGACCTAGCGAAAAGATGACTGGTTGGATTGGCATCTCCTTCTTCTATATTAGGTAAAGGGAATTTATAATAGTATGTGAGATCTGAGCAAAAATTAGTGTTTGGGGTGATAGAACCATCATTTTAATGCTTTGCCTGAAAGGACTGATCTGGAAGCAATTTAGAGAGTTTGATTTACAACCAACTTTGAAGAGAATAACACATGTTCTCAAGACGTCTCAAACATGCAGTGAATAGGGAGCTGTCCAGCCACTTAAATTTTCTTTAATCTTACAGTTTAATCAATGATTCCCTCACAAAACTTTACACTTGGGAGATTAGGGACACTCCTTGGAGAGCCTTAGGTCAGAAATCAATGTGTAGTTTTACTGGGATCACCACATGTGCTTCATGTTTGCAAGACATGTTTCAGTTTATGTGCCAGGTTGCACTTAATTGTTTCAGAACTACAGACACCCCCAGAGAGTGAAAATCAGAAACTGTGCACAAAATATTATCAGGGGACACAGCATGTCCTGGCATGTCTGACAATGAAATGAAAAGCATTTTTCCATTGATCCTGGGATATCCAGCAACCACAGAGATTCTGGCATGTTCGGTCTCTGCATGTTAAGGCTGAAGTGGCAGAGCGAAGAATTAACAGCATGAGACCTAGAAGAGGGGAGAAAAGCTCAAGTCACACATATATCTTCTGACACCCCGCCTACACCCCTGTTATGTACAGGGAGAAGGAAGGACCTTCAAAGAGTCCAGTGTTTTTTATATATACTTTGAGTTATAGCTTCATAATTTTTGCTATATCCTCATACATCTAATTTTTCCTAAAAATAATTTCCTCCTTTTTATTGTTTTCAAATTAATAATTCCCATTACAATACTCTCATTAATTAAAAACTAGTATTTTTTCTGGAAAGAGATGGTAACCATATAGAGAAATACAAGGACATATAATGAAGACCAAACAATATTATTAAACTATATTAAACTGTATTATTAAACAGTACTATTAAAGTACAAATGGAAATAAAGATGAATAAGGAAATTCAAATACTAGTAAGTTTAACTATTTATAAAGTGTCATTCTAAATAAAAAAGAGAGAAATTCTGCCTCTGGAAAGATGGAGTAGATATACTTTTCCCTATTCCTCCTGTTAAGTACAACTAAAAACCTTGGATGTTATTCATAAAACAAACATGAAAAGAATCTGAAAAGTGGAGAAAATAAGGCAGACTCTCCAGTTTAGGGACCAGAGAATGACATGTGGTGTTCCTGGCTTTTCTTTTTCCCTCCTATGTCCCATGCTCGGAGCTGAAGAAGCCAGGAACCTGAAAAATACTAAAAGTGCAAATTTAAAAAGCCCCAACAAAAGCTTGCTCCTTTTTAGTGAAATGATCAGGAAAGGGGCAACTTAGCAAGATAGAAAACATTGAGATAACAACTGCCCTACTCTAGCCAAACACCACAGAAAAACTGTGGCCCCACCCTGACTATGTCAGCAAAGGCAATGAGAAACCTAGATATCTACCCTCATGTGGTTGTTATAAGATGCTAATCAACCTTGCCAGATGTCATCAGAGAAAACCAAATAGAGACACTGGACTTTCATCCCTGCCAGCCAGTAACAAGCCCCCTTTTCCCCACAGTGTTGGTGGAGTTCACATGGTGGATTTTAACCCCTACCTCACAGTAATGAGGCATCTCTTCTCCTCCCAGCTGGGGTGGTGTCAGAAGAGGTCCAGTGGGAGTCAGAATTTTCAACATTGCCCAGAAATAATGAGGCCACCTCCAGTGAAATGTTAGTGAAGATCACAAGGGGAACCAGAACTTCCACCCAGCTGAGAGGTAACAAGAACCAGCCACTGACCTGTCCCTCTCACCACATACACACATGCACACACACACACACACACATAAAAGTGTCAATGGAAACTGATTGGGGATCCTGCATTTCCACTTCAATCTGGCAGTAACAAGGCTGCACTCACCTTTCTCCTGATTGAACAGTATCAGAGAATGCCTGTTAAAGCACAAAGTTTAAATAAGATCTAGAGTTTCTTAACATAATATGAAAGTGTTCAAATTTCAATTAAAAGCCACTTATATCAAGAATAGGAAGATCTCCAACTGAGTGAAAAAAGATAATAGATGCCAATGCTAAAATGACAGAGAAGTTTGGATTATCTGGCAAATAACTTAAGGCATTCATGACAAAAAAAGTGTCAATGAGCAATTATGAAAGTAAAACAAATGAAAGACTGGAAAGCCTTAGGAAAGAAATAGAAAAATCTCAGGAAGAAAAAGATATAAAGAAGAACAAGTGGACATTTTAGAACCAGAAAATACAAGGACCAAAATAAAAAGCTCTATGGATGGGTTCACAGCATAATGAAGGAGGCAGAGGAAAGAATTGATGAACTAGAAGGTAGTACAGTCTGAACAAGAGAGAAAATACAAGAGGAAAAATGAACAAATCCTCAGGGACCTGTAAGACTATAACAAAAAATCTAATATCCATGTCATCAGAATCCCAGAAAGAGAAAAGAAAGAGGATAGGTTTGAAAAATAAAGTGGCCGAAAACCACAAAACCAAATTTGGCAAGACATACAAACCTACAGGTTCAAGAAACTGAGTAAAATAAGCCAGACAGAGAAACATAAATACTGTATGCTATTGCTTAAATGTTGAATCTAAAAATGTTGAACTCATAGAACCAGAGAGTAGAATGGTGGTTGCCAGGGACTTGGTGGGGGGCAGAAATGGAGAGATGTTGGCCAAAGGGTATGAACTGTCAGTTGTAAGATGAATGAATTCTGGAAATCTAATGTACAGCATGGTGATTCTAGTTAATAATGCTACATTATATATTTGAAATTTTCTAACAGAGTAGATCTTAAATATTCTCATCACATGCGCACGCACGCACACACACACACAAGTGATAACTATGTGAGGTGAAGAATGTGTTAATTAATTTGATTATGGTAATAATTCCATAATGTATGCATATATTAAATTATCACATTGTATACATTAAAAAATAAATATGTAGCTTGAGTGAGCCTCAAAGAATATAAACCTAAAGATATCATGCCAAGACATATCATAATTAAACTTGTAAAAACTGAAAACAGAAATAAAATTTTGAGACCAACCAGAGAAAAATACATTTTATTTATAAGGGAAAACATTCAAATGACACTGGATTTCTCATCAAAAACTGGAGGCGAGAAAGAAGTGGCATAATATTTTTCAAGTATGAAAAGAAAATAACTGTCAACCCAATTTTTGTACACACTGAAAATATCTTTCAGGAATGAAGGGAAACCAAGACATTTGCAGATGAGGAATTTGTTTCTGGAAGGCCTATTGTAAAAGAATGGCTAAAGGAAGTTCTCTAAACAAAAAGGAAACGAAAGAACTATGAACTTTAGAATATCAGAAAAGAAGGAAGAACATGATACTCAAAAAATATGGGTGAATAAAATAGGCTTTTCGTCTCCTCAAGTTTTCTAAATTTTGTTTGACAGTTGAAGCAAAAATTGTCACACAGTCTGATGTGGGCCTATCTATGTAGAAAAAATAACTAATAAAATTGTAATATAAATGTGAGAGACTAATGGAATGTAAAGCAATGTGAAGTTTATATATTTCAGTTGAACTGGCAAGACTGGTGATATATAAATTATATATAATGTATAATGTAATACCCGGAGTAACTGCTAAAGACATTATACAATGTGTTATACTCAAAACACTATTGACAAATCAAAATCAAATTGTAAAATATATTCAGATGTCCTAGAGGAAGGCAGGAAAAAGAAAACAGAAAAATAAAAAACAGAGAGAAGAAACAGAAAGCAAAAAAATTAAAATGCCAGACTTAAGCCCAAACATAGCAATAATTATGTTAAATGTAAGTTTTCTAAAAACACCAATTATAAGACAAAGAACTGAAGAGTGGATTTTATTTTTATTATTATTTTTATTTTTTTTATTTTATTTTATTTTTTTAAAGATTTTATTTATTTATTTGACAGAGAGAGAGAGAGAGCAGAAACACAAGCAGGGGGAGTGGGAGAGGGAGAAGCAGGCTTCCCACCGAGCAGGGAGCCCGATGCGGGGCTCGATCCCAGGACCCTGGGATCATGACCTGAGCCGAAGGCAGACGCTTAACGACTGAGCCACCCAGGCGCCCCTTTATTATTATTTTTAAAGATTTTATTTATTTATTTCACAGAAAGAGAGAGAGCGAGAGCAGGAACACAGTGGGAGAGGGAGAAGCAGGCTTCCCACTGAGCAGGGAGCCCGATGTGGGGCTTGATCCCAGGATCCTGGGACCATGACCTGAGCCGAAGGCAGACACTTAACGACTGAGCCACCCAGGCACCCCAAAGAGTGGATTTTAAAAAATGGCCCAACTATAAAAGAGAGAAGACACAAACTAACAATATCAGGAATAAAATATGGGATGTCACTACAGATACTGCAGACATCAAAAGGATAGTAAAGAAATACTATGAAAAACTATACAAATAAATTTGGCAATTTGAAAAACTATATGAATAAATTTGTTTATAGAAAATGGCCTAATTCCTCAAAAAAAAAAAAAAAAATCAGGAACTACCAGAACTGAACCAATAGATCACTTAAATTGCCTTATGTCTGTTAAGGGCATTGAATTCATAAATATAACACTTCCAAAAAAGAAATCTCTAGGTATAGATGTCTTCTATGAAGAAGTCTATCATGTGTTTAAGAAAGAATGAACAGGAATTTTATACAGTTTCTTCCAGAAAATAGAAGAGACAGTGCCCAATTGATCTTATGAAATTAGTATTATCTTAGTAAAACAACCAGACAAAGACAGTACAAAATAAGAAAACTAGTCTACAGATTATAAACTATTACTCATGAATATAGATGTAAAATTCTTAATAAAGTATTAGCAAATGGAATTTAGAAATACATAAAAAGAATTATATAAAATGTCCAAGTGGGATATATTTCATTGACGCAAATCTGGTTCAATATTCAAAATCAATCAATGTTATTCACCATATTAACAGGATGAAGAAAAATAAATCATGTGATTATGTTAATCAATGCAGTGAAAGCATTTTACAAAGTTTACCATTCAACTTTTGATACCTTTTAGAAAAATAGGAATAGAGTAGTAACTTTCTCAACTTTATCAATAAAATCTTTTTAAAAATCTAACTAGGGGTACCTGGGTGGCTCAGTCGTTAAGCGTCTGCCTTCGGCTCGGGTCATGATCCCAGGGTCCTGTGATAGAGCCCGCATCGGGCTCCCTGCTCAGCAGGAAGCCTGATTCTCCCTCTCCCACTCCCCGTGCTTGTGTTCCCTCTCTTGCTGTGTCTCTCATTGTGAAATAAATAAATAAAATCTTAAAAAATAAAAATAAAAATCTAACTAACACTATGCTTAGTGGCTAAACACTCAATGTGCTTGCTTAAGGTTGGGAGCAAGAAAGGATGTTTACTTTCATTATTCTCAATCAACATAGTGCTGGACATTCTAGGCAGTATTATAATAAAGACAGAAAATAACAGGAATGTTGACAGAAAAGGAAGAAAGAAAATTTTCCCTACTTGTAGATGATGTAATTGTCTATGTAGAAAATCCCAAAGAAACTACCAAAAAAAGAAACACCCTCCTTAAACTAGTAAATGGGTTCAGCAAGGTTGCAGGATACAAGTAAACACACAAAAATCAATTGTATTTCTATATACTTCCAATGAACATGTGAACACTAATTTTAGAAATACAATATCATTTAAAGTTGCTAAAGGATACTTAGGTATAAATCTGAAAATGTATTTTTAGGACTTGAGTATACAGGACACAATTCTGATGAAAGAAATAAAAAAAGATTTAAACAGAAATTCTATGAGCATTGATTAGAAAAGTAAGCATGATAAAGATGTCAAGATGTCTATTCTCCCCAAACTGATATGCGAGTTTAACACAATTCATATCTAAAATCTGAAATATTTTGGGCGCCTGGGTGGCTCAGTTGGTTAAGCGACTGCCTTCGGCTCAGGTCATGATCCCGGAGTCCTGGGATCGAGTCCCACATCGGGCTCCCGGCTCAGCGGGGAGCCTGCTTCTCCCTCTGACCCTATCCCCTCTCATGCTGTTTCTCTCTCTCTGTCAAATAAATAAATAAACAAAATCTTTAAAAAAAAAAAAAAAAAAATAAAATAAAATCTGAAATATTTTTATAGATATACATAAAATTAATCTAAATTTTATATAGAAAGGCAAAGGAACTAGAATTTAAAAAGTTTGAAAAAGAAGAATAAAGTAGAAGAATAGTCTACCTAATTTCAGTATTTATTATATAGTTGCAATAATTAAGACTGTGGTCTTAGTGGGGGGATCCATGCATAGATCAATGGAACAGGATAGAGAACTCATACAAATGTACCCAATGGATTGTTGACAAAGATGCAAAAGCAATTCAATGGAGAAAAGATAATCTTTTTTTTTTTATTATGTTATGTTAATCACCATACATTACATCATTAGTTTTTGATGTAGTGCTCCATGATTCATTGTTTGTGTATAACACCCAGTGCTCCATGCAGAACGTGCCCTCTTTAATAGCCATCACCAGAATAACCCATCCTCCTACCCCCCTCCCCTCTAGAACGCTCAGTTTGTTTTTCAGAGTCCATCGTCTCTCATGGTTCATCTCCCCCTCCAATTTCACCCCCTTCATTCTTCCCCTCCTGCTATCTTCTTCTTCTTTTTTTTTTAACATATAATGTATTATATGTTTCAGAGGTACAGATCTGTGATTCAACAGTCTTGCACAATTCACAGCGCTCACATAGCACATACCCTCCCCAATGTCTATCACCCAGCTGCCCTATCCCTCCCACCCCCACCACTCCAGCAACCCTCAGTTTGTTTCCTGAGATTAAGAATTCCTCATATCAGTGAGATCATATGATACATGTCTTTCTCTGATTGACTTATTTCACTCAGCATAACACTCTCCAGTTCCATCCACGTCATTGCAAATGGCAAGATTTTATTCCTTTTGATGTCTGCATAAATATTCCATTGTATATATATATCATATCTTCTTTATCCATTCATCTGTTGATGGACATCTTGGCTCTTTCCACAGTTTGGCTATTGTGGACATTGCTGCTATAAACATCAGGGTGCACGTACCCCTTCGGATCCCTACATTTGTATCTTTGGGGTAAATACCCAGTATTGTGATTGCTGGGTCATATGGTAGCTCTATTTTCAACTTTTTGAGGAAACTCCATACTGTTTTCCAGAGTGGCTGCACCAGCTTGCATTCCCACCAACAGTGTAGGAGGGTTCTCCTTTCTCCGCATCCCCGCCAACATCTGTCATTTCCTGACTTGTTAATTTTAGCCATTCTGACTGGTGTGAGGTGGTATCTCATTGAGGTTTTGATTTGGATTTCCCTGATGCCGAGCAATATTGAGCACTTTTTCATGTGTCTGTTGGCCATTTGGATGTCTTCTTTGGAAAAATGTCTGTTCATGTCTTCTGCCCATTTCTTGATTGGATCATTTGTTCTTTGCGTGTTGACTCTGATAAGTTCTTTATAGATTTTGGATACTAGCCCTTTATCTGATATGTCATTTGCAAATATCTTCTCCCATTCTGTCGGTTGTCTTTTGGTTTTGTTGTGTTTCTTTTGCTGTGCAAAAACTTTTTATCTTGATGAAGTCCCAATAGTTCATTTTTGCCCTTGCTTCCCTTGCCTTTGGCGATGTTTCTAGGAAGAAGTTGCTGCGGCTGAGGTCGAAGAGGTTGCTGCCTGTGTTCTCCTTTAGGATTTTGATGGACTCCTGTCTCACATTGAGGTCTTTCAACCATTTGGAGTCTGTTTTTGTGTGTGGTGTAAGGAAATGGTCCAGTTTCATTCTTCTGCATGCGGCTGTCCAATTTTGCCAACACCATTTGTTGAAGAGACTGTCTTTTTTCCATTGGACATTCTTTCCTGCTTTGTCAAAGATTAGTTGACCATAGAGTTGAGGGTCCATTGATCCCGAGCTGAGAGCCCGCTCCTTGGCACCGTCTCTGCAGCCAGCTTCCCCGCTCTGATACCTGGGAGCTCTGCCACACTCCGGCACCCCCGGTCTTTCTGTGACCCTGAGGGTCCTGAGACCACACTGTCCCAGAGAGGATTCCACCCCCTGCTTAGCCACTGGAGCAATGTCCCTCAGAGGAGCAGACTTCTAAAAGTTCTGGTTTTGTGCTCAGCTGCTCTATCACTTGCCAGAAGCGGCCAACGGAGGCCCCCTCCCCCGCTGTCTATCCTCCCAAATATTGCCTCGGATTCACTTCTCCACACGTCCTACCTTCCAGAAAGTGGTCGCTTTTCTGTCCAGAGAGTTGTTGCTATTCTTTTCTTCAATCTCCTGTTGAGTTCGTAGGAGTTCAGAATGTTTTGACCCCTATCCAGCTGAATTCCTGAGACCAGACGAAATCCAGGTCCCCTACTCCTCCGCCATCTTGCTCCGCTCCCCCCGGAGAAAAGATAATCTTTTCAACAAGTGGTACTAGAGCAATTGGGCATCCAAGGGGGGAAAAATGAACTTCAATCTAATTTTCACACCTTTTATAAAAATTAACTCAAAATGGTTTATGGACTTAAATGTAAAATATAAAAATATAAGTCCTTTGAAAAAGAAGAAAATTTGGGGAATCTAGGGCTAGGCAAGGAGAGCTAGACTTTGATTCTGTAATATAAGTGGAATTCATTTGGAAAATTAAATGTTCTGATTTCTGGTATCATATTTCTCTTCTCCACCACCCATTTAATTTTTACTTCTGGAGTATTAATGTCTGCCTTATGTTGGCAGCTTTCTTCATCCCCATCTCTAACTCTGTTCAGTTATAACTGCTAATGGTGTATGTGAAGGAGAAATAAAGAAATTGGTGGTGGTAGGGAGGTGGTTATCAAGGTACAAAGGTGCATCTGGTCCTTCTACTCAGCACAGCTGTGTAAAACACTTATCTGAGATAGCTGAGATTAGTTGGCTTAGTTTACATCAACAATCTGAATATATTGTGATCTTATTTTGCCAATAATTGTTTCAGATGAATCTGGCCTCATTTTTCCTTTGTTTCTAGTTTTGACCTACTCTCAACTTTATGTAGTACTTTAATTAACTTGATCTTCACAACAACTGGGTAGACATCTCCATTTTTCATGATGGGAAATTGAGATGCATTTAACTGGTGCCATATACTCAATGCCCAATGCTTGTTTTATTTCCCTGTGTTGTTGTCTGCTGCCTGTTGTCAATATGACTATTGTTTTACATGGCTTTCTTTACATTGAGGGCTGAGCCTGAATACTCATAACCTTAGGATGTAGATATTTTTGGACCTGATGTGCTTTTGCAAAGGCTAAAGTGAACCAAAGATACCTCTTTAAACTTACTTATTCCAAAACAATTTTTCTTCTGGTGTGGAGCCCACAGTTTTATTTTCTTGCCTATCTTTTTCATTAGTAGAAATTGTGAGCCTGCAAGCAAAAAGAATCATGAATAATAAATCTGATAAAATTGAAGTGACAAAGGGCTGACCTTATGCTGAAACTCTGTGACACATAGTCTTGTAGGCTTTAGAAATATCACAACTTACTAAAGCTCTTGAAAAAGAATCCTTCATATGACCATGAACTCTATGCCAGGTGTGTGTCTGGAGCCAGATAAAAGTTCCATTTGGGTTGTTTAGAAGCCTACCAGGGGAAGGGGTAAGTACTTTAGCATAGGTTTGCATTCTGGTTCCATCACTTATTCATTGTGACTTAGATGAAATTGTTGAATCTTAGTTCCTGAGTTTTCTCATTTTCCAAGTGAGGCATGTAATAATACCTATTAGGGGTTTAAGAGAAGACAATACACCTCAGTTATTTAGAAAAATAACCAGGTACTCAATAAGCATTAGCTATATTATTACCAATCTTTGCTTTTTTTCTGACTGCTTGAAAAATATTTATTTTTTGCACTTATTTTCTAAGCTTTTGGTAGTACCTATTGAATTTAGGAAGGCTAGTTTTCATGCTTTTGTAGAAATAATTAAATATTATTAAGACAAATCAGTGTATGGGCCAAGCAGTTGAAACCCAAAATTATGATCACAGAATGTATACATATATTAAATCACCACTGAAATACATGGACTTCTTGAGTGTTAATGGAGGCATATATTAAAGGTATATTAAAATCAGGCCATCTATTTTAATAAAGGTGATAAAATAGAGTGCATACTTATTCAGAAGGCTGTTTTCTGTTTTTGCCTGGCTCTTGTGAAATCTGCAACAAGTGACTGAAAAAGCTAGCAGTCTGTGGTCTCAGTGTTTCCTTCCCTCCCTCCCTCCTTCCTCCCTCCTTCCTTCTCTCCCTCCTTCCTCCCTCGTTTCCTTCCCGCCTCCCTCCTTCCTTCTTCCTTCCTTCCTTCCTTCCTTCCTTCCTTCCTTCCTTCCTTCCTTCCTTCCTTTCTTCCTTCCGTCCTTCCAATGGATAGTATGGAATAGAATGCAAGGTGTTTATTCCATTTTGAGACTTTTCAGACAGTTAATTGTTTTAAAATTGCCGTTTGAAAAATCAGTTAGTCCATTAATAATATCTTACTGAATATTTACCAGGTTAAGCACTGAAGGGGATAAAATGAAGACATAAGATATTCCTTTTCTTGAGAACTTGATGAAGCTAGCAATAGAGAATATTCTCATAACCTTTATTTTATTATAATATAATTATGACATTATGTTATTAAAATGATATTACTACCACAATTCAGTAAGGTTCAGATAATCAGGAACCATAGATATTTAATAACTCTTAATAAAAATAAGGAGTGTAATAGAAGTGGAAGCACAGGATATTGTAAGAAGGCATAATGGGGGATCTACTGTAGTCTTTGGAAGACAGGCTGACATAGTCATGGAAGATTCTAGAAGGAATTGATTTCAAGATAATTTGTAATTAAGCAAATGGGGTCAGGCTGGATTGGGGAAACATTCCAGACAGAAGAAAGTGCATGTTTAACAATCAGGACATGAGAATGCATTTGACATGTTTAGAGAGCCGAAGGAAGCCAAGTGTAGCTAGAGTAGAAATGACAAAGGGGAGAGTAGCAAAATTTTAAGCTGGTGAAGTAGTCATGGATCAGATCATGAAGAGCATTGTAAATTGTACCAAGTATTTTAGAGTTTTCCTTAATGGTAATAGGAAATTATTGAGAGGTTTTGAGCAGAGCACATGATTTTTTAAAATACTACCTTGGCTGTAAAATATAGAATATGCTGGTATAATATTTGAGGGCCAGCTGAGCAGAAATCTGTTTATTTAGGGTGGAATCTGACCACTGGATTGGCAACATGGAGGGAACTAACGCTAAGAATTATTAAGATTTTTAATTGGATAATAGAGAACAAATAATTCTAAGTAGAGGAAATAGCATGTGCAAAGGTATAAGGAAAAATGGCATCAGTCCAGTGCTGCTGCTAAGGAATAGGGTACAATGTGAGAGAAGGATTTATAACAGATGCCTCTGTTTCTAGGTTTATCAGGTGACAATTCCAAATCATCTTAATGATCAGGCAAAGGCTCTTAATGTATTTCTTGCATTTGTCAGCATTAGAGTAGCAGTATGGTAGCCTTGACCTTGAAGGTGGGAGCTGTGAGTAACTTTGCTATAGGAAGCTAAGGGAAACAGGTTGGCAGAATGGAGCAGGATAATAAAACTCTGAGACAGCATAAGAGATCTGGGGATTGGGAGAGTTTTAAAATTAGACCTAAGATGCCATAGCCACAAAGAAAAGATTGATCAACTGGACTACATTAAGATTAGGAGTTAATATCCAACAAAAGATGTCATTAGTAAGTACAAAGGAAAGCCACACAATCGGAAAAAAATATTTACAACGTGTAAATTGACAAAGGGTCCCATTCAGAATACATACAGAATACTCATAAATCAATAAGGAAAAGAACTAACCCAATACAAAATGAGTAAGAGACTGTCTTCTTTTGCTAAATGAAGTTCATTCATCTCATCTTTCTATAACGTTGTTATATGAATTCTCCATAATTTGTCCATTCTAATTCTGATGAATATTTGGGTAATTTCCAGTATTTGGCTAATAATATCCCTATGAACATTCTTGTATATGTCCTTTTTTGCATAGGTAAATGTATTTTTATAGGATATATATCTAGCAGTAGAACTTCAAAAAAACCCACCATAAGTATGAAAAGTTACAAATTTTGTTTGTAATGAGGGAAATAAAAATTAAATCATAATGAGTTCTCAGTACTAAAGACCCACGATACCATTCATGAGAGATATGATGCAAAGATAACTGTTGCATTTTGTTGGTGGGAGTTTAAATGGGTGGGATGCATTTGGAAAAGAGTTTAGCCTTATCTACTAAAGTTGACATTATACATGCCTTTTGCTCTTGGGTAGAAGAATGATTAGAATGGGCACAAATGGAATACTAGAAATGTTCTTTCTTGACAATAATTGGTGTTACAAAGATTTTCACTCCATCTCAATTCATTGATAAATCTTTTTGTTACGTGTAATTTTCTAAATGTGTGTTAAATAATTTTAAAATAGAACAATACTTGTCTTGCAAGAGCATTCTCTAATGTGTGCCATTTTTTGAGTTGCCAAATTACATTTAACTTCTAATTTATAGACAGATAAGCTGGCTAGCTGGATTGGGAGTTCCACAGCTGAGATGTTTATATACAAAGATTTCCACTTGGAAGAATTAATGAAGGAATACAAAATACTAACAATTTTTTGAAAAACCTAATAGAAATTGTATATCAACCCTTTTGATGCTATATAAGCTAACCACAAAACATTTAATTTATTTATTCTTGCATGTATTGCACTTGTAATTTAGTTCAGATATCTTTAATACAAATCTGAATATTATTATGAATCCATTGCTTGGTGGGCAGAATTCTTTCAGAAGTGACATTCATAGATGAAAATATTGAAAGGAGTTCTTGGTGATGAAAGATGATAAATTTTGAGACTGGATGATATCCATAGTTTCTCTAATGCTAAAAATTCCACAATTACTTTTTATGATAGAGATGGAGGGAAGTGAGGCAGAGACATGTATAGTAACGGTATAGAGTAATAATAAAAAAAAGGCTTTGTTTTCAACAGACTAATCACAAAATGAAGCCAAAGAAAAATCATCTAATTTATAAGCAATTTTTTCATGGACATAATTCTTGTGAAACTGAATACATGTTAATTCATTTAGCAAATTCTTTCTTAAACTGTAAAATCAACTTATTTTCTGAAACTAAGAAGTATCCTAAAAATTTTAATGAAAGTTGCACACATTTCAGTAAAGCCATCACTTGACTTTCACAATGAGAAACAAAAAATCACTCTCAGTAAAAGACTACTCAGAAACAAAGAAAGTAACGGAAAGTGAAGAGTTAGACAAAACACTTCCATATTACATGCATCCCTATTGTTTTACTCACCTCTTCATTCGCTTTCCCCTGAGGCATCTTAACTAGTGGCACTGCCTCTCTATATTAATATTCATACTCAGTGAGTGTCTTCTTAGTCTTGCCATTGTGTGAATGACAGTCAAATCTGGAAAAAATAAGAGAGAGAGTAACAGTGAGAGCAAGAGCAAAAGAGGACAAAATTGGAAGAGGGTAACTGGGATTTAATTTTACAGTAAATAGCATATTTTAAACAGTGTATCTATGAAACAACCAAAAATGTCACCAACTGGATGTCAGATATAAACTGATGAGCTCCTCCTCCTCACTTTTAGAACAACGGTCAAACCTTAAGTTTTACCCCTGAATGAATAACATGCCTTCATTCATCTGTGCATGTGTGTGTTGTAATTTATGAGCTGGTCAAACTCCCAGAAGTTGGGGACTGTGTCTCTGTCATGCAGTATTTAATCTCCCACATTTCTGGTAATAGTGATTTGTCCACTGTAGACTCTCAACAATTGTACATCTAGAAGAATCTAGACAAATACAAATACTGAATTCCAGTTGTTTGTTTCAAGAAAGAATGATTAATTGTTTAAGCATGATTGTGATTATACATTTATTATAAAGGGCCTTGAGCTTCAGTTATATGTTCCAGACCAAAAAAAAAAAAAAGCAAGCAAGCTAAGCTACATGGTTGGGTTTACGCCAAATGAAATACAAATAACTTAGAGAAATCCAAACATTTTAATTTGCTGTTAACCGCCAACACATTTAATCAATGCATGCACTCATAATGAAAATAAGGGTACCTATGTAATTAATGGAAAGAGAGTTATTAGTGGTTCTTATTTGCCTGGAATATTAAACTTTAAAGTTGACTCTGAATTTAAATGCACACATAATATATTGTGTTAATATATCTGTCTTCACGATATTTATTTTAATCTTAATTAGGTTGAAATCTAAGTTCTTATGATCTAAAATGAACTTCAAAACCCTCTAAAATATTGTAAAAACATTTATCAGGGAGGCATTTCAGAGCACCTGCTGTATGTGACATACTGCACTATATGCTGGGGCTGGAACATAAATCTAGAAGAAGTGCTTCCTTCCTTGAAGAGCCTTACAGTGTAGTTTGGAATATGGACATAACAACAATGTGAAAATTTCCATATAATCTTGACAAATATAATGAGTGAGAAATCCTCATTAAACCTCCAGCTTCTTTTGTATGTGTTTTTAATATTTTTATGCAATTTTCAAAATGTTGAAAGACCGAATGTCTGTATATTGATTTTAGCCCGCAAGCCTGTTTGTTGAGGCTCAAAAGATGGTGAATTATACTGAAACTCAATCTCCTATTAAGATGAATTTGCAATGTGAGACAAGTTGGTTTGAAGGCAGAGAGATAAATAACACGTTTCAGGAATCCTCTAGTGAGCTGTAAAGAGAAAAGGAATTAAAGCTTAGAGAAGATGACCAGTGAACAAATGGTGTGTTTTATTCCCAGATAAAAAATGCTATAATTACATAGTTATGCTTCATGTAGCTCCACATATAGATGTATACATACATTTTCTACTCTCTGAATGGGATACTTATAATCTAATCATAAAAATAATGTATTATTTCATCATTTCCTTGATCCACAAAGACATGGCAGATATTTCAGTGAATTAGATAAGACAATGTACCTCATTTACAAAAATCACACTTATCGTAGATCTTTTTCCCCCACATTTGATGTTGGGTAGCCTCATCAGGAGAGTACCAAGAGACAATCTCCTTCATCCTAAGCAGCAGAAGCAATTAATGGGGCTCTGAGATCTCAGGATGGGGGAACTTTGGTTCAGTAGCTCAGGGGAAATAATTTGGCCCGTAGGCCTCATTCCAGCAAAGACCTTACTTCACAGGGTGCTTTGTAATAAATTGAAAGGAGCTACAACTTCTTCACTTTCCATACCCTGTCATGCTTTCTTACAGAATTACTTCACTGTTAAAGGAACTATTTATAAGCATTGGTGCCTTGTTTGTAAAATTTGAGGGTAAAGGAGATCTTATATTATTGCCACCTATGCCTCTTGCCTTCTGAAGCCAAATGAGGGTCCTCATCCTTTGGCTAGAAGTTTTGCTTGTGCTGCATTCGTTAACCAGCCACTTATGTATAATTCAAAGCTCCAGGTGTTGACCAGTCAAAATGCCCTACTACATGCTACTTACTTTGGTAATAATCTGCTCTCATTATCTTATTGTGGCACAAATTGCATTCACATATGTTTCCCTGCTAATAATGTGATAAGCTGCAGTCCAAAAGAATTGCCGATACAGAGGTTTATGAAATGGAATGGAATGAGTGTAATAGCAACATCAATGATCTGAGGAGCAGTAGACAGTGGTTTTGTCCTCGAATAAGCTTTCTGAGGAGAAGAAGCATGGTTAATAAATATAGCTTAGATTTACAACATACTAGCCATTGTGCCAAGCATATTTAGTCCAATATTCCAATTAATCCTTACAGTAGACCAATGAAGTAGATGCTGCCATTATCTTTACTTTATAAATGAAAAATCTGAATCTTGGTGAAGTCAATATCTTGCCCAAAATCATTCTTTGCAAGTAGCAAACTTGCTAGGACTTTAGTGTTGGTCCCTGACTCCGAAATCCCTGCCTGTAACTGCTAGACTTTGCTACTTCTATTTCTTTTTTTTTTCTTTATTTTTTTAATTTAAATTCAATTAACCAACATATTATTATTAGTCTCAGATATAGTGTTCAACAATTTATCAGTTGCATATAACACCCGGTGCTCATCACATCACATGCCCTCCTTAATGCCCATCACCCTGTTACCCCATCCCCCCACCCACTTCCCCTCCAGCAACCCTCAGTTTATTTCCTATAATTAAGAGTCTCTCATGGTTTTTCTCCCTCTCTGATGACTTCCCATTCCATTTTCCCTCCCTTCCCCTATGATCCTCTGTACTTCTCTTTCTTTGGATTTTCTCACTGTACGTGAACCAATTCAAAGCTGGCATTCAATTACAGTCAATTACATAGCATTTATTGAAGACTGATTTCAAACAATTGCAACAGAAAGCCTATGGAAAAATGATAAAGGGTCTGGAATAATTTAATTCACTGAAAAGAATGTGTGCTCTTAAAATGTGCTTATACTTGTTTAGTTCTTTTTATATACCCACAATTTCTCATTTACGTCAAAAAATATAACATTAAGACATTTTCATAACTTCTTTCTAAGATGGTTTTGTGTTAATAGTCTTCAAATAGATATGTTTAGTGGCTAGCTATCCTCTATTTCCATTGCTGACAGAACAAAAGGAAATAGATTTAAAACTATACCATGAAACATTTAGATTATATAAAAGAAAAGATTTTCTGAAAGTGAGAATGGTAAAAAAATAAGTTGGTAGACTGAGGGTGATGTTACAGTGGGTCTTTCACAACATGAGTGACTTTTTTTTAAAGATTTTATTTATTTATTTGACAGAGAGAGAGAAAGCACAAGTGGCGGGGGCAGGTAGAGGGAGAGGGAGAAGCAGGCTCCCTGCTGAGCGGGGAGACCAATGCAGGGTTGGTCCCAGGACCCTGGGATCATGACTTGAGCCCAAGGCAGACGCTTAACTGACTGAGCTACCCAGGTGCCCATGAGTGACTCTTATAAACTCCATGTAGTCAAGCAAGGTGTGGGCATGGGCAACATGATGTTAAACATTTCTCTTGGCCCCATGATTCTTAGCGCCTATGACTGTTTACATACATCAGATGGGACTTTGAAGAAAATAACTTGATAACTCACTAATATTTGTTGCATGTCTGCTTTGTTATCAAGCATGTGTTCAGCAAAAGGTAAACCATTGTGAGCAAGTAGACACAATTCCTGCCCTTATAGAGCTTACAGTGTAGTGAGACATTTGATGGAAAAAATAATTTTCATAAAATTTGAGATAATTGAAAGAAAAATATTTTAAAAATATTAAATTACATAATAATTGATTAAGTCTTCATTATATTTTTTCAGTTATAGCAGAGTATATTAAGCTTTTCACAACTAACCATTTCTATCTCTTCCACTAAAGAGGCTTCTGTGTCAGTTCAAAAGAAGCTTCAACCACACATATTGTGGTACCAGAAGTCATATAATTAGTGTTTGGATATCTCTCCAGTTCTGACTTTATAAATGTAAAATGCTATTATATTGGCAAGAGTACAAAGGGGATAGCCCATGTCAAAGTAAACCTGCCCCCATACATATTTTTTGCAAGGCAGACTTATTACATAAGAGCATATTATTTCAAAAGCCTGCCCTCAGTATAATGCAATCAATATTGTTTAATTAAAGGATGATACTATTGATTCTAATTAACCAAAATTGCTTATCTCATTAGTTTGCAGTTCATATGTGTTTCCAGAGACAGGATGACTTAGTGATTATAATCCTACCCTCAGTGTATAGGATAGAGATGCTTACTTAAAATATGCCAATTCTGCCACTCTTATTTTGAATTGCCTTTGTGCTTGTGATGAATGAACAATTTTGCGTGTATATTCATAATTTTAAAATAATGAATTATGTAAACATTCATTCTAAATGTGCAAACATGGGATTTTGGAAAATTGAATTATTAAATGCTAGAATCGGTCAGTTACTAAGAAATTGGTACTACCATCAATGCTAGATTCTAATATATTTTTGAATGGATATTTTTCATTCTAAATGATCTGTCAAAAGCCCTGTTTATATTTCTGTGGACTGCCATTTGTTAAGCACAGGATCTTACAAGTGTATTTAATCAATTGTCTATTGCAGGGACTATGTATTGGGATATATTTAGGTAGTAAAACATAAGGGTTTTGATTGCTTTTAATCAGTCAGATAAAGACTGATAGTGATAGTTAAGTGCTGGTAAGAAAAGTCAATACAGTATTTCTGTTGATCATTTGAAGGTCATGTATAAAAGGCCTTCCTGAGATGGTGGAAATGTGGAAATGCAGGAGAAAGGAAGTATTAGCATGCACTGAACATCTACTTTCTACCAGGAATGGTACCTAGCACTTTGTGATCATGATCTCATTTAATCCTCACAAGATCCAGGATTAGGAGGTGTAATTAGCCCCATTTTGTATATATGAAAGAAAAGCTTCAAGTTTAGAGCTTAAATAACATGCCCAAAACTCTATGGATATTAAATTATGATTTGAAACTATATCTCATTGACTCTGGATGACCTCTTTTATTTTTTTTTAAGACATTGACATTCAAAACAAGCTTAAAAGCAAAGGGTATAGGCTTTCTGCATCTAGCCAAGGAGAAAAGCAACTGGCATTAGAAATATCCTTGTATACGGAAATACGTGTAAGCCATTTTAACTAAAATGAGGAATAGACAGGAATGCCTATTATTATCATTAATTGCTAACATCTTTTAGAGACACTGTAGTATGTTAGATACCTTTTAAAATGATTTATGTATTTTAACTCATTTATTCCTCATAGGGACCTTAGAAAGTAGATACTATAATTATCACCATTTTAAGGAAGAAAAAACTGAAAGTAAAGTGATCTATTTTTACTGATATATTTTATACCTAGAAAATCCAAGAAATTCTAGTATAAAGTTATTTGAATTAATAAAGACATTTCCAATGTGGCTGGGCACACAAAGAATATATAAAAATTGAAGCTGTTTTTCGATTAAGTAAAACCAAGAAAAAAAAGGACATAGTAAAAAAACTATTCACAATAGTAACAAAGACTATACAAATTCAAGAAATAAATGAAACAAGAAAGACACAAGAAAGAAGTTAAATAATTTTATTGAAAAACAATAAAACAATGCCTTATGTTTCTGAATGGGAATATTTAGAAGCTGATTATCTCAAAAATTAATATATGAATTTAGTTATCTGTCAATTAGTAAATAGCAGATTTTCTGGGAGAGATGCATTATCTTTGAAATGGATAAAGTTATTTTAAAATTTATGTGAAAAAATAAATGTTCTAGAACAACAAGGAAAATTACAAAAAGAAAGGAGAATATGAGGAGATTTGCTTTGCTTGATACAGGAAAATTTATAAATGTTCCATAGTCAAATGAATAATATATTGTCATGAGAGTCAGCAAAGCAACAACAGCAGCAATATAAAAAAATATATATATAATATATATAATGCAACACAATAGACTCCAGAAATGTATCTGATATATTTATTTAGTAGTTGATTGAGATAACTCAATAGGAAAATGATGGATCATTTAAAAATTGATTATCAATTGTAAAAATAATATTACATCCCTGTTGCATTCCATGCACAAACCTAAATTATAAGTAGATGATATATTTTTTTCTAACATAGTCATTGTGTATATAGTATATGTATATAGGGTATATATAGTATGTGTATACCATCTACATAATGACTAAGTTAGAAGAAAATCTAAGAGACTACATGTACCACCTATTGATGGCAGTCTTTTTCTTCACCAAATAACACATTCCAAAATCTGTAATAAAAATTCTCATATTTGATAGTATAAAACTGAAAGTTTGATGGCCAAAGATACTATAAACAAAATCTGTAGGCAATTGAAAGAGTTTAGAAAACATATTAGTAATATAGATGGCATATAAAGCTCTAATGAATTACTAAGATGAGCAATAACAAGAAAATAGACTAAAGTTTTTTGTTTTGTTTTAATTCCAGGGTATGTAAAATACACTGTTATATTCATTTCAGATGTAAAATATAGTGATTCAACAATTCCATATATTCCTTACTGCTCAAGATACGTGTACTCTTAATCCCATTCACCTATTTCAGCCATCCTCCCACCTACCACCCCTCTGGTAAACATCTGTTTGTTCTCTATAGTTAAGAGTTGGTTTTTTGGTTTCTCTCTCTCTTTCCTTTGTTCTTTTCTTTTGTTTCTAAAATTCCACATATGGGGTGCCTGGGTGGCTCAGTCGTTAAGTGTCTGCCTTTGGAAATATTGAAAAAGAAAAACAAAGCTGGGGACATCACGTTGCCCAATTTCAAGCTATATTACAAAGCTGAGATCACCAAGACAGCATGGTACTGGCACAAAAACAAACATATAAACCAATGGAACAAAATAGAGAACCCAGATATGGACCCTCAACTCTATGGTCAAATAATCTTCAACAAAGCAGGAAAAAATATGCAATGGAAAAAAGACAGTCTCTTCAATAAATGGTGCTGGGAAAATTGGACAGCCACATGAAGAAGAATGAAACTCAACCATTCTCTAACACCATACACAAAGATAAACTCAAAATGTATGAAAGACCTCATTGTGAGACAGGAATCCATCAAAATCCTAGAGGAGAACATAGGCAGTAACCTCTTTGACATCGCCCGCAGCAGCTTCTTTCAAGATACATCTCCAAAAGCTAGTGAAACAAAAGCAAAAATGAACTTTTGGGACTTCATCAAGATAAAAAGCTTCTGCACAGCGAAGGAAACAGTCAACAAAACAAAGAGGTAACCCACAGAATGGGAGAAGATATTTGCAAATGACACTACAGGTAAAGGGCTGGTATCCAAGATCTATAAAGAACTTCTCAAACTCAACACCCAAAAAACAAATAATCAAATAAAAAAATGGGCAGAAGACATGAACAGACACTTCTCTGAAGAAGACATACAAATGGTTAACAGACACATGAAAAAATGTTCATCATCATTAGCCATCAGGGAAATTCAAGTCAAAACCACATTGAGATACCACCTTACACCAGTTAGAATGGCAAAAATGGATAGGGAAAGAAACAACAAATGTTGGAGAGGTTGTGGAGAAAGGGAAACCCTCTTACACTGTTGGTGGGAATGCAAGTTGGTACAGCCACTTTGGAAAACAGTGTGGAGGTTCCTCAAAAAATTAAAAATAGAGCTACCCTATGACCCAGCAATTGCACTCCTGGGTATTTACCCCAAAGACACAGATGTAGTGAAAAGAAGGGCCATATGCACCCCAATGTTCATAGCAGCAATGTCTGCAATAGCCAAACTGTGGAAAGAGCTGAGATGCCCTTCAACAGATGAATGGATAAAGAAGATGTGGTCCATATATACAATGGAATATTACTCAGCCATCAGAAAGGATGAATACCCAACTTTTACATCAACATGGATGGGACTGGAGGAGATTATGCCAAGTGAAATAAGGCAAGCAGAGAAAGTCAATTATCATATGTTTTCACTTATTTGTGGAACATAAGGAATAGCATGGAGGACATTAGGAGAAGGAAGGGGAAAATAGGGGGTGGAATTGGAGGGAGAGATGAACCATGAGAGACTATGGACTCTGAGAAATAAACAGGGTTTTGGAGGGGATGGGGAGGGGGAATGGGTTAGGCCTGTGATGGGTATTACGGAGGGCACGTACTGCATGGAGCACTGGGTGTTATACGAAAACAATGGATCGTGGATCACCACATCAAAAACTAATGACGTATTGTATGATGACTAACATAACATAATAAAATTAAAAAAAAAAAAAAAAGTGTCTGCCTTCAGCTCAGGTCATGATCCCAGGGTCCTGAGATCGAGCCCTGCATCACGCTCCCTGCTCCGTGGGAAGCCTGCTTCTCCCTCTCCTGCTCCCCCTGCTTGTGTGCCCTCTCTCGCTGTCTCTCTCTCTCTGTCAAATAAACAAATAAAATCTTAAAATAAATAAAATAAAATTCCACATATGAGTGAAATCATATGGTATTTGTGTTTCTCTGATTCACTTAATTTTTTTTTAAGGATTTTATTTATTATTTGAAAGAGAGAGAGAGAGGATGCAAAAGCAAAAGCGCTGGGGGTAGGAAGGGCAGAGGGAGAGGGAGAAGCAGGCTCTCCATCGATCAGGGAGCCTGATGCAGGGCTTGATTCCAGGACCCTGGGATCAGGACCTGAGCCAAAGGCAGACCCTTAACTGGCTGAGCCACCCAGGAGCCCCTGTAATTCACTTAAGTTGCTTAGCATTGTACTCTGTAGATACATCCATGTTGTTGCAAATGGTAAGATTTTATTCTTTTTTATGGCTTGGCTGAATAATATTCATACACACACACACACACACACACACACACACCACATCTTCTTTATCTGTATCCATTCATCTATCAATGGACACTTAGGTTGCTTTCATAATTTGGCTATTATAAATAATGCTGCAGTAAACATGGGGTGCATGTATCCCTTGAATTAATATTTTTTTTTATTGTTTGGTTAAATATTCAGAAGTGGAACTACTGTCTCATAGGGTAGTTTTACTTTTAAGTTTTTAAGGATCCTCCATGCTGTTTTCCACAGTGACTGCACCAGTTTCTATTCCCACCAACAGTGCAGGAGAGTTCCTTTTTCTCCACATCCTCTACAACACTTTTTGATTTTAGCCATTCTGACATGTTTGAGGTGATATCTTATTGTAGTTTTGATTATATTTCCCTGATGATGAATGATTTTGAGCATCTTTGCATGTGTCAGCTGGCCATCTGGTTGCCTTCTTTGGAGAAATGTCTGTTCATGTTTTTTGCCCATTTTTAAATAGGAATATTTATAGGATTTTGGTGTTGAGTTTTATAAGTTCTGTATATATTTTGGATCAAAACCCTTTATGGGATATGCCATTCACACATATCTTCTCCCATTCTGTAGGTTGCTTTTTAGTTTTGTTGATAGTTTCCTTGACTGTGCAGAAGCCTTCTATTTTGATGTAGTCCCAACAGTTTATTTTTGCTTTAGTTTCCCTTGCCTCAGGAGACATATCTAGAAAGATGTTACAGAGAATGTCAGAGAAATCACTGCCTGTGCTCTCTTGTAGGATTTTTACAGTTTAAGGTCTCACATTTAGTTCCTTAATCTATTATGAGTTGCATATAGTGTAAGAAAGTGGTCCAGTTTCATTCTTTTGCATGTAGCTGTCCAGATTTCTCAACACTATTTGTTGAAGAAAATGTTTTTTTTCTCATTGCATAATTGTGCCTCCTTTTTCAAAGATTGATGATATAATTGTGGGTTTATTTCTGGTCTTTCCATTCTGTTCCATTGATCTTCTGTCTATTTTATGCCAATACCATACTGTTTTGATTACTAGAGCTTTGTTATATAACTTGAAGTCTGGAATTGTGATACTTCCAGTTTTGTTTTTCTTTTTCAAGTTTGCTGTAGCTATTCTGGGTCTTTTGTAGTTCCATATAAATTTTAGGATTCCTTGTTCTAGTTCTGTGAAAAATGCTGTTGGTATTTTGATAGGAATTACATTAAATGTATAGACTGCTTTGGGAAGTATGGATATTTTAACAATATTTGTTCTTCCAACCCATGAGCATGGCATGTCTTTCCATTTCTTTATGTTGTCTTCAGTTTCTCTCATCAGTGCTTTATAGTTTTCAGAGTATAGGTCTTTCACCTCTTTGGTCAGGTATAGTCATAAGTATCTTATTATTTTCAGTGCACTTATAAGTAGGATTGTTTTCTTAATTTCTCTTTCTGCTGCTTTATTACTAGTGCATAGAAATGTAACAGATTTCTGTACATTGATTTTCTATCCTGTGACCTTAATGAATTTATTTATATGTACTAATAGGTTGTTTTTTGTTTTGTTTTGTTTTTGTTTTGTTTTTGTTTTGTTTTGTTTTGTTTGGTGGAGTCTTCAGGGCTTTCTATATATGGTATCATGTCTTCTGCAAGTAGTGAAAGTTTTACTTCTTCCTTACCAATTTGGGTGCCTTTTATTTCTTTTTGTTGCCTGATTGCTGTGGCTAGGACTAACAGTACTATGTTGTGTAACATGGTGAGAGTGGACATCCTTGTCTTTTCCTGATCTTAGGGGAAAATGTATCAGTTTTTCACCATTGAGTATGATGTTAGCTGTGGGTTTTTCATAGATAGCTAAACCTTTTTTGTGAGGGTGTTTATCATGAATGGATCTTGTACTTTTTCAAATGAGTTTTTGCCTCTATTGAAATGATCATATGATTCTTGTCCTTTCTCTTATTGATGTTGTGTATGACATTGATTTATTTGTGAATATTGAATGACCCTTGCAACCCAGGAATAAATCCCATTTGATCATGGTGAATGATTTATTTTTATTTTTATTATTTTTTAAAGATTTTATTTATTAATTTATTTGAGAGTGACAGAAAGGGAGGAGGGGCAGGGGGGAGGGAGAGGGAAAGAGAATCCAAAGCAGACTCCCTGCCGAACACAGAGCCTTATGCAGGGCTCGATCCCATGACCCTGAGATCCCAACCCCAGCTGAAACCATGAGTCAGACACCTAACCAACTGAGTCACCCAGGTGCCCTGTGAATGATTTTTTAAATGTATTATTGAATTCAGTTTGCTAGTTTTTTTTTGAGAATTTTTGTATCCATGTTCATTAGGGATATTAGCTTGTAGCTCTCTTTTTTAGTAGTGTCCTTGTCTGCTTTTGGTATCTGGGTAATGCTGGCCTCATAGAATAAATTTGGAATTGACTAAGGTTTTAATAGACAATTCAAAGTAGAGTAAAATTAAATGGAGAGTAAAATTAGATGAATACATATAATATATTCACTGCTCACCCACACTAATATTCAGGAACATGCAAATTAATGTAAAAAAGAAGAGGACAAATAAAAATAATATTCTTCTAATATTTAAGGATTTCTTCAAAATATGCAACTTTCTATTTTGGAAGGGGGATTTGAAACTTACAATCCTGAACCCAATCCAGTACCTGTACCAAAACACAATATTATTTTCAGTAAACTTTTTTCTTTTTCTCAATATTGATGAGAATAGTCACTGTCTGATTACAAGAAGAAGACTGAATTTCAATAGTTCATTGTCCAGTTCAGAAGAAGCATAAAGAAAAAAAATCAATTGGACAGTGTTGATACCAAGCCAGAAAATAGTATTTAAGAAGTCAGACTCAGATGTGGCTGTCTATTTAACAGTGTCTATGGAGAGCAGGTATAATAGGCTATAATGGATATTGTGTGGAAAAAGTTGCAATATTGACAGAAATAAAGAGCATAAAAAATGATGGAAATTGATGTTGTATGGAGAAGTGATATGAAAGTATAGGGATTCTTAAATAAATTTTCAAGACCAACTTGAGATAATATTGGAACAAAAGCACTGCATTTCAACTTATTGATTACTTATTCAGAGAACTAAAAGGAGTAGTGGAGGATTACCAAGTCCCACTGTCATACTGACCACATTGTCTGCAACCCAAATCCTTTGCAGGAGAGGATGACTCTAAAAAAGAAGGAATATAATTATCAAATAAGATGAGGAGAACATGAGAAAAGAAAAGTAACACAGTTATTGCTTTCTTTTTATTGTTTGTGAATATGACCTTTTCTACTTGAGCTACTAGAAAGATGAATAACTAGCCAAACACTTGCTGTGCATGGTATTAGTGCTCTCTTAGTTTGGCTTTACTTTGTATTTCTTTCAAATGTACAAGACATTAGGAAATTTGGCATCACTTATGAATTTGCTAAAAGATATATGAATTTGCTGAAGATATATGAAATATATGAAATTGACTAAGCACAGAATGCGGTTGGTCTGGAAGAGAGTTAATGAAGATGACTTAGGGAAAGTTTGCAGATTTATAAACAACTATTATAAGGAGTGTGGTTACCAGCTGTTCTACATGTCCAGAGAGACTAGAAGAAGTCGTCCCTAACTCCAAGGGTAATTAGACACAAGAATAAGTTGATGAAGGAATGACAGTAGAATTTCCTTTTTGGGAGATATTTCTGGAGTAGAAAGTTTCTATTTTGGAGTTGCTCTGAAACAAGAGGATGATGTATATGACCTCTTTGAGATCTATTTTAGTCTGATGATCCCATACTTAATTGATCTCTATGAAGTATAACTTCAGAGACCCACTGCTTCAGTAAATGTTTTCAGTGATTGAAATGCTGATTGAAATAAAGACGTTATTATAAAAATAATGGTGAAGAAATGCTTAGAAAAGCAGTTGGGGCAGGTTAAAAAATGCAATTTGGTACTGTTTAAAATGAGGCTGAGATGCTAGGCTGTATAAATAGGAGAACTGTCTATAAAAACTGTGAGACAATTCTCTACACTTAGCAGCCATCAGGCTTTTATTGTACTGTTATGACAGTTGAGGGTCTCACAACTTCAGCTAAATGTGGTAAGTTTGGAGCAGCTCCAGTAGAATGTAGAAATAATGATAAGAGTGTTAGCAAAGAGCTTCTTAAAAGAGAAGAGAACATGGGGCAGTGCAATTTTGAAATGGCAAAATCACTTTTTTTCTTTATACTGTCTTTGTTAGACACCTTCCTTGCTTCTTGCATATTTTTATAGAATTTAAAATTTTTTGAGTTACCTATGGGTGTAAATCTTAGATTATGAATGCTCAAAATTCTAAGTACTTTAGGACTGATTAAATTATGTTTCTCTGACTAATCAGTTTTTCTGTCCCTGTGTTCAATCCTGTCTATGTGTCTTATTTCCTTTCTTCCTGGGCAATTTCATCTTCTCTTAAGGCTTTGATTCCCATTCATAATCCTCCTTCCCAGTGTGATGCCCTCCAAGATTCCTGCCTTCTGGTGTACACACCGTATATGATCCTCTCCTCTTCAAGGTGAAAAGAACATGTGAATATTATGAAATATCAATCCTGTAATCATGTTACTTTGTGAGGTAGAAGGGATTTTGCTGATATAATTAAGTTCCCTAATCAGTTGAGTTAATCAGAAGGAGATTATTCTGGATGAGCCTGACATAATCGTGTGTTAAAAGAAGTGAGAAATTCAAAGCAGCAGCACACACCCTGCTGCTGGCTTGGAAGGTATAAAGCACTCTAGAAGCTGAGAGCATCCTCTAACTTACAGTAGCAAGAAAATGGGGACCTTGGTCATATGGCCACAAGAAAACGAATTGTGCCAACGACCTGAGGGAGCTTGCAAGTGGATTTTTTCCTAGACAAACCTCAAGAAGAGGATAAAGCTAGGAGGCACTTGAATTTCAGCCTGGTGAGATCCTGAGCAGAACACCAAGCTAAAATAGATGATTTCTGACCCACAGAGCCTGTGAGAGAATGCAGTTGTGTTGTGTGAGGTGTTAAATTGTGATCATTTGTGACACAGCAATAGAAAACTAATATACCAAGCATTCTCCACCTTGCACTCCACCTTGATAAGGTGCATCTATCCATGTAAGTCCATGGGTCAGCTCTTAGTTCCTTTGTTCCTCTACTTGTCAGTGAGAGCTAATGTCTTTAATCCTAAGTATCTCTAAAGCAACTGTCCACAGTCTTCCAGGTCAGGCTTCTTTAGTTCTCTTGAATTACCGTGGTTGTCTCCTACTCAGTCTCCCTGCCTCCATTCTTGCTTCCCTCTAATACTTTATCCTCATGTCTGGGCTGTCAAAGTGAACATTCTGCAAGAAAGATCTGTTCCTAGCGTGTTGTGGTGTAATAGCCTTTATGAGCTTCATTGTGCAAATTCCTAATAATAATAATAATAATAATAATAATAATAATGCCTTTTAGGACTTGGTCCTGGATTGTCTTTCTGACCACAGCTACTACAAACATTTTCATGATGTCCTGATCCACCTTCATTTCTCTGAATAAGTAGTTCTAGTACCATATTTGTTTCCACACTCTTTCCACAGCTCTGGAATTCTCATGGCTTGGCTAATTCTTACTTCTTCAATAGGCAAGTCAAGTATCACTGCTTTGGGAAATGCTTCCTTGATTCCTTGCTTCTGTGTCCTTCTTGGTGCTTGCTGCTCAGTCCTCCCCATGCTGTAGTTGTGCATTGCTGTATCTCTCTTCATTATCTGACTGATAAATTGTTGGAGTCTGAAAGCTCAGCACATCCTCATAATTCTATCATCTTGCCAGAGCCCAACATCTGTAAGTTGTAGAGTGTATTTCTTCATAATGAAAAAATTCAAAACACTCTGACTGAAATAAGATAGGGTTTTTAATTTCTTTTACTTAAGTGTCCAGAAGAAGGTGACAGTACTTGAAGAAAGTTGAAGACGTTTCCAATATGAGAACATTAAATCTAATCTAAGGCTTGTCAATATCTTCCAGAACAATAAATTAAAAATTTGGGATTATTTTTATATTAGACAAAAATCATTTATATCTGTATCAGATAAAAATTATCTAATTCATCAGTCTCCTAAAAGTTAACTTATTCTATAGAATGCGGGCCTTGATAAATAGTAAACAGTAAATCAAGTAAAGTCACCTTTTTCTGTAATGTGCTATGATCCTTGGGTAGGTTTTTTAGACAATGCTCCAGTATGACATCAAGAAGGCACAATTGTAATATTTTTGCTCTGTTTCCAAGTTTTGGATAATTTTTAAATGGCACAGCCATGATCGCCTCCAACTGTTTTCATTGTTGCTTTAAGAAAGGAGAGAAAATTCACGTCTAAATGATGGAAGAAAAAAGGAAAAATATGAAGTTTATTTTCTACTTCTAGGTGGCAGCTTTTCTCTCTCTTCCTTGATTTGCACTGTATCTTTAAAAATTCAGGCAGATTTAATAGTGTACAATCTAAATTGTGGTCACTTGTTTTCCTCTTACCTACTTATGATATTTATATCCTCTATGATAGAATAATTTTGATCCTCTTCCCAATTTGAGGTGGCAACAGAAAGTCTACTTTCTTTAATTCAACACTGGAACATGTCAGGCTACATTTTCCCATTCACATTCATTGTCTGACATAGAAGGAAGGATATATTTAAAGGATGGGACTTATGGGGGGAGTAGAGGAGAGTTGAGCCACACAAATAAAAGGGGGATGTGGATAAATTGTATAAGTTAAAAAAGAAAAAGGACTAAGGTACATTGATGAATTTGATTTATCTTCCTCTTTATTCCCTAGAACCTGGAGTCAGGAGTCATTAAGTATCTCAGTAATTCTTCCCATCCCCCTTTCCCTACATACACATTTATTCCTTTTACTTTTTTCCCCCTGTTTTAAACATATTTCGTTTGATTCTAATGAATTATACCTACAACTCTGGTCAATAATAGAGATTTCAATGAATAGTCTTTTGTCACCAAAAAAAATTACCTATTTTTCCTCCGTAGATGAAATCTTTCAAATAAGTTTGGATTTCAAATAAGTAGATTTCACATAAGTTCTTCCTCAGGGATAAAACTGTTCAGAGGTCTAATATGAAACAAGCAAAATAACAAGTTATTCTAATATTTATATATTAAGTTATAGGAAGGAGTTCTGAGTTCTGTAAAAACTCCTGTTTCTGGACAATTTTTAATTCTAACTATATGTAGTCTGGTCTTTCTGGTATAGTTTCCCTGCCCCCACCCTTGGGCTTATTCTTGGTGACCTTATAGTAACAACTGGCCTTTATTGGGTACGCACATCATGCCAGGCACTTTGCCATGCCCTTTCCATGAATTATCTCATTTAATCTCCATTTAAATCTTATGAATCCCCACTTAACAGATGAGAAAAACTGATGCCCAGGACTAATAATGGATTACATTAATGACACATGGTTTCTAATCAAGATATGTGCTCATGATTTTGAAGATAACAATTTAATGGAAAATACTTATCAAAGCAAATCTGAGAACCTAAATTCCCATTTCTGTTCTACTTTTAACATTGTACTGGTCTTTTCTGAATGTCTGGTAAGCAATTACCTCATCTGTAAATTGAGGGGTATTAGAGTATATAAGCATTTTTTCAGTTTATTCAGTGAACTTTTTTTTTTTATTTTTTTTATTCAATGAACTTTTAAAACCAAAAATAATGTTGGGGCACCTGGGTGGCTCAGTCAGTTGAGTGTCTGACTCTTGATTTCAGCTCAGGTCATGGTCTCAGGGTCATGAAATCCAGCCCTGTGTTGGGTTCCACATTCAGCAGGGAGTCTGCTTGGGTTTCTCCCTCTTCCCCTCCCCCACCTCTGTCTGTCTCTCTCACCCTCTAAAATAATAAATAAATCTTTAAAAATAATGTCCATTGGCACATAAATTAGAGGAAAATTGGGTAAACAAAGTGAGTCATTCACCTAAAGCAATTCCTAAGGTCACTCATTTCATAGAAAATCCCTCTCTTGATAATGCCATTTATTATTCCATCATAGTATAATGGGGGAAGAAAATAGTCAAGAGTCAAGTAATCATGTTTGTGTCCTGTTTTCAGATTTACTGGCTGTATAACCACGGATCAATCACTTTATCTTTCTGTGCATTTTTACAAATGATAACCATACTTGTGGTATCATGATTAAATAAGATGTCCCATGTAAAGTGTCTAACATGTAATATGCTATTTCTCTTCCCCTCTTGAAGTTAACTTTTTCTTATCATCACTTTCTCAAAATTTCTGCCCCAGAATTTCTTATTCTTCCTTTTTTTTTTTTTTAGTATAAATCTTGGTTACTTATTTATTATCTCAAATAAAGATGTTCTATTCTACTCAGCACTGTGGTATTTGCATACCAACTTACTGTTTTCTTCAGAAAGGTTGGCAGAACAAGGTCTCTTCTTTAGTATTCTCAGCTATAAGGATTCATAATTATGATCATTACTAATAATGAATAATTCTTAATTATTACCATAGGTCACACATATAATTATTATATGCACATACCTATGTATATTGGTTGACTGAAAACTGCAATGGAGGAATGCTATTTGGCTTGGACATAGAATATGAATCTTGGCACAGTTGCTTAAGCCCTGACTCTTGGTTTCGGTTCAGGTTGTGATCTCAGAGTCGTGAGATTGAGCCCTGTGTGGGGCTCCACACTGTGCGTGGAGTCTGTTTAAGACTCTCCTTTCCAGGGCACCTGAGTGGCTCAGACTGTTAATCATGTGTCTTGGGCTCAGGTCTTGATCTCAGGTCTTGATCTCCAGGTCCTGGGATAGAGCCCTGCATGGAGCTTCCTGCTCAGCTGGGAGTCTGCTTCTCCCTCTCCCTCTACCCTTCCACCACCCATCTCCCCCACTCCTGCATGCATGCTCTCTCTCTCAAATAAATAAAAAATTTTTAAAAAGACTCTCTTTCCCTCTCCCCTTGCTCCTCCCTTTCCTCTGACTCTCTCTCTCTAAAATAAATCAATCTTTAAAAAAAAAAAAGAATATGAATCTTGTTCTACCATCACATATATACCATCCTGGAAGAGATATACATATATGGAGATCAAGGACAGAAAAAAGCATATTCCTTATAACTTGAAAATTTTTCCCAAAACCTAGTATGAGTTACATTGAACCAGATTAGAGGCCCCTTGTGCCTAGACTACTTTTTCCCTGAGTCTACACCTACTTCTGATTCCAATGGCAACTATAGACAAATCGTATGAAATGCATGGGGTGGAGAGACAGAAAGACTGTACCCCTAGGAACTATTGAGAAGTTGTCCCTAATCTGCCCATGCCAGTTCTTTCTAAGGCAGGCAGAGTTTTCCCAAAGCTATCTCACTGCCAACCTGGAGAGAGAAAGGAAAGCAGTGTGTATCCCTGTGTGGACTAAAAGTCTTATTACAGGGCCACATGTGTGTGATTATTATTATTGTTATATAATTATTATTACAGGGCATGAATGCGTGTGGTGGCCAGTCAAGTAAATGAATGTATCAGGTACATGGCAGGGCAGGTTCTGGACAGTACTTGACCTTGCTAAAGGGAACAGGTGCCCCTCAAAGCCTACAATTATTGTCACATAGGAATGTAGAACCAATTTGGTAGAATTTTCTGATTGTCAAAAAATCCGGATTTTTATGCAAAATCTTTTGATAGAGAATTATTTGTAACTTACTCAAACAAAACACTGAGCTGATTTAACAAAATATATCTCTAGATGATGTATACACGACCTCATCAAACCAAGAGACAGTGTTAGGATTTTACAAAATATGTTGGCTTTAGTAACACAGGTGATTTGCAGTTAGGTTTACTCTACATTCTGTATTTAGATAGAATTTCTGTATTCTATCTAAAAAATGTCCAATATAACTCCAAAATAACTTGAATCAACTTACTAAGATTTTAGTTATCAAGAAAAGTTTAGTTTAGCTATCAAGAAAAGCTACACTCTTTTTAAAAATATATGTGTTGTACCCATTCTCAAAGAATTTTAAAATCTTTTGAAATTTTGTTGTGGATTTTTAAATTCAGGAGCATTTCTTTAATAGACCATAAAAATTCCTCTGTGTTAGGAGTGTTGAGAGAAGTAGAGAATGTTTATTCTGTTCCTTTTCTGTTGTTCCAATTTATTTTTATTATGAATTTTAACAGTTGAAATCTAAAACAAGGGTTTAAAACAATGACAGCTGAATTAAAACCAGAACATGTGGTTTAAACATGATCAACAAAAACATATGGCTGTTGGAGGTACCATACACTAAAAGTCAGCTAGAAAATCAAATAGTTCAGGGACTATATGCTACAGGGGAGTAGTCACTATGACACAAATTAGGAGGAGAGATTTCTGAAATAAAGGTGAGAGCTAGTAGAAATGTCTCACTGACAGAGACATTGGCAAGTGATACCAACTATACATCTTAAAGAAGAAAATGCAAGAATATATCATGATTTAATTAGGAAGATGAACAGCTTGTAGTTTACTGTTTTTGCCTTTATCAAAAGGATTTTTGTGGAAGAAAAGAGTTGGTTTACTTTTCTGGTGAATGATGTTTAAGTGATTACAGAAGGAGTTATAGTGTTTCTTGAGTAGTACTAGCAGAACATAAATAAAATGTAATTGATTTGTGAGTCAATTTCTGGTCTGTAGATTCCAAACTCACCTACTGAGAGAGGAAAAGGGGCCAAGCTATTCATAGCTCTTTGAATTAGGTTTTCATACTTCTACATTAGCTTTGGTGATTCACTGAGACCTCAATGATTGAATATCATAAGCAATTAAATGTTGTTAAATTTTTAGCTGAAATTAAAACCAGAGGGAAAAAACTAATGAAACAGAACTTAGATTTTGCCAATTTATCATTCAATCTAAAAAGAACTGAAAAGCACTGAAGGTGAATTGTAGTTAAGGACTTCACAGTAACAATTCTTATAACTCTCCAGCCCATTCCTTTCTTATTTTTATTTTCTTGACTTTTCTTTTCTTTAAATAATAAGGGCATTTTAAGGGATTATATCAGGCAGACATTTTGTCATTTAACAAGATGCATTGTTTGGCAAATATTTTAACTCTTTTCCTGGCATTGAATAAAGTTGAAGTTTATTTACAAAAATATCAGTTAATTCTAACATCTATTTTATAGGATCAGAAGGATCTGTGTGACTTAATGTTAAACTCTCAATAGAACCAGAGAATATGGATCTGATGTGGTCACTTATATTACTATGCTGATAATTTCCTCAGTGTGCCATAGACCTCATGCTTCTGTGCATTTTCCTGCTTATTTCCATAATTTTAAATTCTTCTTTCATTATACCCCTGCCCTTCCTCTCCATTTTTGGGTCTGGTGAAGTTTGTTCAACTTGTCAATTTTGTCAATTATTTGTCCAATTAGAGGAAAAAGAGGGAGAATGTCTAAGAGATTCAAGGATATCTACTTAAAAAAATTAGAATGATTAGAACTTCAAAAAAGAAATTAAAGTTAACTATGAAAGGTAACTAGGAATTAATAGCAAGGTTCAGATAGGGAGGCACATGATCGGTGCACGTACAATGGTCATAGTGCAACATTAATATGTATGTCCCAAATTCTACAATCCTTCTCTTAGTCTAGGATTTCTGATCTAATATTCTTTTTTATTTCCTTTAATTACTTGCTTTTGGATTTTCCTTTTAATTTTAGTTATTTGATTTGTTATAAATTATATTTAATGTAAAACCTTGATACATTTTTGGAAGTGGGCAAAGGATGCAGAAATAGCCACCGGTAAATGAACAAATATTCTGAAAAATACTGAGCTGACAAATAATCATTTATAGACTGAACTAAACTTTTCTCAATGCATAGTGGTAATAATGACTCTTGGATTTTGGTGATAGGGTTTCTGAGTTAACAGGATCTTAGTTATCAGAGTTCTGTGAAAAATCAGTGACAGACTGGAAATTTACCCTGCTGTGATGTTTTATGCCAATTAACCATATTTTACTTGCTTTCTCTTTGTCCTTAGCCAATATTTTCAAGATGCCATCCTCAGAAAAGTCACTGAAACCACATTTATCCTTCACTTGAGTCTCCACCAGAATTCTCAAAATGACAGATTTATATTGCCTACTAACACTGCTCCCAGTTCCATAAATTTTGTTCTATCTGCCTTTATGTTCTATGTATTTATTTTCCCTGTCTTCTAGAGTTATCTTCCCCAGGTTCAGGGCATCCAACCTTGTCTTCTGTCTAGACTTTACTGTTTGACTTACTCCTTTATGTAATTTTAATGGCCAAGCCTCTGCTTTAAAGCCAGGTTGTTTTCCTAACCTCTTTATACTTTACACTTTACCTTTGCTGGGTCCTCTGAAAAGATCACATTCTATTATGCATTTTGGCTAAGATGTTTATTTATCTTCTATTTTATCCTTAGTTCTTAGAATATCTCCCTCTTAATCCTTGACTATCTCACCTCCCTTTGTCTTTAACTGGACAACTGATGACCACTATAAATATTGGACCAGGATTCATTAAATATCCTCCATGGCTTCCATCAGTTGCTCATTTCCCCACTTCTTTAGAGTTTAACAGTTTGACAAACTTCTACTCAGTTCTCTCTAAGTGACATGGGGATGAGGTAAGACACATATCCTTATTGTAGCTATTATAACTTCCTGCTTATTAGTCTGTCTTACCCTACTGGAAAATGGGATCATCATCAGGCTTCTTCACTTTCACATCCTTTTGCCATGAGAATTATCTGGCACGTAATAGGTGCCTAGGTAACATTTATTACATAAATGAATGAATTAATAGGTGCTATGGAGTTGAGGATGACTAAGACTTAACCCTATGATTGAGGGGCAGAGCAAGATGGCAGAGGAGTAGGAGACCTGGATTTCATCTGGTCCCAGGAACTCAGCTGGATAGGGATCAAACCATTCTGAACACCTACGAACTCAACAGGAGATTGAAGAAAAGAATAGCAACAACTCTCTGAACAGAAAAGCGACCACTTTCTGGAACGTAGGACATGTGGAGAAGTGAATCCGAGGCGATATTCGGGAGGATAGACGGCGGGGGAGGGGGCCTCTGTCGGCCGCTTCTGGCAAGTGATAAAGCAGCGGAGCACAAAATCGGAACTTTTAGATATCTGCTCCACTGAGGGATGTCGCTCCAATGGCTAAGCGGGGAGTGGAATCCTCGCGAGACAGTGTGGTCTCAGGACCCTCGAAGTCACAGAAAGACTGGGGTGACTGAGTGTGGCAGAGCTCCCAGGTATCGGAGCAGGGAAGCCGGCTGCAGAGACAGAGCCGAGGAGTGGGCTGTCAGCTCGGGATTGCCATAAACTGTGATCCACGGCACAGTTGGGCCACTGCTCCTCCAGCAGGGACCCAACAAGCTGAAGATCTGGGGAGACTCCCCTTGCTCCCCTAGGAGGAGCAGTGCGGGAGCACACCACAGGGATCTGCTGGGTTTGGAGGCTCCACACGGGGTCGGGTGCCAGAAACGCTCGGTCACAGGCCGGGTGAGCACGGAGTGCAGCTGGAGACCAGGGAGATGGGAGTGACAGACTGCTTTTCTCTGGGGGTGCACTGAGGAGTGGAGCCCCGAGTTCTCGGCTCCTCTGGGGCGGAGATTGGGAGGCTGCCATTTTCGCTCTCGGCCTCCAAAGCTGTACTGAAAGCTTGCAGGGAACAAAAGCTCCTGAGAGCAAACCTGAGCAGATTAGTTAGCCCAGACCGGCAAGGGAGGGGCATTCCACCTCCGGCAAAGACATTTGGGAACCACAGCAACAGGCCCCTCCCCCAGAATATCAGCAAGAACAGCCAGCCAAGGTCAAGTTTACCGATCAATGAGAACGGCTAAACTCCACAGCTAGGGGAATACTGCACATAGAATCCATGGCTTTTTTACCATGATTCTCTAGTCTTTCAAAGTTAATTTTTTTTAACTGTTTTTTTTCTTTTTTGAATTTTTCTTTTTCCTTTTTTCAACCAACATCTTATCAATCACTTTTTTAAAAACATTTTTATTTTTCATTTTCACAGCCATATTCTATCCTTTCATAGTAGTTACCCTTATTTTTGGCATATATATATATAAGTTGTTCTCTCTTTAAAATTCTGAGATACAGTTTCTTCTAACAGATCAAAATATACCCTAAATCTCTAGTGTATGGCTTTGTTCTAGTCTCCTGCCTGATCACATTCTCTCCCTTTTTTTTTTTTTTTGATCCTCTTCTTTCTTTTTTCGACCAACTTCTTATCTTATCAATTCCTTTCATAAAATCTTCTATAATTTTCATCTTTACAGTCATATTCCATCCCTTCATCATATTAACCCTTATTTTTGTACATATAAGTTTTTCTTTCTTTAAAATTTTGGGAGGCAGTTTCTTCTAACAGACCAAAATACGCCCAAAATCTAGTGTGTGGCACTGATCTGTGCACCAGCCTGATCATATTTGATCATATTCTGTTTTTTTTGTTTTGTTTTGTTCTGTTTTTGCTTGTTTTTATCTTTTTCTCTTTCCTTTTTCTTTTCTTTTTCTTTTTTCCTCCTTTCCCTTTCTTTTCCCCCAGTTTCAGGTCTTTCTGATTTGTTTAGAGTATATTTTCTAGGGACATTGTTACCCTGTTAGCATTTTGTTATCTCATTCATCTATTCTCCTCTGGACAAAATGACAAGATGGAAAAAATCACCTCAACAAAAAGAACAAGAGGCAGTACCGACTGCCAGGGACCTACTCAATACGGACATTAGTACGATGTCAGATCTAGAGTTCAGAATGATGATTTTAAAGACACTAGCTGGGCTTGAAAAAAAACATGCAAGTATTTAGAGAAAACCCTTTCTGGAGAAATAAAAGAACTAAAATCTAACCAAGTCAAAATCAAAAAGGCTATTAATGAGGTGCAATCAAAAATGGAGGCTCTAACTGCTAGGATAAATGAGGCAGAAGAAAGAATCAGTGAGATAGAAGACCAAATGATGGAAAATAAAGAAGCTGAGAAAAAGAGAGATAAACAACTACTGGATCACGAGGGCAGAATTCGAGAGATAAACGATACCATAAGACGAAACAACATTAGAATAATTGGGATCCCAGAAGAAGAAGAAAGAGAGAGAGGGGCAGAAGGTATATTGGAGCAAATTATAGCAGAGAAATTCCCTAATTTGGGGAAGGAAACAGGCATCAAAATCCAGGAGGCACAGAGAACCCCTCTCAAAATCAATAAAAATAGGTCAACACCCTGATATCTAAGAGTAAAACTTACGAGTCTCACAGACAAAGAGAAAATCCTGAAAGCAGCTCAAGAGAAGAGATATGTAACCTACAATGGTAGAAACATTAGATTGGCAACAGACCTATCCACAGAGACCTAGCAGGCCAGAAAGGACTGGCATGATATATTCAGAGCACTAAATGAGAAAAATATGCAGCCAAGAATACTATATCCAGCTAGGCTGTCACTGAAAATAGAATGAGAGATCAAAAGCTTCCAGGACAAACAAAAACTAAAGGAATTTGCAAACACAAAACCAGCCCCACAGGAAATATTGAAAGGGGTCCTCTAAGCAAAGAGAGAGCCTAAAAGCAACATAGACCAGAAAGGAACACAGACAATATACAGTAACAGTCACCTTACAGGAAATACAATGGCACTAAATTCATAGCTTTCAATAGTTACCCTGAATGTAAATGGGCTAAATGCACCAATCAAAAGACACAGGATATTAGATTGGATAAAAAAACAAGACCCATCGATATGCTGTCTGCAAGAGACTCATTTTAGACTCAAAGACATACCCAGATTGAAAATGAGGGGGTGGAAAACCATTTACCATGCTAATGGACACAAAAAGAAAGCTGGGGTGACAATCCTCATATCAGACAAATTAGATTTTAAACCAAAGAGTGTAATAAGAGATGAGGAAGGACACTATATCATACTTAAAGGGTCTATCCAACAAGAAGATCTAACAATTGTAAATATCTCTGTCCCTAACATGGGAGCAGCCAATTATATAAGCCAATTAATAACAAGCTCAAAGAAACACATCGACAACAATACAATAATAGTGGGGGACTTTAACACCCCCCTCACACTGAAATGGACAGATCATCTAAGCAAAAGATCAACAGGGAAATAAAGACTGTAAATGACACACTGGACCAAATGGGCTTCACATATATTCAGAACATTCCATCCCAAAGCAACAGAATACACATTCTTCTCTTGTGCCCATGGAATATTCTCGAGAATAGATCACATCCTAGGTCACAAATCAGGTCTCAACCGGTACCAAAAGATTGGGATCATTCCCTGCCTATTTTCAGACCACAATGCTTTGAAACTAGAAGTCAATCACAAGAGGAAAGTCGGAAAGAACTCAAATACATGGAGGCTAAAGAGCATCCTACTAAAGAATGAATGGGTCAACCAGGAAATTAAAGAAGAATTAAAAAAATTCATGGAAACAAATGAAAATGAAAACACAACTGTTCAAAATCTTTGGGATGCAGCAAAGGCAGTCCTAAGCAGAATGTATATAGCAATACAAGCCTTTCTCAAGAAACAAGAAAGGTCTCAAATACACAACCTAATCCTACATCTAAAGGAGCTGGAGAAAGAACAGCAAATAAAGCCTAAACCCAGCAAGAGAAGAGAAATAATAAAGACCAGAGCAGAAATCAATGAAATAGAAACCAAAAGAAAGGTAGAACAGATCAATGAAACTAGGAGCTGGTTCTTTGAAAGAATTAACAAGATTGATAAACCCCTGGCCAGAATTATCAAAAAGAAAAGAGAAATGACCCAAATAAATAAAATCATGAATAAAAGAGGAGAGATCACAACCAACACCGAAGAAATACAAACAATTATAAGAACATATTATGAGCAACTATATGCCAGCAAGTATATGGAAGAAATGGATGCATTCCTAGAGATGTATCAACTACCAAAACTGAACCAGGAAGAAATAGAAAACCTGAACAGACCTATGACCACCAAGGAAATTGAAGCAGTCATCAAAAATCTCCCAACAAACAAAATCGCAGGGCCAGATGGCTTCCCAGGGGAATTCTACCAAACATTTAAAGAAGAATTAATACCTATTCTTCTGAAACTGTTCCAAAAAATAGAAATGGAAGGAAAACTTCCAAACTCGTTTTATGAGGCCAGCATTACCTTGATCCCAAAACCAGACCAAGACACCATCAAAAAGGAGAATTACAGACCAATATCCTTGATGAACATGGATGCAAAAATTCTCACCAAAATATTAGCCAATAGGATCCAATGGTACATTAAAAGGATTATTCACCAAGACCAAGTTGGATTTATCCCTGGGCTGCAAGTTGGTTCAGCATCCGCATATCAATCAATGTGATACAATACAATAACAAAAGAAATAACAAGAGCCATATGATCCTCTCAATAGATGCAGAAAAAGCATTTGACAAAGCACAGTATCCTTTCTTAATCAAAACTCTTCAGAAGATAGGGATAGAGAGTACATACCTCAATATCATAAAAGCCATCTATGAAAAACCCACAGCAAATATCATTCTCAATGGGGAAAAACTGAGAGCTTCCCCCCTAAGGTCAGGAACACGGCAGGGATGTCCACTATCACCACTGCTATTCAACATAATATTAGAAGTCCTAGCCACAGCAATCAGAAAAAAAGGAAACCAAAGGCATCTGAATTGGCAAAAAAGAAGTCAAACTCTCACTGTTTGCAGATGATATGATACTTTATGTGGAAAACCCAAAAGATTCCACCCCAACACTGCTAGAACTCATACAGGAATTCAGTAAAGTGGCAAGATATAAAATCAATGCACAGAAATCAGTGGCATTCCTATACACCAACAACAAGACAGAAGAAAGAGAAATTAAGGAGTCGATCCCATTTACAATTGCACCCAAAACCATAAGATACCTAGGAATAAATCTAACCAAAGAGGCAAAGGATCTGTATTCAGAAAACTGTAAAATACTCATGAAAGAAATTGAGGAAGACACAAAGAAATGGAAAATGTTCCATGCTCATGGATTGGAAGAACAAATATTGTGAAGATATCAATGCTACCTAGAGCAATCTACACATTCAATGCAATCCCCACCAAAATACCATCCACTTTTTTCAAAGAAATGGAACAAACAATCCTCAAATTTGTATGGAACCAGAAAAGACCCCGAATAGCCAGAGGAATGTTGAAAAAGAAAAGCAAAGCTGGCGGCATCACAATTCCGGACTTCCAGCTCTGTTACAAAGCTGTCATCATCAAGACAGTATGGCACTGGCACAAAAACAGACACATAGATCAATGGAACAGAATAGAGAGCCCAGAGATGGGCCCTCAACTCTATGGTCAACTAATCTTTGACAAAGCAGGAAAGAATGTCCAATGGAAAAAAGACAGTCTGTTCAACAAATGGTGTTGGGAAAATTGGACAGCCACATGCAGAAGAATGAAACTGGACCATTTCCTTACACCACACACAAAAATAGACTCCAAATGGTTGAAAGACCTAAATGTGAGACAGGAGTCCATCAAAATCCTAAAGGAGAACACAGGCAGCAATCTCTTCCACCTCAGCCACAGCAACTTCTTCCTAGAAACATCGCCAAAGGCAAGGGAAGCAAGGGCAAAAATGAAGTATTGAGACTTCATCAAGACAAAAAGCTTTTGCACAGCAAAAGAAACAGTCAACAAAACCAAAAGACAACCGACAGAATGGGAGAAGATATTTGCAAATGACATATCAGATAAAGGGCTAGTATCCAAAATCTATAAAGAACTTCTTTAACTCAACACCCAAAGAACAAATGATCCAATCAGTGGGCAGAAGACATGAACAGACATTTTTCCAAAGAAGAAATCCAAATGGCCCACAGACACATGAAAAAGTGCTCGATATTGCTTGGCATTGGGAAAATCCAAATCAAAACCTCAATGAGATACCACCTCAGACCAGTCAGAATGGCTAAAATGAACAAGTCAGGAAACGACAGATGTTGGCAAGGATGCGGAGAAAGAGGAACCCTCTTACACTGTTGGTGGGACTGCAAGCTGGTGCAGCCACTCTGGATAACAGTATGGAGGTTCCTCAAAAAGTTGAAAATAGAGCTACCATACGGCCCAGCAATTGCACTACTGGGTATTTACCCCAAAGATACAAATTTGGGATCTGAATGGGTACATGCACCCTGATGTTTGTAGCAGCAATGTCCACAATAGCCAAATTGTGGAAAGAGCCAAGATGTCCATCGACAGATGAATGGATAAAGATGTGGTATACACACACAATGGAATATTATGCAGCCATCAAAAGGAATAAAATCTTGCCATTTGCAACCATGTGGATGAAACTGGAGGGTGTAATGCTGAGCGAAATAAGTCAATCAGAGAAAGACATGTATCATATGACCTCACTGATATGAGGAATTCTTAATCTCAGGAAACAAACTAGGGTTGCTGGAGTGGGGGGGGGTGGAAGGGATGGGTTGGCTGGGTGACAGACATTAGGGAGGGCATGTGCTATGGTGAGCGCTGTGAATTGTGTAAGACTGTTGAATCACAGATCTGTACCTCTGAAACAAAAATACAATATATGTTAAAAAAAAAAAAAAAAGAAGATAGCAGGAGGTGAAGAATGAAGCGGGGGAATCGGAGGGGGAGACGAACCATGAGAGACAATGGACTCTGAAAAACAACCTGAGGGTTCTAGAGGGGAGGGGGTGGGATGATGGGTTAGTCTGGTGATGGCTATTAAAAAGGGCACATTCTGCATGGAGCACTGGGTGTTGTACACAATGAATCATGGAACACTACCTCAAAAACTAATGATGTAATATATGGTGATTAACATAACAATAAAAATTAAAAAAAAAAAGACTTGACCCTGTGATCAATACATTTATAATCTAGTGAGGAATATATTTACAGCAACAGATAATATCAATAGAATTAGCATATGTGATGTCACATAATTAAATTGTGCCAAAAAGGCAGATACAGTCTAAATATGTTATCTGGGAAGACTTTCAGTGGGTGCTAGCATCATTTATTCATTCATTCATTCAACAAGTTGATTAAGCTTTTCATATATTTTCAGTACTTTAGGTGTTAAGGGTAGATAAGTGAAAATCATGTCAAGGAACTTGTCCTTGAAGAGTTTTCATTCTTCTAAAAAAAGAAGAGTAGATAAACAAATAGTTAATGAACACATAAATAATTAAATATGAAAACTTCAGACAAATAAGTCTTACTTAGAACAAAATCTACAGTCATTCATGATTCTTCCTTTTCTCTTTTTCCTTAGTTTAGATCCATCAGTAAGTCATGTTGATGCTATTTTCCAAATATATCCTGAATCTACCTCTTTCTACAATTTCATAATGACCACCCTAATTAAAGATACCTTCAAGCTTTTTCTGCCTACAGCTTATTTACACTCACTATTCCCTCTTCTTGCAATTTGCTTTCTCCAGAACACTGTGGGTGATATCTTCTCAACAATGAGGTCTTGGCTTAAATGTCACTTCTACAGAAGTGCCATCCTTGAAAACTGAAAATTGAAAATACACTCCAGCCTAGCATTTGCTAACACATTACATTGTTTTAATTTAGTGTTGTTACCTTGCCTGGATTAATGAAATAACTTCCCAAATCCACCACATCCACTTCTTTCTTCCCCACTGCTATCATCCTGGCCCCAGCTGCCATCTTCTCTCAGCTGCCAGGCCACAATAAATTCTCCCCATAGGAGCCAGGGTATGCATTTAAAATATCAAATTCCTTGATTCCGGTGAGTTTTTGTTCTTTTGTTTTGTTTTGTTTTAACCAACTGAGCCACTGAGGTGCCCCTGTTTTGTTTTTTTTAAAACAAGATTTGTGAGGAGAGATTTTCAAGGAACTGGTGTGTGTCTGTAGAGGGAGAGTCAATACTTTTGTCCTGGAGTAAGGAGCAAGCGGTCCAGCAAAGCTAGGGCAGGGGAAATGTTGGAATTCTGCTTTTGCTCCTCTCTCCAAACTTTCCCAACCCCCTCACCAATTTCCCTTGTAATAAGCAATGCCTGCCTCCACACCTGCTGACTCAGGCCTCTTGTCCAAGTGTCCCCAAGAGTAAAATCAGGGTAACTCAGAGTGCTATGCTTGTGAGGAGCTGAGAAAAAATGCTGGCAAATAATTGATCTGGGCAATTTCTTCTCTCTCTTTCGAAATTCTTAAACCTGGAGAATTACAATTCAAAAAGCACCTTGTTCTAATGATATTTCTTACTAGAGGGCAGAGAGTGAAGGTTTGACCCAAGGAAATGTTTTATGATGTGTGGAGTGATTGATTGTAGTTTTCTGGTCTCTGGGTCTCTATACTCCAAAGCTCATTGATGGCCCTCTTGTCCTATCCCCTGGGCTCATTATAATTAACATTGATATGGATTTAGATTTTTTAAGGCACAATTTATGTGAGAATAGAAAAGAATAGGCTCCCTACCCATACAAATCATTGAATGTAAGGAAATTAGAACTTAGAATATGAAAGCTTAATAAAATATTTTAGACATATACAGGTCTCAGGTGTTTTGCTAGACAAAGATCTACATTGAAAACATTTTGGAATAAAGTTTTTTTTTTTTTGTTTTTTTTTTTGAATGAATGAAGTTTTTTTTTTTTCCTTAAAGAAGAGGAAGAAAAAAATCCGGGATATGTGAAAAGGCATATGAAGTAAAAATGATCAAATACCTGAGTAAAATTTATCATTGTCTTAAAAGATATATAGAACAAAAGGAAAAGAAAAAAATACATTAATATTACTACAGAATTAAATATATATATAATATAAGCATGTATCAACATATTCCTTGAATGTCAAGTACATAAAAATAAATTTAACAGAAGTTGTTCAAGATTTCTACAGAAAAATATATAAACTTTTATTGAGATATTAAAAGATAAAGAAATATACCATGTTCATTGAATGGGAGACTCAATACCATAAAAATGTCAGCTTTCCCCAAATTGATTTATAGATTTGGTGTAATCAAAATCTCAACTGGATTTTTCATGGAACTTGACAAAATGATACTAAAATTTATATGGAGAATAAAGGTCAAAATTACCTAGGACATTTCTGAAGATATGCAGATGGATGAAAAAAATGCCCAGAGAACAGAAAGTCCAGAATCAAATTACATGTCATGCAATTTTGTGTAAGAGAGAGGTGGCATGGAAAATCAATGTATAAAGGAAGTACTGTTCAATAAATTAAATCTCCAAAAATCATTATTGATATAAAAAACGTAAAATTAGGTCTCAGCTACTTAGTTATTACTTAATAAACTCTGTTTACTTGTAAAGACAAACTCCAGATGTATAAAGGACTTAAATATCACATACAAAATTTTTGTAAATTTAAAAAGTGTAGATATGTATACTTTAGAAGTTGTATAAAAACAGCTTTGAAATAAGAATTAAAAAACATTGACACTGGGTGATGGACATTGGGGAGGGTATGTGCTATGGTGAGCACTGTGAATTGTGTAAGACTGATGAATCACAGACCTGTACCCCTGAAACAAATAATACATTATATGTTAATTAAAAAAAAAAAAAGAAAACACTGACAAAGCATTTTTGTTTTTAAATTATGAACTCCTATTCATCTAGAGATAACAGGAGTTGGAGAAGATATGGATCTATAGAATTTCTTAAATGTTCCTTTTAGAAGTATAAGTTGGTGCAACTACCCTGGAAAACTACCTCTCAAAAATGAGCAGTCACATTTGTTATGACTCAGCAGTTTTACTCTTTGGTATATTTCCAAGAAACACTCTTGCATATATTTAATAAGAGATATGAATGCAAGGATGTTTGTTGCAGAACCATGCACAATGGCGAAACTCTATAAACAACCGAATAACCCTCAACAGGAGAATGAATATCATAATCACACAGCAGAATATTATATAGTTATCAGAACAAATGGCTTACAGTGACATGGATGACCTTTAACAATCTAATATTAAATTAAGATGTGGGTTTCTAAATACTTCATACATCATGAAATAATTTCTATAAAGGAAACACAACAAATATAAAGTATATACATACTTTTTAGGAAGACATAGATATAAAAAAAAAGAAAAGTGATGAGTGACAAACATTCAATGCATGGGATGGGTGCCTCAGCAGCTGGGCTGACAAAGTGGGAGATAAACTGATGATAGATTCTATGGTTATATCAAGGTCTTAACTCTTCTTTTAGATAATGGTTTTATGGCTATTTATAATATTAATGTAAATAAGTAATATATAACTAGTTAAATCAAAGTAGGCCATGGAGGAAACCATGACAAGATTATGTTAAGAACCAAAAATATGATTAATCTAAATCAGTGTCCTTGAGGTCCAGTTATTTTTATTTTTTTTAATTAATTAATTTATTTTTTTAAGATTTTATTTATTTATTTGACAGAGAGAGAGATAGCCAAAGCAAGAACACAAGCAGGGGGAGTGGGAGAGGGAGAAGTAGGCTTCCCGCTGAGCGGGGAGCCTGATGGGGGGCTTGATCCCAGGACCCTGGGATCATGACCTGAGCCAAAAGCAGACCCTTAACGACTGAGTCACCCAGGCGCCCCAAGGTCCAGTTATTTTTAAAGATCAGATGTCACTCATCTCCTTTTAATTTTCTGGACTTCCTATTGGACTTACCAAAAACCAAAAAAAAGTAAAGTAGGCTGTGATAGTGTGGCCAACACTTTTGGTGCTTTGCATCATATTCTCTCCACTTACCTCTGAATTTAGCTTCAGGTTTGATGGACCATTCTCATATATGATGGTAACATCCTTTTAATGTGCTCTGTTTGTTTCTCTACTTTTCTCTCTCAAATTTTTCTCTAAAACTTGGGAGCTCTCTTAACAGGAGCCAGGAAAAAAATGGGAATTAACAGCAGTAGGACAACCCCTAACCATTGGTGAATGGGAGTGTGTGATAAAGATCCAAACCTCCATTCCCTTGAGGGAAATTTCTAAGGCTCATTCTGTATTGTTTCTCAAGAGGATCTCCAGAGGAATTGAGCTCCATGTGCCACAGCTCTGTAAAACACCTTGTATTGGCTGTTTCTTCTTTTCTCTCACTCTCTTCTGTTGCCTTATTCCATTTTTAAAAAAATAATATAACTTCCAAATAAACTACCTGGTTGCAAATAATTGTCTTGGGTTCTCCCTAGGGGGCACTCAAATGAGACAGGGATGATGGGATGATGGTGGGAATAGGGCTTACCATTGGTGGGTTGGTTATACGGAGCCTCTCAGAGGCAGGTACTTAGGAGTTGTGATTAAGCAATGGAGATACCATGCCATGTGATGAGTGGTGGAAAAGAGCATTCCAGTTAGAGAGCACAGCAAATGCAAGAACCCTGGAGAGGGAGAGAAGCTGGGAGTAACAAAACTATAAACTCATTTCAGTTTCTCTCTCTCTTTCTTCTTCATAAAAATGTTTTTATTCCTTTTTTTAAGTTTTTATTGAAATTTCAGTTAGTTAACACAGTGTAATATTAGTTTCAGGCATACAGTTTAGTGATTCAACATTTACCTACAACACCCGGTGCACATCATGAAAAGTGCCCTCCTTAATCCCCATTGCCTATTTAACCGACCCTCCACCCACCTTCCCTCTGATAACCCTGTTTGTTCTCATAGTTAAGAGTCTGTTTCTTGGTTTGCCTCCCTCTCTATTTTTTCCCCTATGCTACTTCTGTCCAACTCCATTGCCACTACCCTGGTTCAAGCTATAATCCTCTGTCACCTGGACCAATGCAATAGCCTCGTTGTTGGACTTCCCACTTCAAATCTTCACTTTAATCAGTTTCTACAATGTATAATAATGAGCACAAGTCTATCACTACATCTACCATCCCTCACAGCCTTTTAGTGACTTGGCACTGCACTTAGAATAATGGACAAAATCCTTATCATGGCCTATGAGGCTAAAAGTTCTGCCCTCAATTCCAAAGTGTGGGGAGGTTCTCACACCAATAAGCAATTCTCTGGATACCAGATGCATATCATACAATTCAACTCAATTCTGACACAGTCTACCCAGAGATAGTGTCAGATGCCCCAGGTTAAGGGCTCAGTGCTATAGGACTGTCCCCCACCCTTCGGATGCCAATCGCATACTCAGGTTGTTATCTGTTCCTCTGGGCAACCTGCTACTGTTTGGAGGTTCTCATTACCTCCTCCTTGGGTTTGATTAATTTGCTAGAGTGGCTTACAGAACTCAGGGTTACTCACTAGATTTCCAGTTTATTACAAAAGGATATAACTCAGCAACAGCCAGAAGAGATCATACGGCAAGGTATGGGGAAAGTGTGCGGAGCTTCCTTGCCGTCTCCAAGTAAACCCTTCTCCCCAAATCTCTACATGCTCACCAACCTGGAAGCTCTCTGAACCCATCCTTTTAGGTTTTTATGGAAGCTTCATTACATAGGCACGACTGATTATATCGTTGGCAATTGATCCAATCTTTAGCTCCTCTCCCTTCCCTGAGATCAGAGAGTGAGACTGAAAGTGCACCTCTAGTCAAAACGTTGGCTCCACAGACAAGCAGCCCCCTCCTTAGGGTGGAGTCCACATGTCACCTTGTTAACATAACAAAGGACCCCTTAAGAGCTCTCCTGCACTTAGGAAATTCCAAAGGCTTTAGGAGCTCTGTGCCAGCAACAGTGGGGGACAAAGACCAAATATATATTTCTTATTGTAAATCACAGCATCACAGAGGCCTTGAATAATCTGGATACTATCTTCCTGTCTAGCATTAACTCAAGTCTCCCCACTCACACCCTCTGTGTTTCAGCCACGATAGCCCTCTTTTTTTTACCTAAACATTGCCTATTCTCTTCTGCTACAGAATCTTTGCTTATGCTGTAACCTGCGTTTGGAATGCTTTCCTCTGCCTCCCCAATACTGAATTAACTCCCACTCATCTCTCAGATGTGTGGCACAGAACTGGAAAGGTGCCCATTAAATCAGTTTCTTCTTCCTGGGCACAGAGCTAAAATTCATTTCCTCATCTTTCTACATTTGGGGTTGAACTATCTAATTAGCTGTTCCCAACAGAATGTGAGTGAAGGTTACCTGTCCCTTGGCTGAGGCAAGTCCAAGTGTGTGTGCCAGTCACAGGCTCTCTTTCTTTCCCTTTCCTGGGTGTCACATGTTGAAGGTAGCAGAAGTCTTAGATACAAGAAGCCTGGGTGCCTGAGCTGTAGTTTGGAGGACCAATGCTCAGGAGCAATGTTTCCTGACTGGGAATATCCATACTGATTTTATGTAAGTTTGGCCAGATACTTGAGGTTGTAATGGCGGTCCTTTCTTCATTCTCACTAACTGAAGACTTTAGTTTAGAAATCCCTTCCTCAGGGAAGTCTTTCCTGACTGCCACCCCCACCCCCCACCCCAACACGCACACATAATTTGTTATGGAATTGCTTAACTTCCTTTCATAATAATTTTCCTGTTTTGCATTTATACATTTATTTGTGTGATTATGTGATTAATGTTCATTTCTCCTACTGGACTATACTCTCCATGAGAGCAAGGTTGTGTCTTTTTTTCCCTCACCCTTTATCCATTGTACTTAATATTGCACTCAATATTTTGAACAGGTAGAACTATCATTCTGCCTAAATTTGGGCATAGAAGATTCTGATACTTGCTCTGCCTACTGGATTGCACTTCCTCCCCATAAAGAATGACAAAACTTGCACTCCACCTGGGCTTCTGGCCCAGTGAGTGATGCCAACTATTTTTTGACAATATGGTTAGTTTCTGGGAGCTAAATTTCACTCAAATTTCCACTTAATCCTGGCCCACACCCCCTTCCCATCAGCAGACAGTTTTCTTGGAGGTTGCTTTGAGAACTTTGACCACATTCTTATCTGCAAAATTACAAAGTCTATAATTCCTACAGTTATCTGCTTTTGTTCCCTCTCTGTGTGTATGTGTATGTGTGTGTGTGTGTGTGTATACACGTGCTCATGAGCATATGAGTGTGTTCATTTAGGTCCCAAGAAACCTTGACTTTGAAGAGAAATAAATGATGTCCTTGTGACTTTCTCTCAAACATGGAAATATGTAACACAATTAATTTGGTTATTTTTCCCATAATTACCATTAGCTAACCCTGAATTCCAATTTCACAATGTCAGCTGCAAACTATTAACCATGTTACAGTGTTTTTCCCTTTAAAATAGTGTGGTAAATTATTTTCACCCTAAGATATTTATGATATAATATACGTGTTCTTTTAAGTGCTTTGGCAAAGTTAATTTTTTATTTTGGAGCATTAACATCTACTTCATTACTAATGTTATAATCTTTTAGCCTAGTGGTATTTTCAGTACCTACATTCTGTATAAATACTAAACTTCGGCTGAGAAATCATATAACACCTTAAGTTTATATTGTGATTTATAGTTTTAGTGTATGTTTTCTGCACATTTTCTTTTTGTCTGTTGCCAAACAAAAACACGTATCATTATGCCATTTTATGTGTGTGGAACCTGGCTTCAGGGGAATGATGTGTCTTGATCAAGGTCATGAAGCCAGTGAAAAGCAGAAACATAGCTTGTCCTTGGATTCCAGTTTCTAGAGGTTTCAGAAGACTTCTTACATTTCTTATTTTCCCTAGAAGCCCCAGAATAAGGATACTTCACTATCCATACCTGAGTTTCTCTAGGCTCTACAATCCCTATCCTCATGTTTTTTTATGATGTTGGGAACTGCCACCTCTAATGCCAGGGCCACCACTGGATATATTGCATTCCCCATAAAGCCAAACTTGGTTAGACCTGCTCCTTTTTTTTTTTTTTTTTTTTTCCAGCTCAAATCAATCAGCAAGTACTTTTTTTTAAATAGTAATTTTTTATTTTATTTTATTTTATTATTTTATTTTATTTTTATTTTATTTTATTATGTTATGTTAATCACTATACATTACATCATTAGTTTTTGATGTAGTGATACATGATTCATTGTTTGTGTATAACACCCAGTGCTCCATTCAATACATGGCTCTTTAATACCCCAAACCAGGCTAACCCATGCCCCCACCTACTCCCCTCTAGAACCCTCAGTTTGTTTCTCAGAGTCCATAGTCTGTCATGGTTTGTCTACCCTCCAGTTGCCTCCCTTCATTTTTCCCTTCCTGCTATCTTCCTTTTTTTTTTTTTTTAACATATAATGTATTATTTGTTTCAGAGGTACAGATCTGTGATTCAACAGTCTTACACAATTCACAGCGCTCACCATAGCACATACCCTCCCCAGTGTCTATCACCCAGCCACCCCATCCCTCCCAACCCCCACTGCTCCAGCAACCCTCAGTTTGTTTCCTGAGATTAAGAATTCTTAATATCAGTGAGATCATATGATACATGTCTTTCTCTGATTGACTTATTTCACTCAGCATAATACCCTCCAGTTCCATCCATGTCGCTGCAAATGGCAAGATTTCATTCCTTTTGATGGCTGCATAATATTCCATTGTGTGTGTATACCACATCTTCTTTATCCACTCATCTGTCGATGGACATCTTGGCTCTTTCCACAGTTTGGCTATTGTGCACATTGCTGCTATAAACATCAGGGTGCATGTACCACTCTGAATCACTACATTTATATCTTTGGGGTAAATACCCAGTAGTGCAATTGCTGGGTCGTACGGTAGCTCTATTTTCAACTTTTTGAGGAAACTCCATACTATTTTCCAGAGTGGCTGCACCAGCTTGCATTCTCACCAACAGTGTAGGAGGGTTCCCCTTTCTCCGCATCCCCGCCAACATCTGTCATTTCCTGACTTGTTCATTTTAGCCATTCTGACTGGTGTGAGGTGGTGTCTCATTGAGGCTTTGATTTGGATTTCCCTGATGCCGAGCAATGTTGAGCACTTATTCATGTGTCTACTAGCCATTTGGATGTCTTCTTTGGAAAAATGTCTGTTCATGTCCTCTGCCCATTTCTGGATTGGATTATTTGTTCTTTGGGTGTTGAGTTTGATAAATACTTTATAGATTTTGGATACTAGCCTTTTATCTGATACCATTTGCAAATATCTTCTCCCATTCTGATGGTTGTCTTTTGGTTTTGTTAACTGTTTCTTTTGCTGTGCAGAAGATTTTTCTTGATGAGTCCCAGTAGTTCATTTTTGCCCTCGCTTCCCTTGCCTTTGGCGATGTTTCTAGGAAGAAGTTGCTGCGGCTGAGGTCGAAGAGGAAGCTGCCTGTATTTTCCTTTAGGATTTTGATGGACTCCTGTCTCACATTTAGGTCTTTCAACCATTTTGAGTCTATTTTTGTGTGTGGTGTAAAGAAATGGTCCCGTTTCATTCTTCTGCATGTGGCTGTCCAATTTTCCCAACACCATTTGTTGAAAAGACTGTCTTTTGTCCATTGGACATTCTTTCCTGCTTTGTTGAAGATGAGTTGACCGTAGAGTTGGGGGTCCATTTCTGGGCTCTCTATTCTGTTCCATTATCTATGTGTCTGTTTTTGTGCCAGTACCATACTGTCTTGATGATGACAGCTTTGTAATAGAGCTGGAAGTCCAGAATTGTGATGCCACCAGATTTGCTTTTCTTTTTCAACTATCCTCTGGCTATTCAGCGTCTTTTCTGGTTCCATACAAATTTTAGGATTATTTGTTCCATTTCTTTGAAAAAAGTGGATGGTATTTTGATGGGGATTGCATTGAATGTGTAGATTGCTCTAGGTAGCATTGACATCTTCACAATATTTGTTCTTCTAATCCATGAGCATGGAACGTTTTTCCATTTCTTTGTGTCTTCCTCTATTTCTTTCATGAGTATTTTATACTTTTCTGAGTATAGATCCTTTGCCTCTTTGTTTAGATTTATTCCTAGGTATCTTATGGTTTTGGGTGCAATTGTAAATGGGATCGACTCCTTAATATCTCTTTCTTCTGTCTTGATGGTGGTGTATAAGAATGCCACTGATTTCTGTGCGTTGATTTTATATCTTGCCACTTTACTGAATTCCTGTATGAGTTCTAGCAGTTTTGGGGTGGAGTCTTTTGGGTTTTCCACATAAAGTATCATATCTGCAAACAGTGAGAGTTTGACTTCTTCTTTGCCAATTCGGATGGCTTTGGTTTCCTTTTTTTCTGATTGCTGTGGCTAGGACTTCTAATACTATGTTGAATAGCAGTGGTGATAGTGGACATCCCTGCCGCGTTCCTGACCTTAGGGGGGAAGCTCTCAGTTTTTCCCCATTGAGAATGATATTTGCTGTGGGTTTTTCATAGATGGCTTTTATGATATTGAGGTATGTACCCTCTATCCCCATCCTCTTAAGAGTTTTGATTAAGAAAGGATACTGTGCTTTGTCAAATGCTTTTTCTGCATCTATTGAGAGGATCATATGATTCTTGTTATTTCTTTTGTTATTGTATTGTATCACATCGATTGATTTGCAGATGTTGAACCAACCTTGCAGCCCAGGGATAAATCCCACTTGGTCATGGTGAATAATCCTTTTACTGTACTGTTGGATCCTATTGGCTAATATTTTGGTGAGAATTTTTGCATCCATGTTCATCAAGGATATTGGTCTGTAATTCTCCTTTTTGATGGTGTCTTGGTCTGGTTTTGGGATCAAGGTAATACTGGCCTCATAAAACGAGTTTGGAAGTTTTGCTTCCATTTCTATTTTTTGGAACAGTTTCAGAAGAATAGGTATTAATTCTTCTTTAAATGTTTGGTAGAATTCCCCTGGGAAGCCATCTGGCCCTGCGATTTTGTTTGTTGGGAGATTTTTGATGACTGCTTCAATTTCCTTAGTGGTTAGAGGTCTGTTCAAGTTTTCTATTTCTTCATGGTTCAGTTTTGGTAGTTGATACATCTCTAGGAATGCATCCATTTCTTCCATATACTTGCTGGCATATAGTTGCTCATAATATGTTCTTATAATTGTTTGTATTTCTTCGGTGTTGGTTGTGATCTCTCCTCTTTCATTCATGATTTTCTATATTTGATTCCTTTCTCTTTTCTTTTTGATAATTCTGGCCAGGGGTTTATCAATCTTGTTAATTCTTTCAAAGAACCAGCTCCTAGTTTTGTTGATCTGTTCTACTGTTTTTTGGTTTCCATTTCATTGATTTCTGTTCTGATCTTTATTATTTCTCTTCTCCTGCTGGGTTTAGGCTTCATTTGCTGTTCTTTCTCCAGCTCCTTTAGGTGTAGGGTTAGGTTGTTTATTTGAGATCTTTATGTTCCTTGAGAAAAGCTTGTATTGCTATATACTTTCTGCTTAGGACTGCCTTTGCTGCATCCCAAAGATTTTGAACAGTTGTGTTTTCATTTTCATTTGTTTCCATGAATTTTTTAAATTTTTCTTTAATTTCCTGGTTGACCCATTCATTCTTTAGTAGGATGCTCTTTAGCCTCCATGTATTTGAGTTCTTTCTGACTTTCCTCTTGTGATTGAGTTCTAGTTTCAAAGCATTGTGGTCCGAAAATAGGCAGGGAATGATCCCAATCTTTTGGTACCGGTTGAGACCTGATTTGTGACCTAGGATGTGATCTATTCTCTAGAATGTTCCATGGGCACAAGAGAAGAATGTGTATTCTGTTGCTTTGGGATGGAATGTTCTGAATATATCTGTGAAGTCCATTTGGTCCAGTGTGTCATTTACAGTCTTTATTTCCTTGTTGATCTTTTGCTTAGATGATCTGTCCATTTCAGTGTGAGGGGGGTGTTAAAGTCCCCCACTATTATTGTATTGTTGTCGATGTGTTTCTTTGAGCTTGTTATTAATTGGCTTATATAATTGGCTGCTCCCATGTTAGGGACAGAGATATTTACAATTGTTAGATCTTCTTGTTGGATAGACCCTTTAAGTAGGATATAGTGTCCTTCCTCATCTCTTATTATAGTCTTTGGTTTAAAATCTAATTTGTCTGATATGAGGATTGTCACCCCAGCTTTCTTTTTGTGTCCATTAGCATGGTAAATGGTTTTCCACCCCCTCACTTTCCATCTGGGGGTGTCTTTGGGTCTTAAATGAGTCTCTTGCAGACAGCATATCGATGGGTCTTGTTTTTTTTTATCCAATCTGATAGCCTGTGTCTTTTGATTGGGACATTTAGCCCATTTACATTCTGGGTAACTATTGAAAGATAGGAATTTAGTGCCATTGTATTGCCTGTAAGGTGACTGTTACTGTATATTGTCTGTGTTCCTTTCTGTTCAGTGTTACTTTTAGGTTCTCTCTTTACTTAGAGGACCCCTTTCAATATTTCTTGTAGGGCTGGTTTTGTGTTTGCAAATTCCTTTAGTTTTTGTTTGTCCTGGAAGCTTTTGATCTCTCCGTCTATTTTCAGTGACAGCCTAGCTGGATATAGTATTCTTGGCTGCATATTTTTCTCATTTAGTGCTCTGAATCTATCCTGCCAGTCCTTTCTGGCCTGCCAGGTCTCTGTGGATAGGTCTGTTGCCAATCTAATGTTTCTACCATTGTAGGTTACATATCTCTCTTCCCAAGCTGCTGTCAGGATTTTCTCTTTGTCTGTGAGACTTGTAAATTTTACTATTAGATGTCGGAGTGTTGACCTATTTTTATTGATTTTGAGGGGGGTTCTCTGTGCCTCCTGGATTTTGATACCTGTTTCCTTCCCCAAATTAGGGAAGTTCTCTGCTATAATTTGCTGCAATATACCTTCTAACCCCTCTCTCTTTCTTCTTCTTCTGGGATCCCAGTTATTCTAATATTGTGTCATCTTATGGTATCACTTATCTCTCGAATTCTGCCCTTGTGATCCAGTAGTTGTTTATCTCTCTTTTTCTCAGCTTCTTTATTTTCCATCATTTGGTCTTCTTTATCACTAATTCCCTCTTCTGCCTCATTTATCCTAGCAGTTAGAGCCTCCATTTTTTACTGCACGTCATTAATAGCCTTTTTGATTTTGACTTGGTTAGATTTTAGTTCTTTTCTTTCTCCAAAAAGGGTTTCTCTAATATCTTCCATGCTTTTTTCAAACCCAGCTAGTTTCTTTAAAATCATCATTCTGAACTCTAGTTCTGACATCTTACTAATGTCCATATTGATTAGGTCCCTGGTAGTCGGTACTGCCTCTTGTTCTTTTTTTTGAGGTGATTTTTTTCCATCTTGTCATTTTGTCCAGAGGAGAATAGATGAATGAGAGAACAAAATGCTTACTGGGTAACCACTACCCCAGAAAAATATACACTAAACAAATCAGAAGAGACCTGCAACCGGTGGAAAAGAAAGGGAAAGAAAGATAAAAGAAAAAAAGAAAAAGAAAAAGAGAAAAAAAAACAGAATATGATCAAATATGATCAGGCTGGTGCATAGATCAGTGCCATACTCTAGATTTTGGGTGTATTTTGATTGGTTAGAAGAAAGTGCCTCCCAAAATTTTAAAGAAAGGACAACTTATATATGTACGAAAATAAGGGTTAATATGATGAAGGGATGGAATATGACTGTAAAGATGAAATTTATAAAAGATTTTATAAAAGGAATTGATAAGAAGTTGGTTGAAAAAAGACAGAAGAGTTATTTAAAAAAACGGAGGGGAGAGAATGTGATCAGGCAGGAGACTAGAACAAAGCCATACACTAGAGATTTAGGGTGTATTTTGGTCTGTTAGAAGAAACTGTATCCCAAGATTTTAAAGAGAGAATAACTTATATATATATACCAAGAATAAGGTTAACTAGTATGAAGGGATAGAATATGACTCTAAAAATGAAGAATAAAAAAGATTTTTTAAAAAAGGGATTGATAAGATGTTGGTTGAAAAGGGGAAAAAGAAAAATTTTTAAAAAAAGAAAAGAAAAAGAATAAAAAGAAAATTTAAAAAATTAACTTTGAAAGACTAAAGAATCATGGGAAAAGAGCCATGAATCCTATGTGCAGTATTCCCCTATTGCTGGTGTTCTGCCATTCTCATTGATCAGTAAACTTGGTCTTGGCTGGCTGTTCTTGCTGATCTTCTGGGGGAGGGGCCTGTTGCTGTGGTTCCCAAATGTCTGCTGGAGGTGGAATTGCCCTGCCCTTGCTGGGTCCGGGCTAAGTAATCTGCTCGGGTTTGTTCTCGGGAGCTTTTGTTCCCTGCAAGCTTTCCGTACAGCTTTGGAGGACGAGAGTGAAATGACGGCCTCCCAACCTCTGCCCCAGAGGAGCCAAGAACTTGGGGCCCCACTCCTCAGTGCACCCCCAGAGAAAAGCAGTCAGTCACTCCCGTCTCCCCTTTCTCTGGCTGCACTCCGAGCTCACCTGGCCTGTGACCGAGCATTGCTATCCCTGGCACATGACCCCGTGTGGAGTCTCCAAACCCAACAGATTCCTGCGGTGCACTCCTGTGCCACTCCCCCTGGGGGGAGGAAGGGGAATCTCTCCAGATCTGCCACTCGTTGGGTCCCTGCTAGAGGAGCAGTGGCCCGACTGTGCCACGGATCACAGTTTATGGCAACCCCGAGCTGAGAGCCCACTCCTCAGCTCTGTCTCTGCAGCCAGCTTCCCTGCTCTGATACCTGGGAGCTCTGCCACACTCAGGCACCCCTGGTCTTTCTGTGACCCTGAGGGTCCTGAGACCACACTGTCCCAGCGAGGGTTCTACCCTCTTCTTAGCCACTGTAGCAATGTCCCTCAGTGGAGCAGACTTCTAGAAGTTCCAATTTTGTGCTCCGAGGCTCTATCACTTGCCAGTAGTGGCTACGGAGGCCCCCTCCCCCCGCGATTTATATTCCCAAATATTGCCTCAGATTTACTTCTCCGCACATCCTATGTTCTAGAAAGTGGTCGCTTTTCTGTTCAGAGAGTTGCTGCTATTCTCTTCTTCGATCTCCTGTTGAGTTCGTATGTGTTCAGATGGTTTGATCCCTATCCAGCTGAATTTCTGGGACCAGATGAAATTTAGGTCTCCTTCTCCTCCACCATCTTGCTCCTCCCAGCAGGTACTTTTTAAGCATCTATCAGCTTCACATTGTGAAGGACACATTTAAGTAAACATGACCCAGCGACTGACATTTAAAAAACAGATAATGAAGAAACAAAATTAGCATGTATGAAACAATGATGAATATGCCAACACCATGAGACTTGCACAATTTTAGACTATATCAAAAGGCAGAGGAAACTAATTGAGACACAGATACAGAAGGACTTCTCCAAAGTTACACAGAAAACAGGCTGGACAGTGATTCAGGCACCAACCTTTTGCCACAGATATGCCTTAGCCCATACACTGGAGAAAAGTGATGTGGGATTTCAGGGGGGAAAAAAAAGACAGCTTACCACAAAGCCTCTTCAAGATAAGGGCTGCTTTAGAAAGACGGAATGGTGTTTAGTTCACATGGAAAAAATATAAATAAAGGCACCAATGTGGAGATGGGCATGGAGACTTCTCAGGAGAGGGAAAATGTACCTACTTATTAAGGACCTGTGATGTGCCAAACACTGAGATTCCCGTTTTACAAACACCATTTCATGTTATCTTCACAACATATGTGAAAACAGGATATTGATGAGGTATATTTCATATCCATGCTTTCTAGTGTACTTGGTGGAACTTTTTTCATTTATTTATTTAAAAGATTTTATTTATTTATTTGAGAGAGAGAGAGAATGCACAAGTAGGGGAAGTGGCAGACAGAGGGAGAGGGAGAAGCAGGCTCCCCGCTGAGCAGGGAGCCTGGTGCAGGGCTCAATCCCAGGACTCCGGGATCATGACCTGAGCCGAAGGCAGATGCTCAACTGACTGAGCCACCCAGGTGCCCCCCCCTTTTTAAAGATTTTATTTATTTGACAGAGAGAGCACAAGCAGGGGGAACTTTAAATTTTGTACAATAAAGAAAATTGCTTAGTGTTAAGAGCCCATTGTCCCCTTGTGAATGTTCTTTAGTAGCTGCTGTGAAATCAGAGGATTTTTCCTCTTCCATTTTCTTTCAATAAATATATACCAGACACTTTGCAATCAGAAAAGAAAAAAATGTAAAAGATATAGTTTTTGCCTGGGAAAACATAAGAGTCTAGCAGGAAACAAAAAGAACACAAATAACTACTATAGAATAAGAATGGGACCAGAGAAGAGTCAATAATTAGCACAAAATGAGAGCCTTCTACATACCACATACTATTAGACATACATTATCTGCATGCATTATCTCATTTATCTTCCAAGAACCACCCAAGAAGGCCATTACTATGCCCATGTTAAGAAAGAGTAATAAAAGTGAGAGTAATTCAGAAAATTGCTCTTAGTCACACAGCTACATAAACAGTTAATTTTCAAGCCATATCTGACTGACCCAGAGCTCATGTTCTTCACAGACTAGATGCCCAATAAAAGGTAGCAGCTACTATGGTGTTCTCATTGTTTGGGATTTTTGTTTAACTATTATACTACACATACACTTCTCTGAGAGCGAATCAGAGAGTACCATCCAACCACACGAATTTAATTAATCTCTGTGATTTTCTTAAATAAAATGATTTTGCATTGCTTCTCAGATTCTAATTTCTTACCACGTACTTAGTCTTTTTAATTCTAAGTAAAAAGACAGACCTGGGGCACCTGGCTCGCTCAGTTAGTAGAGCATCCAACTCTTGATTTGGGGGTCATGAGTTCAAACCCCACGTTGGGTGTAGAGATTACTTAAAAAAAAAAAAAAAAGAAAAGAAAAAGAATGAAAGACCTGTTTTAAGTACTGTCTATATCTAGCTGTAGAAGAAAGCCAGAGAATAGCAGCACCAACCTAATTCTGCAGGCTGAATCATACAAATCTTTAAGTGACAGGTTCGTTGGAGGTGGGAACTCTGCCCGCACTTGGGTACCTCATGTTTTTTTTGCAGCTTTTCTGTGACTTGAGAGTGACTTCCTAGAGTTGAGGTATTAATAGAGCTCTGTTCATTCTGGTTTGCCAAAGATAACCCATTTTTGTTCCAAAAATACATAGGAGTGAAGTTCATGAATGCCGCCTTTAAATCAAATCATTATAAAAAACAAAGAATTTGATCTCATGTAAGATATATTTAATTAATCAGAAGAATGCTTCTGCCTACACATCAACACAGTGGCTCATATTCAAATGAATTTCTGAATCAGATAATGACAGGTACATATTTTGTGAATATTGATATTCTCTCACAAATAGATCTTTCTTTTTGATTAAAAGGCTCATGTGCCTTTTCACTAAGTGGATGATTTGTTACACTCCTTTTAGCAGGTTTAGATGGGTTCTAATTTAATCTTCCTTTCCTGGAAACATGAGTCAGTACCACACAGCGAGGGAACTTCTGGTAGCTGGCAGCAAGGAGTGGTGAAATAGGAGATGCTTTGTTTTTCAACAGATCTGGGAACAAATATCTTAGCATTGTTCCTCATTATTTTGTGTGACTTTGTTGAAGTCATGAAAACTCTTTGAGTCTCACTTCACTCCCAGGTTAAATTATTTAGTTTGAGGATTAAATGATGACCAGTTTATCTATTTTATTACCATTAGCCACTCAAGACCCAGGATATGCTTTAATATATACAGGTTTTACAATAATAATTTTTTATACTTAAAATTCTCAATATGGATTGATACAGTTTGGGGAGGGAAGTTAATTGGACAGTATATATCAACTTTGTCAATGTGTATTTCATTACTCAGAAATTCCGATTTGAAGAATTTAGCATACAGACACCCATAAGCATAGAGCTGTATATTTAAGATTGAATAATTATTTAAAATGGAAAATAGAAAGGGCCAAATTGAAACAGGATTTATTGTGGGAGGGACTTGGCAACTTATAGTTCAGCTATTAATTGAATACTTTCCAACCTTTAGAAAGAATCAAATAAAACTATGTAAACTGACTTGGAGAGAAATCTCTGGCCTGTTGATACGTAAAAAAACCAAAAAGCAAGTTACAGAACAATATGTTATGATGATCCTGACTTAGTACAAAAATCACCAGTTGGTAACAACAGTTTTATCATGGGCATGTGGGTCTTGTTTTGGGAAAATAGAATTGCAGATTTCTACCTTACTTTATACAACTTTCTACTTTTATAATTTTGACAATAATCATTACTTTTGTAATAAAGATTAAAGTTAAAAAGCTGTATGCTCCAGAAATCACATTTCAAGATATTACCCAACTGATTTGAAAACTTAAACCTGCCTGCAAATGCCTGTAGCAGTTTTATTCATAGTCACCAAAAACTGGAAGCAATCAGGATGTCCTTCAGTAAAACAATGAGATTACAGTCTATGGTATATCCATACAGTTGAATATTATTCAATTATAAAACTAAATGAGCTACCAAGCCATGAAAAGACATGGATGAAAGTAAGAAAGTACTGAAGGTAAAAATAAATGAAAAAAAAAACCAGTAATGATGGAGGTAGGTCGGAGGAAGATAGGAGCCAACTAAAAGAGCTCTGAACAATTTGAGCAACAAAATAAAATAGAAATATATTACAACTCAAAGTATAAAATAAATATCAGTGAATCCATATTCACATAAATAAATTATTGAATAAATCAGTAAATGAGGGAGGAGAGACAAATCTCCCATACCAAAAATTCCAAATAATTTATTTTGATATTCCTACATTAAGGAGGTAGGGCATAATTTCTCACACCAGAAGTATGACCTGTCCATAGTGACTTCCTTCCACAGAACAATATGGAAAGTGATTTTTTTTAGAGTAACTTTTTGTTGGTGAAATCTGGCAAACACTACCTCAACCAGATGATCAAGGTCAATATGAAGAATGATAAATCATGTTGATATTATGTATACTTGATATGATGTGATGAAATGGCACTTTACCTCTGTGATCTTCCTTCCAAAACCCATAATGCCATTCTAATGATAAGGAAAAAAATCAAACAAATTCTAACTGATGACCATCTTATAAAATACCTGACCAGTACTCTTGTAAACTATGAAGGTATTCAAAAACAAGGAAGGCTGAGGAACTTTACAGCTAAGAGGAGCCCAAAGAGACGTGACAAGTAAATGTAATATGGAATCCTGGATGGAATTCCAAAACAGAGAATATTAGGTTAGAATTAAGAAAATCTGTATAAAGTATGGACTTTAGTTAATAATGTATTAATCATCAAGTATAGCATATGTGAAAAAGTACACATGTGCTTTGATATTTTCTGGTTATAAGAACCATTTTCCCCCAGTAAAACCTTTTCAAAAAGAAATGTAGTGTGCAATGTATCTGCAACTGGATTCTATTGAGTGAATTTATTTTTATTGGAAGGGGGGAGGAGCAGAGGGAGAAGGACAAGCAGACTCTGCACTGAGCACAGAGCCTGATGTGATCTTGATCCCATGACCCTGAGATGATGATCTGAGCTGAGATCAAGAGTCGGACACTTAACTGACTGAGTCACCCGCGTGCCCCTATTGGGTGAATTTAAAGGAGACTCAAATAAATGGACAATCTTACATGTTTCTGGATAAGAAGATACACATAATTTAGACTTCACTTTTTCCTTTATTTATATATAATAGATATATAAATATATAACACGTATGTTATATAATATATAATTAAAAATATATATAATATACTTCCATTAACAATATGAACAAGAATGTATTTTGGAATGAAATAAGCTATTCTATAATTTGTAGTAATAAATAATTAAGAAAGGATAAGTAAGATGATTATATAAAAAAAATAAAGTTGAGAGAAACTGACCTTTCTAGAAAGAAACTGACCTTTCTAGAAATTTAAACAAATTATAAAACCATAAAAGTTAAAACAGTGTGTTACTGGCACATGGACTAACATATCAAGACAACAATATAGACAACGTAGCATTACATTTTTATCACATTAACTTCCTTTAAATTTGTAAAGAACTTTTCCATATCAGTATACAAAAATGAATTGTCCATTTAAAAAAGAGCAAATTATGCATATAAATAATTTACAAAAGTAGAAATGCAAATGGATTTCTTTTTTTAATTTAAAATCAATTAACATACAGTGTCTTATTATTTTCAGAGGTAGAGTATGATTCATCGGTTGCATATAACATGCAGTGCTCATTACATCAGGTGTCCTCCTTAATGCCCATCACCCAATTACCTCATCCCCCTCCCACCTCCCCTCCAACAACCTCAGTTTCTTTCTCATAGTTAAGAATCGTTTATGGGGGGCACCTAGGTGGCTCAGTTGGTTAAGCGGCTGCCTTCGGCTCAGGTCTTGATCCCAGAGTCCTGGGACTGAGTCCTGCATTGGGCTCCCTGCTCAGCAGGGAGCCTGCTTTTTCCTCTCCCTCTGCCTGCTGCTCTGCCTCCTTGTGCTCTCTCTCTCTCTGTCAAATAAATAAATAAAATCTTTAAAAAAAAAAAAGAATCGTTTATGGTTTGTCTCCCTCTCTGATTTTTTCTTATTTTTATTTTCCCTCCCTTCCATTATGATCCTCTCTTTTGTTTCTTAAATTCCACATATGAATGAGATCATATATTTATCTTTCTCTGACTGACTTATTTTGCTTAGCATAATAACTTCTAGTTCCATCCACGTTGTTGCAAATGGCAAGAATTCATTCTTTTTGATGGCAGAGTAATATTCGTGTGTGTGTGTGTGTGTGTGTGTGTGTATACATACATACATATATATACACACCGCATTTCTTTATCCATTCATCTGTCGATGGACATCTAGGCTCTCTCCATATTTTGGCTATTGTGGATGTTGCTGCTATAAACATTGGGGTGTATGTGTCCCTTTGGATCACTATGTTTGTATCCTTTGGATAAATACATAGTAGTGCAATTACTGGGTCGTAGGGTAGTTCTATTTTTAACTTTTTGAGGAACCTCCATACTGTTTTCCAGAGTGGCTGCACCAGCTTGCATTCCCACCAACAGTGTAGGAGGGTTCCCCTTTCTCCACATCCTCGCCAACATCTGTTGTTTCCTGACTTGTTAATTTTAGCCATTCTGACTGGTGTGAGGTGGTATCTCATTGTGGTTTTGATTTATATTTCCCTGAAGCCGAGTGATGTTGAGCATTTTTTCATGTGCCTGTTGGCCATTTCTAGGTCTTATTTGGAGAAATGTCTGTCCATGTCTTCTGCCCATTTCTTGACTGGATTTTTTTTGTTTTTTGTGTGTTGAGTTTGATAAGTTCTTTATAGATTTTGGATACTAGCCCTTTATCTGATAAGACATTTGCAAATATCTTCTCCCATTTTGTTGGTTGTCTTTAGTTTTGTCAGTTGTTTCCTTTGCTGTGCTAAAGCTTTTTATCTTAATGAAGTCCCAGTAGTTGATTTTGCTTTTATTCTCTTGCCTTTGAAGATGTGTGTAGCAAGAAGTTGCTGTAGCCGAGGTTTAAGAGGTTGCTGCCTGTGTTCTCCTCTAGGATTTTGATGGATTCCCGTCTCACATTTAGGTCTTTCATCCATTTTGAGTTTATCTTTGTGTATGGTGTAAGGAAATGGTCCAGTTTCATTCTTCTGCATGTGGCTGCTCAATTTTCCCAGCACCACTTATTGAAAAGACTGTCTTTTTTCCACTGCATATTCTTTCCTGCTTTGTCAAAGATTGATTGACCATAGAATTGAGAGTCCATTTCTGGGTTTTTGTGTGAGTACTATACTGTCTTGGCTACAGCTTTGGCATACAGCTTGATCCGGAATTGTGATGCCCCCAGCTTTGGTTTTCTTTTTCAACATTCCTTGGCTACTCAGCATCTTTTCTGGTTCCATAAATTTTAGGATGGTTAGTTCCCGCTCTGTGAAAAATGTTGATTGTATTTTGATAGGGGTTGCATTGAATGTGTAGATTGCTTTGGGTAGCATGGGCATTTTAACAATATTTGTTCTCCAGTCCATAGCATGGAATGTTTTTCCATTTCTCTGTGTCTTCCTCAATTTCTTTCATGAGTGTTTTATAGTTTTCAGAGTACAGATCCTTTACCTAATTGGTTAGGTTTATTCCTAGTTATCTTATGGTTTGGGTGTAATTGTAAATGGGATTGGTTCTTTGATTTCCCTTTCTTCTGCCTCATTGTTAGTGTATGGAAATGCAACTGATTTCTGTGCACTGATTTTGTATCCTGCCACTTTGTTGAATTCCTGTATGGGTTGTAGCAATTTTGGGGTGGAGTCTTTTGGGTTTTCCATATGATGTATCATATCATCTGCAGAGAGTGAGAGTTTGACTTCTTCTTTGCTGATTTGGATGCCTTTTATTTCTTTTTGTTATCTGATTGCTGAGGCTAGGACTTCCAGTACTGTGAACAACAGTGGTGATAGTGGACATCCTTGCCATGTTCCTGACCTTAGGGGAAAAGCTCTCAGTTTTCCCTGTTGAGGATGATATTCACTGTGGGTTTTTAATATATGGCTTTTATGATACTGAGGTATGTTCCTCTATCCCTATACTGCAGAGAGTTTTTATCAAGAAAGGATGCTTATTTTGTCAAATGCTTTTTCTGCATCTATTGAGAGGATCATATGGTTCTTGTCCTTTCTTTTATTAATGTGGTGTATCACACTGATTGATTTACAGCTGTTGAACCACCATTGCAACCCAGGAATACATCCCATTTGCTCTTGGTTAATAATTCTTTTAATGTACTGTTGGATTCGGTTTGCTAGTATTTTGTTGAGAAATATTCCATCCATGTTCATCAGGGATATTAGCCTGTAGTTCTCTTTTTTAGTGGAGTCTTTGGTTTTGGAATCAGGGTAATGCTTTCCTCACAGAATGAATTTGGAAGTTTTCCTTCCATTTCTACTTTTTGGAATAGTTTAAGAAGAATAGGTATTAACTCTTCTTTAAATTTTTGGTAGAATTCCTCTGGGAAGCCATCTGGCCCTGGACTTTTGTTTGTTGGGAGATTTTTGATTACTGATTCAATTTCTTTGCTGGTTATCAGTCTGTTCAAGATTTCTATTTCTTCCTGTTTCAGTTTTGGTAGTTTATATGTTTCTAGGAACTTATCCATTTCTTCCAGATTGTCCAATTTGTTGGCATATAATTTTTCATAATATTCTCTTTTGTGAGAATTACAAATTAAATCACATAGATTGAAAAGTTTGCTAATGCACTGCATTGGTGTGGGATGGGGATACAGCTAAACTTTCTTGTTGAATTATAGATTAATATGACCTTTATGGGGGACAGTTTACTAAATCTATCAAAATTTCCTCTGCACATATACTTTCATCTAGCAAATCTTATTCTAGTAACATTCAACAGATACACTTGCTCATGTCTGAAATGAAATATGATGAAAAAGAATCATCACTGTGTGTTTTAAATGGCAAATATTAGAAACAACCTAATTTTCCATCTAGTGGTGCATTGCAATGCTATGCAGCTATTACAAAGATATATCTGTGTATACTGGTTTCCAAAATATATTGTTCAGTAAAACAATGTAAAATATACAGCAGTGTGTATAGTATGCTATAATTTGGGAAAAGCAAAAACTCACTGTATGTATAGAAGATCCATATAAAAAATGGATAATAGCAATGTTATTTTGGAGAGAGGATATAATGGGGGGCTTAAAAGAGTGTTTGGGTAGTAGACTCAGTTTTAAATTTTGTACCTTGTGCATATGTTATTTATACATAAGTAAACAATGAAGAAAAAATGAGATCAAATATTTTTTTCTTAGTCTGTATTTGCATTATCATCTCAGTAAATACAAGCAAGAAATAAAATGGTGTATTTTATATTATGTGTTTGGGCTTTATGCAACAATCTTAAATAACCTTAAGGCTCTCAGTAAAGAAGAGTTAAAATCTAAAAGTGAGAGGCAAAATCTTAGTCAGTAAAGCTGGGCTTATCATTGCAAAAACAAATATTAAGAGTAGGGTGATGATGTCTTCAACCCTACAGCTAAAGTAATTTCTATGAAGATTTCTAATGCTAGTAACAGGGGATTAACACTGCAGAGGTTTGCAAAGCTTGCAGTTGTAGAAGCCAGGTTAAGTCCGAAACAGTATCTGTAGTTCATCTACCTTGGGTTCTTGCTTCTTTATCATCTATACCAGTATGAGCCACTTGCTCAGACCTTTTTTGTTCTGACCAACCTCACTGGCTTTAGAGACCCTTGGAGAATGTTAGTGCTGGAAGGATCTTCAGAGATGATGTATGTGGTCACAGTCTTTGTAATTCTTTTTTTTTTTTTTTTAAGATTTTATGTATTTACTTGAGAGAGAGAGAGTACGAGAGGGGGGAGGGCCAGAGGGAGAAGCAGACTCCTCACCAAGCAGAGAACCCGATGCGAGACTTGATCCCCAGACTCCAGGATTATGACCTGAGCCGAAGGCAGTTGCTTAACCAACTGAGCCACCCAGGCACCCACAATCTTTGTAATTCTGACAGGGAAACAGATGCTGCAGAAAGGTTAAGGGAGTTTCCTTGGGGCATAGAGGTAGTTAATAGTGGAGCCAGGACTGGTGACCGAGTTTACTGACTCCCAGTTCAGTGCTGCATTTGCCTTATAAATCTTCCTTTTATGGGCTGTCCTTGTGTTCAACAAGAGTCAAAAATACTTTACCAGGAAGTTGAAGTAGTCAACATGCAGGTCCAAAAGCCCTGAGGACTCAGGGCATAGATGTGGATCCATAGCCTCCACTTTATGACTGTTTCTATCCTGTGAGCATTACCTGGTGAGGATGTCTGATCACAAGCGTTTTGAGGAACACTGCTAAGGTAGCCAGAATGCCACATACCAACTGAGAGCAGTGTTACATCACAATTCTTGCTGCTATATCCATATAACATTCCCCCTGGTTGAGCTTCCTGGATGCTTCCAGGAGGTGGAATCCCTTTTAGGATCATTGGCATGTCCTTTAAGAATTCAATTGCAAAGTAATAAGAGGAAAGAAAATTAACACTAATAGGTACTTACCATATGCCATGTTCTATATTTTATGCCTGGAGGTTCAGGGATTAAAAAGATATGATCCCTTCCCTCAAGAAGCCTGGTGCCTATCAAAGGAGACAGTTAAGTAAGTTAATTGATAGAAAGCAATGTCATATATACTATAGAAAATGCATCTTCACCATGTATTGTAAACATTGAATGGTGGCTCTGATTACCTGGGACAGGTAAAGCTAAGTCTAGAAATGGACTCAGTGAATGTTTTATAGAGTAAATGATGAGTGACTAAACAAATATTCCAGACTGATAAGGGGCAAGGAGTAGCATACACAATGGCAAGGGCATTGAGGAAACAAGATCTATTTTAAATTCCCTTTTCATGAGGCTTAAGCTGTTCACTATCAATATTTATTTTTCTTGCTTTGTGTGTAATCTGTTTCTTACAATTTGACAGATCTCAAAGTCCCAGAATAATTCAAAGTTCAGTTGCAATTCTGTTCATAATCAAAATCTGAGTTGTGATTGAGGATGCTGTGAAAAAAAAGATGCATTAGTTCTTTTTGCTTCATGTAACTACTTTGATATATTGCTCTTCCAAAAAAAAGGTGAAACACTTTGTATCTTTACACTTCCAAAAAAAGTTGAGAAGAGTAGGTGAAACACTTTACAAAGAATAAACAGCTATATCCATACATGTGATTATGATGGTGAGGGTGATGATGGTGATAATAGTGATGATGATGATGATGATGATGATGATGATGATGATGATGATGAAAACAAAGGATATCTGTTTTGGTTCATGGCAGAGAGAATTCTCTTACATCTGATCAATTTATTGGTAAGTAAAGACAGCTTCTCTGTGAGCAAAAATCCTGAACAGAGCTGCTGTCAAGAGAAAATGACTTGATACTACCTTGACATATCAGTAGGAACTGAAAAGTAGATAGATGACTTCCACTGGTATCTGAGAGCTGGCAGAAGAGGGATGGGCTGTCTCACTAATAACTCCATTTCTTCTAGCAAAAAACTTCAATAAAAGATAGTATATTTTGAGGTTCTGCATGTGTCCTTAATTATAAATGGAGTCTGGCCTTTTTGAAATAATAGGGGTCAGGAGTCATAAAAGCCAATGAGATTTTGCATATGCTTGTGTGTGAGTGTGTGTACAAGTGTATACTCCTACATCATACCTGCATATACACACATAGATATATATGCAAAGGTATCCACATGTATCAATATGACTTGCTCACAGACTCATATCTAATGTCTTATCTGCAAGTGTCTCTCATACGCTCTTCCATTCTGTGAATTTTTTTTTCTTTCCAAATGACATGGGCATGTTAATTTGGGCCCAGGTGTGTTAGCATCACCCTGGACACTGATGTCATTATATTACTGACACTATTCATAAAGAAACATCAGGAATGACTAACATGTAATATAGCGGATGCTGATTTTAAATGCATGAGTTTATGGCAATTAAACCTGCTGTTTTTGGATGCTTTGACAAAGGACTGGAATTGGAAATAGTTCTCCTCAATTATTTTAATAAAATTATTTCAGTGAGTGAAATTTAAATAATTTGGCTAATATAAAATATTTTTGTCAGAAATTGAAATTGATACCATGCTGCATAATTTAATTTTTTCTTTGCTTGCTGTTTTCTCCTTCATTAGCTACACAGTGATAAGGTATAATAAAGAAGATAGATGGAGTAGTGGACTAGCTATAAAGAAATACACATCCAAGAAATATTGTGGGTGATTGGACTAGACATCCACCTAAATATCAGAATTAGCTGGGAAAATGAGACAGATAATCTTAAGCCTCAGATTTAGTTTTGCACAGAGAGGCATATAGATGGGGGAATTTGAGTTGCAAGGAAAATAAACCCAATAAAATTTGCTCAACTATGAATGAGGGAGATTTGGATTATTATATAAACATGACAAACAATTGCACTGACATTACTAACAAGGAGCAGAGTACAGCTGGGTCTCCTGGGACTGGAACTAGATTATCAGGAACTAATCTCTCTCTCTCTCTCTCTCCACACATGCACATGCACATGCATGCCATTTTTCCCCTTCCTTCCTTTTTATGACATAATAGGAAATTCCCTTCCTCCCTCCCTCCCTTCCTTCCTTCTTCCCTCCCTTCCTTCCTTCCTTCCTTCCTTCCTTCCTTCCTTCCTTCCTTCCTTCCTTCCTTCCTTCCTTCCTTTCTTTTCTGTCAGCTTGTCTGTTGCATTCTCCTTTCTGGAAAGCAGGTTTTCTGCTTACTCTTTGTACCATTTCTCCCATAAATATGGCTTGAATGTGACTATGATTTGTCTTTCATAAACTTTGGTCTCAACACTACATGGATCTTTATCTATAGAATAACATACTACCATGTGGAAAATCTCTCTGTTTTCTGGTTCAGTTTCTCAAGAAGAATCCACTGTGCCCGTGGATTGTCTAGATTTGGTTAAATTCAGATATTACCAATTGTGTTCAGTGAGGTGATGGCTATGAACATGAAAAAAATATGAGTGTATGAGATGTCATGGAATGAATAATTCTTGGGAGGAGACAATTTATCTGGGTTCTAGCTCTGGCTCTGCTCTGGTTCTGCTGTGATCTGATAGTGTGTCCATTTGTCTTTTCTAAGACTTAGCTCATCTTCAAAATAATGTCTTCTTGGAGGATGTCATCAAGAGGATGTAGCTGCTGGTTGGCCCATTCACTGAACCTGGGCAATCAGAGGCTCCTCATCCCCTCCTCTGTCCATGGAATGTACATTCTGCCCACCGTTCCCACAGCTGAGACTGTTTAAGGATGCAACCTTAAGAGAGTAATGTTTTGCTGAGAATGGATAGTACATGTGACTGAACCCATTAAGGCCTCTATGTAAACTTTTAAGATTCTAGTCAACGGGTGCAGATATCTACTTATCTCACGGGCTGCCCAGGACAAGCCTCATAAGATCCCTTGCTTACCACACCGGCCACCTACCATTCTGGAGTGGCCTGTCTCTTTCTTCCATCTCTCATTGGTGGCCCATTTCAGGTTTCACCTGGAAAGCTCCTGAGGTTTCAAACCAACATGTCTATATTATAATATTTTCTAAGTTTCCTCTTAGCTTGAGATTGGTCACATCTGTGATACATGTTGAAGAAAGTCCTCACTGTTGGGCTTGTGACAGAATGTAGAAGGATAAAGGGCGGGGGGGGGAATCAGAAACCACACCAGTGTTTCTAGCTTCATTTCATGAATTTAGAAATCCAAATTTGTATATTAAAAACCAAAACAAAACATGGGTTGTGTTGGGGTCAGTGCAATGTGCAACGCTAAAAAATTTAAACCTAGAGCTGAGATACATGTTTATTTTGTTTAATAAAGGTAATTGCTTATCACAATTTTCAAAAGTATCTGATTTATATGTATCTTTGCAGTAAAGCTGGAGTGAAAAGTTTTTTGTTCTTCTTTTGTCATCGGTTAGAAAAAGTGGTTATGTGTGATTTTTGATCAAGTAGTTAGTTCTGTTATGTTCTGGAAATTAGTTGTGGAATTCAGCAAACCTGATTCCCTGCTGTGTGAAATGGGAAACCAGGAGAAGAAAGATCTGTGAGGAGAATAAGTGAGCTCAGTGCTTTGATGAACAGGAGGCCAGGTGTTAAATTTAACTGCCTCTAGAAAAAAATCAAAATTTTGCTTTTCAGCATTAGTCTCACACTTTCTAATCATGGTGGACCTTTACAGGAGGAAGAAAGGGGATGGTGTCCGTGGCAAAACATTTTAAAGAAACGTGTTCATGGCAGAGATTTTAATTATTATGTTCTCTTTATTAATAGATTTTTAAAACATACAGAATTGAGTATAATATATCAAAAACTCATTTCTATCATTCAGTTTTCTCAGATATTAACATTCACCATATTTACTTCAGATTAGTTTAAGAAGCAAAATAACTGCAGATCAAAGTGGAATTCCCAAGATACCCTCCTTGATCCTGTTTCCTGTTTTTTTCACAAAAATTTAATATCTTAAAATCATTTTGTTCATCATGGAAAGGGAGAGACAATGTTTATGGCCACATATAGTTTCTACATATTCATACATCTATAAACATATACAATATGATATTCCATGTTGCATATTCATAGCTGTCTTTGAATGAATGTTTGCAAAATTTATAGAACTGGTATCAGCTTTTCATTCTAAATCATGTTTATGGGGAATTATCTGTACAGATAAATATTAGCCGCCATGTATTTATTCTTTCTCTTTTTAATGAGTGTTTAAATTGTTTCCATTTTTAAATTATTAACCACATGAATATTCTTGTTTATATCTCCTTGGAGATGTGTGCTAGGGTTTCTTTGTACATCCACAGGTGCAGAGGCTGGTCTAAGGATACACACTCTTCCATTTTACCTCTTACTGACCAACTGCTTTCCAAAGAAATTATATTAATTCATAATCCCATCAGTAATGTTTTTTTTTTTTTTATTTTTTTTTTTAAAAGATTTTATTTATTTATTTGACAGAGAGAGACACAGCGAGAGAGAGAGCACAAGCAGGGGGAGTGGGAGAGGGAGAAGCAGGCTTCCCGCCGAGCAGGGAGCCCGATGCGGGGCTCGATCCCAGGAGCCCGATGCGGGGCTCGATCCCAGGACCCCGGGATCACGACCTGAGCCGAAGGCAGACGCCTAACAACTGAGCCACCCAGGCGCCCCCCCACCAGTAATGTTTATGATATCCTACTTCTTCAGATCTTCACCACTAATTGAAAAGCTCAGAGTTTTAAATTTTGTCAGCATGCTGAATATTAAAAAATATTTCGCCTTGTCTAACTTGCATTTCCCGAATATCAGTGGAATTAAAATATTTTTATGGATTTATTGGGTATTCTTGTTTCTTTTTCTATAAACTGCCTTTTTGTAGAACTTGTTAATTTTCCACTGAATTGTCTATCCTTTTCATTAAGATTTGTAAAGTATTTAAAAAGTTGTTCATGCTTGTTCTTCATTAGTGATTTTCTTCTACCACTTGATTTTTAAATTTTATAGTGTTTCCTCTGGTTCACAGAAATTGTAATGTACTCACATTTATTAATATTTCCATTTACATAACCTGCCATTCAGGAATTCTTTGAAAAATATTTTCCCATCTTAAGGTCATAAAAAATGTCTTATACTTATTTGGTAAATTTTAAATATAAACATTTAAATATTAAAGTAAGTATTTAAACCCATCTGAAATACTTTATGTGAAATGTATGGATTTTTTTCCTCAATAACCAATATAATTGAGCAATCTGAAACTTCCTACTGACTTTTAATGCTACTACTGTCCTAAATTAAATTCATATACAGGTGTTTCTCTCTTTCTGGGTTCATTATTGTAAAATGAAAATTAGAAGTTAATCCTACTACCTGGTTGTTCTTCTAATTTGTACTTTATTTTTCTTTTTTCTTTTTACTTTTTTTTTTTTTTTTTTTTTTTTACTTTCTATATAAATTTGTGACTGGGGCTCTACCAAAAAGTAGAAAAACCTGTTAAAATATTCATTATAATTATGTTAATTTGGAGACACTTCCATCTTTGTGACATTGAATCCTCTCTTCCATAACCATGGTATATATCTCCATTTGTTCATTTCTTGAATTAAATCTTCACATCTTTCAATCAATTTATTGATAGGCATCTCATAGTAATGTTATTTGGTAAATAGGAATTATTATTGTTGCATTGGCTATTATGAGCTAATAAGAATGCTATCATTATTTGAAAAGTGAACTTTTATTGGAAAGACTGGGTAATGGTCTAAATTTTACTAAGTATTATCTTGACATCTTTTGTAGAAATTATATTCTATGCAAGTGGGGATCATTTTGTCTTTTTATTTCCAAGTAATATACATTCCATTTCTTTTTATTTGTCTTATTACTCTGGCTAGGATTTATAGTAACATTTTGTAATTTTAGTATACATTGCTTGGGGTTTTCCATTCAGATATTTATATCACCTGCAGATAGGGGCTATGTTATTTCTTCCTTTCTGCTCTATATGTCTTTTAATTCCTTTTCTTGGCTTATTATGCTGGCTAGTACTTTCATTACTATGTTGAATAGCTGTGGTGAGAGTGGACATCTTTGATTTGTGCTTGATATTAGGGGGTAAGCATTCAGTCTTCTGCAATATGTAAGATGTTAGCTTAAGTATTTTTGAAGATTCTTTTTATCTGTTTGAGGAATGTACCCTATATTCCAAGTATAGAGCTATCCCCCCCACTTAGTTTAGCCTTCATTCTAGATCATGTGGAATTTCAGCTTCTCCAAAGAACTTTTCCTGGTTTCCATAATCTCTGCACTCCTGATATGTTTATCATTATGCAATTTGGCAAATATTGAAGTCTAATGCTTTGCTGTCTTGCTGTTTTATGTGTTGCCTTCCATTTAGTCTGTACCTGACAAATTAAATTAAAATCTGAGAGTGTAATTCAAGAATCAATATTGTTTAAAGCACTCTAGTTGGTACCAATATGCAGCCAAGTCTTAGCACAAAAGTTGTCCTAAAGCAGTGGTTCTCATGCCTTACCATGTGTAAGAATTATTGGGAGGGCTTGATAAAACTGATTTCTGGGTTCACCCTCCAGAGTTTCAGATTTGGTAGAAATCTAGATATGTGAAACCCAACTATTTCCATTTCTAACAAGTTCCCAGGTGTTTCTGATGCTGCAGGTCTGGGGACCATACTTTAGACTAGCGGTCCCAAAGAATCCTAATTCGGCACTAGTGTTCCAGTAGAAAGCATTGAACAGAAAGTACTAACACAGTAAACGTTCATGATGGAGATCCTATGATGATAATTTACACTATAAAAGAAATTAACTTTGCTTGGTGCTTTGCTTTTTACAAAACACTTTCACATCAGATATATATTTTGACACAATCATGTGATTTTAATAGTAATAATATATCCATTTTTTCATAACGGTAAGTTGGAACTCATAAAAGTTGAGAGCATCCCCCAAAGCTGCACAGTAAATAAATTGCAGATTCAGTCTTGAGTCTAGATTGTTTCTTTCACTTAATAGACTTAAATAAATGCTTTTATGAACATCACTGTATTTTACCCATCTTGGAATCTCATGAGATAAGATGGACAGGTATTGATTTCTCCATTTTATAGAAGAAGAAATCGATATATAGAAAGATGACAATCTTGACCCAGCACAAACAGCCCCAAGTTTTAGCTTCAACTGTCGTTACATTTTGAGTTACCATATTTCAGTGGCATACCAAGGTAGAGGGCAGTAGGAGGGACTCACACCTGGTACAAGCGATAGGAGGATGTAATGTCTTTAAATAATTTAACAACAACTTTTAATTTATCTGTTTTTTATTATTACCACCTATTGGAAATTCTATGCAACCGCAGTGTTAAAATGTTCTTCCTGTTAGAGTAAACTGCCCTTACTGTCCCCATGTCATATATGCCACTACTCTGTTTCGTAAGGGGTACTATCTTCAGGAGGAGCCAATAAAAATAAAAGCAGCCCTCACATTGCCCAGTTCTGAAATGTACACATTTCATCTACACAGTTCAGTTAAATAACACCAGCCCCCTAACATCATGGCTCAAACTTCAATTACCACAGTGTATTAACTGAATAATTGCATAACTGCTAGCTTTCCAGTCCACAAGCCACTATGTAAATAACAGATGCTCACATATTCAGTGACCAATCACATCACTCCTTTCAAGGTCTGCCAATGATTGGCCACAGCACATCTGTTATTCAGTTCTACAGATAGCAAAGCATGTGGTTGTATTGCTTCCTCTTGCCCCAGTGATAAACCCACTGAAATTAAAAACAAAAACAAAACAAAACAAAACCATGATTGAAAGGGGAAATTGGCCAACAAAGATGAAAGTGCATCAAAGAAATAAAAAGTGGTAAAGCTGGAAGTGAAATTCAAATCTATTATCAATGGAGGTATAGAAGAAATAGCGACTGTGGGCATGTTCACATTACCACTCTTCTCTATATAGGCAGCAAGAAGAATTGAGTAAATGTGAATTTATCAAAAGAAATGAGAAATATAATAGTAACAAAAAGGATGGAGATATCTCAGAGAAGATATCCTGACAGAAAAAACTTCACCTTAAAGGAACTCTGGGAGATATTTCATGACATTGGAAATGCAAAAGATCAAATTTGGAAGCTTATTCAAACTTAGAAGGAATTATTCACCCTTCTATTATTACAATTCACCAAAGCACAGAAAAGATGCTTACCCCAAATCATAAATTATATGACGAGAAGAAGGCAAGCACTATTCAAATTACCTTTGGTAAGTTTTTTATAAAGAAATAAAACATTATTTCTTAATGTTTTTAATATTTCAAAATGTAATGTACTAAATAACTGTAATTTTTATTTAAACATTTTCTATATATTCGTAATCCACATTAGGAGAGTTTTAAAGTGTTTTGACAAAACTTTTAAGGGTCAGAGAACAATTTTAATTTTTCCCATTGGTTATTAAGACTGTTTTACGTGGTTTCAGCTTGCATGGTTATTTTTATGGTCTCTTAACACTGTACAAAGTGAGAATTGCCTAGGATTAAATAAATGTTGTCAAAGAAAATCTTTATCCTTTGTGAAGGGAGCCAACTCTATTCATGACCGTCATTAATCTCTATCAGTAGGAAGTGGATAGAAAGGATTTAATATCTTATCAGAGCCATCCTATTTTCATTTTATGAGTAATGTGTTGGATTCCTAACACAATTCCATTAGCAAAGAAGGAACCACAGCTTTGCCATTTATTAGTAGAAACAAGTTTTAAACACTTCAAGCCCACAGAAAACTATAGAAAACAGTTCAGGGGCACCTGTGTGGCTCAGTCAGTTAAGCATATGACTCTTGATTTCAGCCCAGGTCATGATCTCATGGGTGGTGGGATAGAGCCCCAAGTCAGGCTCCATGCTCAGCAGGGAGTATGTTTGAAGATTCTCTCCCTCTGCCCCTTCCCCTGCTCACACGCTTCTCTCTCAAATAAATAAATCTTGAGAAAAAAAAAAAAAAGAAAACAGTACAACAAATAACCATCTTAAATACTAACACTGTACCATATTTTTGTCTTATATTATTACACTCGAAGAAGTAAAACAGTATAGCTAGATTGTAGTTGAATCTTCATCTACCCTTCTGCCTTCTTACCCAGACGTAGTCACTACTAACTTTTCACATTTAGAAAATTCTCGGTATGTATTAGATATTAGCATTACTATTGTTATCATTTTTTCTGCTGTATACTCTGGAGAGTTCAATATGGAGAGATGCCTGTCATGCTTCCTGACATTGGGTTGTTCGTTCTCTTGAACTAACCCACAGCTGTTGCCTGAACCAGTGCAGTTATTTCTCACTTTTCTCTTCTCTTCCTATTTTGCAAACCACTGTGGCTAAATGGCTCACTGCAGTCTCAGAAGCAGTCCTGCCCTGAAGCTGACAGTCGCCCTACAGCAGAATAATAGAAAGTGAAGTTCCAGGGTGGGAATCCTGCATTAAAGAGAAAATGATTCTGTATCCTCATTGGAGGTTGGACCCCTTGTCAGCTTGTATATATGTCAGGTGGCTTACCTGCGGCATCATCCCCCATGCCTCCAAAGTGGTGGGAGAGTTTGCTGAATGCATTTGTGTGGCATCAAGGACTATTTGCTCTCTGCTTGTCGCAACGCTGTAGTCGGTTTTAAACAAAAATGAAAGGGGCATCCCCAGGCATTCCTGGCATTGGAAAATTTGCTTCAGCGTCAACACAGCTGGAGGGGCATTTTCAAAATTTCCCTTTCTGAAAGCAAGCCTCCTTGGTTTCCTCCTACAGACTTTATTGGCAGTCTGGGCCCATTCCAACTAATCAATAAATAAAGCCCAGTTAAGCCACATTTATTTCTTGAGCAAATAGCAATCAGTGTATTACTGTGGAAGCTCAGGCCCTGTCCATCACCTGAATCAGTAAACAATGAATGTTGGGGCTTTGAGACTCCATTCTGAAGGGAAAGGCCTGCCTCAAAGGCAGGGAAATGGACACTAGATCACTTAGATTTATATGTTGCTTAATTATCTGGAGAATAAGCTCAACTCTGCATTTCATTTAAAATGTACAGGTACCTACTTCTTTGATGTACTGTTTTTCCCAAGACTTTGTTGTTGTTGTTGTTGTTGTTTATCTTTTAATGATTGTATAGCAATTAATAACTTTAAAGAAAAACATTTGGTAATTACTTACTATCTCAGGCACTTTTGAATATTTTATCTCATGTAATTCTCATACCTCCACTGAATAGAAAAGAACCCAAGTGTACACTTGTAATAAAGTGTGTGTTTATTATCCAGTCCCTGGTTTGTTAAAATGGTTTGTTTACTTGATTTATCCTTTCCACTACACTGCAGTTTCCCTAAGGGCACAGAACAGGTCATGTTCAACTTGTAGTTTTCATAGAACCTTGCTTGGTAGGTGCTCAGTAAATAGTTATTGCTTAAATGGACTAAAGAATTAAGATTAATTGGGAGATTCATCTTAGAAGTAATTATCTTCTTTCCATACTTGTACTCCCTAAAAGTAACAGCACATGATTTTTATTTTGACGGAATGGACTCAGGAGACACTATCACAGAACAGCTGAGTGACCTTGGCCAAGCCATGTTACTTCTTTGGGCTTCACTTCCTTCCTGAGAGGAAGAAAAGATACTTCGTTAACTCCCCTTCTAGTTGTAAATTTCTGTGTAATTTTCTTTGGAAAGAATTGAAATGAGGTGTTTTTCTTTTGTAATTTTATTCTTAAGTATCCTTTTTATTATAATTATTCCATGATATAGATTACTACAGGATCAATTGTAGAGATATAACAGTTATAATAGGTCTGGGGAAGGGATAATTATATCTTCTTTCTGTCAAAGTCCGGAATCCTTTGGCCCCACCTGGCCATTACCAACAAATACAGTAACAGTCATGTAAAAGTTTCTCATGCAGTGATTTCATTAGAAGAACATATAACTGAGAATTAGGTTGTAAATATAGATCCTTCCTGGCAGTTGTAATTTAATAAAGCATAGGTACAATTATTTGTATGTAATTAACCTTCAACCCTAGGTTTTACATCCCATGAGGGCAGGAATTTATCTGTCTTGTTCATCATAGCATGGCTTTTGCAATATTTAATGAATTTATTGTGTGTGTACGTATATACATATATGTGTGTATATATACATAATATGTATATGCATATATACATATAATATGTATGTGTGATATGAATAAATATTCAAGCTCATACATTAACATTTATTCACTTATTTTGGTAGAAGATATTTTCACCCATTCAAATCATGTAATTTGTAGTTTACAGACATGCAATGCTGCTGGGTAGAGTCATGAACCTGTTGCTTCAGGCGCCAGACTTGTGTATCCACAAGACAATGTGCAGCATGAGCTCAACAGCAGGTGAGTGCTCCAAGCTGATGTGGAGCATGACTGCTTATGTCTTTGAGGTACCCTCAGGGGCTTCCCAACAGTGATTTATTATTTTATATCTCCTGGAGCCTGGTTTTCAAGTTAGAGATCAAAAAAAAATTTTTTTTGAAAATTGGGTAAAATTCCATCTGGCCATTTTTTTTCACTTGAAGAAAATAAACAGATAAACATCTCCTATATAAGCATGTTTCTGTCTTTTACTACAACACAGGAAAATGGCAGTAAAATGATAGCATATTTTAAAATCCTTTGGTTTCAATGCAGAGAATAGTTTGGCAAGGGGCATGTCAAAATGTGGAGGGCCTGGAGAGAAGAGGCAAAGGCAGTAAGTGATAAACTCCGGAGCTGATGGTGGCTTGGGTAACAGGGTGTGTAACTGTGAAGTGGAGAGAAGCAGGTACATTTGAGAGATATTAGACTTATAGACTCATTTTACTTGGTGGTATATAAGAAGTGGAGTAAAGCTTCAAAGATGAATTCAGTGTATCTGGCTTGAGACTTATAAAGGCAAATTGAATCCATTCAGATATAAAATTTGATGTATTATATACAAATTTGAATTTATTTGCCCTAATATTTAAATTCTTCATTCTTATTTAATTTTTGTCTACTTCTTAGGGCAAAATCAAAGAGAGGTATTCAAGTTTCTTTCTTTTTTACTTTTTGTTAGTTGGGGGGCAATATTTCTTTTTCTTTTACTTTTATTTATTATAAATAATCTTCTTGCTAGTTAGTAAATTTTTAATATTGTTAAACATGTTGACTTTTTTGTTTATCTCCATTTGCCTAAGAAAAACACATGCTGGGTATTTCTTTGCCTTTTGCTTTTCATCATTTATTTTGAGAATATTTGTGGTTTAATGGAAACATAAGATATTTTTTGTTTTAAAGGATATACTTGATTTTAGTTTACATAGTTATGATTTTTCCTTTTATATTTTTTACTACTTTCTATAAGAAGTATGCTTTCTTTGTATATTTTGTGATGTTTAAATACATTGAGTTAGGTTCCAAGATATCATCATATAATCTATATTCTTTGATTGTCAAGATAAAGCAATAAAATATACATTTTCATTCCTCTTCAAAAATGAGGAATTAGTATATTCCATACTAGTGGTTGTAAACCTAGGCTGGTTGATAGAATCACCTCAGATGCTTTTAAAAATCCCAATGCTCAAGCTAAACTCCATACCAATTCCATCAGAAACTTGAAAGTGGAACCTTGACATCCACATTAACAAAACAAAACAAAACAAACAAAACAAAACACAAAAAACACAATAACAACAAAACCTCCTCAAATGATTCTAGTGTTCTGCTAAGGTTGAACAACAGTGTTCTACTCCTCTTTCTACTCTCTTTTCTTTATGTCCTCCTTTGCTTATTCATCATGCAAATCCAATCCAATCCTGTCGTGTCAGTGACGAACTAGAATAAGTTACATCAAAACTTGGCTTCTTAAAGCAGTCATCTTATTCTATCTCAGGATGCTGTGGGTTAGGAATTTGACAGGGTACAGTAAGAACTTTTATTACACATAGCATTGCAGAGATGACTTGGTGATATTCTACTGGCAGATGGGCTGGTCTGGAAAATTCAAGATGGCTTTCCTCACATGTCAGCATTTTGGCAGTGATGACTAGAAGGCTGGACTCAACTGGGATTATCTAACAAAGCACTAAACTGTGGCTTCTCCAGCATGTTTTGTGTATGTATGTGTGTATAAGTGTTTTTTTTTTTAATTTTATTATGTTATGTTAGTCACCATACAATACATCATTGGTTTTTGATGTGGTGATCCACGATCCATTGTTTTCGTATAACACCCAGTGCTCCATACAGTACATGCCCTCCTTAATACCTATCACTGGGCTAACCCATCCCCCCTCCCCCCTCCCCTCTAAAACCCTGTTTGTTTCTCGGAGTCCATAGTCTCTCATGGTTCATCTCTCCCTCCAATTCCACCCCCCATTTTCCCCTTCCTTCTCCTAATGTCCTCCATGCTATTCCTTATGTTCCACAAATAAGTGAAACCATATGATAATTGACTTTCTCTGCTTGACTTATTTCACTTAGCATAATCTCCTCCAATCCCATCCATGTTGTTGTAAAAGTTGGGTATTCATCCTTTCTGATGGCTGAGTAATATTCCATTGTATATATGGACCACATCTTCTTTATCCATTCATCTGTTGAAGGGCATCTCGGCTCTTTCCAGAGTTTGGCTATTGCGGACATTGCTGCTATGAACATTGGGGTGAATATGGTGCTGGGAAAATTGGACAACCACATGCAGAAGAATGAAACTCGACCATTCTCTAACACCATACACAAAGATAAACTCAAAGTGGATGAAAGACCTCAATGTGAGACAGGAATCCATCAAAATCCTAGAGGAGAACATAGGCAGTAACCTCTTTGACATCGCCCGTAGCAGCTTCTTTCAAGATACATCTCCAAAAGCTAGTGAAACAAAAGCAAAAATGAACTTTTGGGACTTCATCAAGATAAAAAGCTTCTGCACAGCAAAGGAAACAGTCAACAAAACAAAGAGGCAACCCACAGAATGGGAGAAGATATTTGCAAATGACACTACAGGTAAAGGGCTGGTATCCAAGATCTATAAAGAACTTCTCAAACTCAACACCCAAAAAACAAATAATCAAGTCAAAAAGTGGGCAGAAGAAATGAAAAGACACTTCTCTGAAGAAGACATACAAATGGCTAACAGACAATGAAAAAATGTTCATCATCATTAGCCATCAGGGAAATCCAAATCAAAACCACATTGACATACCACCTTACACCAGTTAGAATGGCAAAAATGGACAGGGACAGAAACAATAAATGTTGGAGAGGTTGTGGAGAAAGGGGAACCCTCTTACACTGTTGGTGGGAATGCAAGTTGGTACAGCCACTTTGGAAAACAGTGTGGAGGTTCCTCAAAAATTTAAAAATAGAGCTACCCTATGACCCAGCAATTGCACTACTGGGTATTTACCCCAAAGACACAGATGTAGTGTATAAGTGTTTTGAATAACAACCTTAGAATATTCTTTCTATTCTGTAGCAATTCAAATTTTTGCTACAATTTTATTTTTATTTATTTTTTTTAAGATTTTATTTATTTTATTTGTCAAAGAAAGAGAACACACAAGCAGGGGGGTGGCAGGCAAAGGGAGAAGTAGGCTACCTGCTGAGCAAGGAGCCCAATGCAGGACTCATCTTAGGATCCTGGGATCATGACCCAAGCCTAAGGCAGACGCTTAACCAACTGAGCCACCCAGGCATCCCTTTTGCTACAATTTTAAAATCAAGAGCATAATTTTTATTTTGCAGAGGATACTTCTATTGAAATAAAATAGCTTCAGTTTTTATACTCAGATATTTTTGTTTTAATTTTCTAATTCTAGAAATTTTCTTAAAGTGTGTCCTCGTGATGTGGTGAGTACTGGGTGTTATATGAAACTGATGAATTATTGAACTCGACATCTGAAACTAATGTACTATATGTTGGCTATTTGAATTTAAATAAAAAAATAACGTGTGTCCTCATTATTGCCCCTGTGCTAAATATTCTGATTTCTTTCTCATGAAGTCTTTTTAAAATGTAAACCTTTAATTAAAATATACACAGAATGGCACAAATTACAAGTGCGTTAGCAAGTTGAATTTTCTAAATGTGAATTACCCAAGAGAAAAGGAAATATACACCCATAAAAATATGTTCATAGCAGCTTTATTTGTAATGGCCATTAACTAGGAACTATTCAGAAGTCCATCAACAGGTGACAGTATAAACAAATAATGACATAGTCATACAAGAGAATACTATTCATAAATAAAATGAACAATTTATTGATGTGTGCAACATGAATGAATCTGAAAATAATTACACTGAGTATAAAAAGACAAAAAAGAGGGCGCCTGGGTGGCTCAGTTGGTTAAGCGACTGCCTTCGGCTCAGGTCATGATCCTGGAGTCCCTGGATCGAGTCCCGCATCGGGCTCCCTGCTCGGCAGGGAGCCTGCTTTTCCCTCTGACCCTCCCCCCCTCTCATGTGCTCTCTCTCTCTCATTCTCTCTGTCTCAAATAAATAAATAAAATCTTAAAAAAAAAAAAAGACAAAAAAGAGAGCATGCTGAATGATTATATTTCTATAAAACTCTAGAAAATGTGAATTAATTTTTATAGTGACAGAAAGCAGATCAGTAGATGCTGTATTGGCATGTGGAAGGGAAGGACAGGAAGGAGGAGTATGTTCTGTAACTTGATTGTGGTGATGGCTTCATTGGTCATACATTTGTCAGAACTTATCTAATTGTACAATTTAAATATTTGTATTAATCATATGTCAATTACACCTCAGTAAAGTTATTTTGTTTTAAAATGTACAAAATCTGTATAATGCACATCTAGATGAAGACGCAAAGTACTGCACATATCAGAGAAGCCCTCTCTCATTCCTTTTTCTAGCCACTATCATCCTTCATGTCATCAAGGGTAACCATATCTGGATTTTTAACTCCATGAATTAGGTATGTTCATATTTGAGCTTTATATAAATGAAATTGTACAACATGTGCATTTTTGTCTGCTTTATTTTGCTCAGCATTATGGTTGTGAGAATCATCTATGTGTTGCATTTGTTATTTGTCACTTTGTTTTATTAATAAATAATTTGCATATCAATTATCCTGTTGTTTGACATTTGAGTTGGTTCAGTCTTGGCTCTTATGAATCAGGCTGTTATGAACATTTTACATGACTTTTGCATGTTTTTCTATTGTATACATATCTAGATATGGCATCGGTGATAGTAAGTATATCACATAGTAGGTGTTGTTTCAATATTTAAGAAACTGCTAAACTGTTTTCCAAAGTTTTTGTACCATGTTTATTCCAGTCAACAGTGTCTGAGATTTTGAGGTTCCTTATATTTTTACCAGCACTTGGTCCGGTCAATCTTACTTATTTTAGATATTCTGATAGGTTTGTAGGGTTCTCTCATTAAGGTTTTAATTTTAATTTCCATAATGATTAAAGATATTGAGAATATTTTTATGTGCATATTTGCCATCTGTATATTTTCTTTAGCTAAGTGTCTGTTGAAATCTTTTGGCCATCTTTTCTAGAGTTACCTACTTATTAATAAGTTGCAATAATTCTGTAAATGTTTAAGATATAAGAATTTTATCAATTATGAGGTTTGCAATATTAGTTTCCCTGTTTGTAGCTTGGCTTTTTATTCTCTTAACAATATCAGCTGAAGAGCAGAAGTTCCTGATTTTGGTGAAATTCAATTTATAATTTATTTTCTTATGCGGATCATGTTTATGGTGTCTTATCTAAGAAATCATTGCCTAATCCATGGTTGCAAAGTTTTTCTCTTCTCTTTTACTTTAGAAGTTTTTTAACTTTAATGGGGCACCTGGTGGCTCACTTGGTTAAGCGTCCAACTCTGGATCTCAGCTCAAGTCTTAATCTCAGGGTTGTGAGTTCACTCCCTGTGTGGTGCTTACTTAGAAAAAAAAGATGTTTTTTAGCTTTAGGATATACATTTAGATCTTTAATCCATTTTGAGTTAATTTTGTGTATACTGTGAGGTATGAATTTAGGTTCCTTTTTTGCATGTGATATCCAGTAATTCTGCCACCACTTGTTTAAGAGTATTTTCCACAGAATTAGTTTTGTGTCTTTAACAAAATTAGTTGAGTGTGCATGTGTGTGATTTTAGACTTTTTATTCTGTTCCATTGATCTATTTTTCTATCTGCATGGCAATACACACTGTTTGGATTTTTGTAGTTCTTGATAAGTCTTATAATGGGGTAGTGCAATCCTCCAGCATTATTCCTCTTTTACAAAGTTGTTTTGGATGTTCTAAGTCCTTTGCATTTGCATATAATTTTAGAATCAGTATTTCAATTTTTTTTTAAAGTTTAATTATTTACTTTTTTCTATTTATTTATTTATTTTTTTGATGTAGCGTTCCATGATTCATTGTTTGCGTATAACACCCAGTGCTCCATTCAATACATGCTCTCTTTAATACCCATCACCAGGCTAACCCATCCCCCCACGCCCCTCCCCTCTAGAACCCTCAGTTTGTTTCTCAGAGTCCATAGTCTCTCATGGTTCATCTCCCCCTCCGATTTCCCCCCCTTCATTTTTCCCTTCCTACCATCTTCTTCTTCTTCTTCTTTTTTTTTAACATATAATGTATTATTTGTTTCAGAGGTACAGGTCTGTGATTCATCAGTCTTACACAATTCACAGCGCTCACCATGGCACATACCCTCCCCAATGTCTATCACCCAGCCACCTCATCCCTCCCACCCTATTAAAAAAATCAGCTGGGAGATTGACTGGGAAACCTTTGCATTTATAGATCAATTTGGGGATAATCGATACCATAACAATATTAAGTCTTCCATTCCATGAACACTGTATATCCTTCCACTTATTTAGGTATTCCTTAACTTCACTAATATTTTGTAGTCTCCAGGATACTAGTATGCATACCTTGTGTCACATTTATCCCTAAATATTTCATATTGTTGATGCTCTTATAAATGATATTTTTAAAACGCCAGCTTTTGATTGTTCATTGCTAGTCAGAGAACTATAGTTTATTTTTATAGATTGATCTTGTATCTTGCCGCCTCGTTAAACTCACTTATTAAGCCCACTGGCTTATTTATAGAGCCATAGCATTTTCTATATAGCAAATAAAAACTGCAGATAGAGTTTTACTTCTTCCTTTACAATCTGGATGTTTTTATTTCTTTTTTGTACCTTATTGCACAGACTGTAAACTCTAGTTGAATAGAGATGGTGAGACCAGTCATACTTGCTCTGTTCCTCATGTGGAGCTGGGAGACTCATTCAGTATTTCACCATTAAGTATGCTATTACCTGTGTGCTTTTCATAGATGCCCTTTGTTAGAGGAAATTCTAGCTATCTAGTCTTATGTCACAAATTACAGCAGAATTCTTGGCTTAAAACAATAAGCAGCTAAAATCTCACAGTTTCTGTGGGGTAGGAATCTGGAAGTAGCTTATCTGGGTGGTTCTTGGTCAAAGGCTTACATGAGGTTGCAGTCAAGGTATTTGCTAAGCCTGCACTGATCTTTTATTTCATATTATTTTTATATATTTATAAAATTTAAAATGTTTACTTTATATAGTTATTAATTATACATTGTTCACATATATGTTTAGAAACACATTAAGTTCGTATATACATTATAAATATATATTTATGTATGTATGCATACAAATTTCACAAAATATTCTGATTTATACACTCATGATCAGATTAAGAATGTCCATGTTACCTCATTCAAATAGCAATTTCAATTACAATTTTTTAATAATGAAAGGGATTCCTAGGACAGTATTAATCTAACACATTTACTTTTTTATTTTGGTAAAGAAGTTAAAACTTATTGAGAATTAATGGGAAAATGTTCCATTTGTTTACTATGGGCCTCAGGATGAATTTTACCTCAAGGTTCACCCATACCTGATTTAGATGGTATTTCAATGAGACTTTGGATCTTATACTTTAGAGTTGATGTTGAAAAGAATGAAGACTTTTGGGATGGTTGGGGTGGAATGAATGTATTTTACATGTGCGAAGGAAATAAATTTGGGGGAACCAGGAATGGGATATTATGGATGTGTAACACCCAAATTCGTATGTGAAAGACCAAACCTCCAATGAGATGGTATTTGGAGATGGGACTCTTGGGAAATAATTAGAGATAAATAAGTTCATGAAAATGGGACCCTCAAGATGGAACTCATGCTCTTAATCTAATAGACATCAGAGGTCTGTCTTGCTCTCACTCTCACTCCGTGCTTGTATTGAGGAAAGGCCATGTGAAGATACAGCAATGAGGCAGCCATCTGCCAGCCAGGAAGACAGATGACACCAGAAACCAAATTGGCCTGCACCTTGACCTTAGACTTCACAGCCTACTGAGAAATAAATTTCTGTTGTTTAAGTCACCCAGTCACAGTATTTTGTATAGAACCCTGAGCAGACTAATTTATGAACTGAGATACAGCTTATAGTCTGAATTGAATTGAGTTGACTTCCTGTAAAAACAGCAACATTCTTCAGAGAATCACGACAGTACTCAACACCTGCAGTGCATATCATTTACATAAAGAACCAAATGAAAGTTTTAGAGCTGAAAAATAATAAATATGAGATTAAAAACTCCATGAATGGAGTCAATAGGAAAGTAGAGATCACAGAGGAAAAAAAAATCAGTGATCTTGAAGATAGAAATAGAAATTATTTATTCTGAAGAACAGAGAGAAAAACAGATTGTCAAAAAATTAAGGAATCATCAGGAATCTGTAGGATAATATCAAAAGTTTTAAATATGAACAATGGGAGTCACCAAAGAAGCAGGGAGATTGGGCCAAAGTGGTATTTAAAGGAATAATGGACAAAAAATCTCAAATTTGGTGAAAAACATAAAATTACAGCTCAAGAATCTCAGAAAACACCATACAGGATAAATTTAAAGAAAACTATATCTATGGGACGCCTGGGTGGCTCAGTCAGTTAAGCAGTTGCCTTCCACCTGAGTCATGATCCCAGGGTCCTGGGATCGAGTCCCACATCGGGCTCCTTCCTCAGCAGGGAGCCTGCTTCTCTCTCTCCCTCTGCTTGTGTTCTCTCTGTTAAATAAATAAAATATTTTAAAAAAACCTGTATCTATATATATTATAATCAAAGTACTGAATATCAAAAGAAAAAATATTGAAAAGTCCTACAGAAAACAACCTACACACAAGGTAGAAATTATAGAGAATATCTTTAAAATACTGAAAGAAAATAATTGTTAATCTGAAAGTCTAAACAAGAGAAGATTAAAAAAAGAGAAGATAATATTCATGCTTGAAATCAAAATAAAGACATTTTCAAGTGAAGGAGAATCAAGAGAAATTGTTGCTAGCAGACCTGTTCTACAAGAAATACTACAGGAAGTTGTTCAGGCTGAAGAGCAGTGATACCAGGAGACCAGATAGTAAATGGCTAGATTAATACAAAAGACTATTTGTCCTTTTAACTTTAAAATACGCATGATTGTTACAAAACTAAACCAGGAAAAACAAAGAAAATTTGAACAGACCAATTACCGGCAATGAAATTGAATCAGTAATTAAAAACAAAACAAAACAAAAAACTCCAAAAAACCAAAAGTCCAGGACCAGACGGCTTCAAAGGCGAATTTGACCATGCATTTAAAGAAGAGTTAATACCCATTCTTCTCAAACTATTTCAAAAAATACAAGAGGAAGGGAAACTTCTTAATTCATTCTATGAGGCCAGTATCACCTTGATACCAAAACGGACAAAGACACCACAAAAAGGATAACTACATGGCAGTTATTTCTCATGAGTATAGATGCAAAAATCCTCAACAAAATATTAGCAAATCAAATCCAACAATATATTTTAAAAAATCATATACCATGATCAAGTAGCATTTATTCCCTGGATGCAAGTGTGGTTCAATATTTGCAGAACAATCAATGTGATAACTCACAGCAATAAGAGAAAGGATAAAAAACATATGATCATTTCAATAGATACAGAGAAAGCATTTGACAAAGTACGGCATCCATTCATGATAAAAACCCTTTGCAAAGCAGGGCTAGAGAGAACATATCTCAACATAATAAGGCCTTATATGAAAAACCCACAGCCACCATCATACTCAATGGTGAAAAATTAGAGCTTTTCCCCTAAGTTCAGGAACAAGACAAGGATGTCCACTTTAGAGTGAATAAACCACTTTAAGTCAACATAGTAGTGGAAGTCCTAGCCACAGCAATCAGAAAACATAAATAAAAGGCATCCAGATTGGTAAGAAAGAAGTAAAACTCTCATTTGCAGATGGCATGATACTATGTATAGAAAACTCTAAAGACCACCAAAAAACTACTAAAACTGATAAGTGAATTCAGTAAAGTTGCAGGATACAAAATCAATCTACAGAAACCTGTTGCATTTCTATACACTAATAATGAAGTAGCAGCAAGTGAAATTAAGAAAACCATCACATTTACAATTGCAACAAAAACAATAAGATGTCTAAGAATAAATTTAACCAAAGAGATGAAAGATCCATGCTCTGAAAACTATAAAACACTGATGAAAGAAATTCAAAATGGGGCAGAGAAATGGAATGTCTATTGGCTTTTTTTTTTTTGGTTGGAAGAACAATTATTCTTAAAATGTGTATAATACCCAAAGCAATCTACAGATTTAATGCAATCCCTATCAAAATGCCAACAGCAATTTTTTACAGAACTAGAACAAACAATCCTAAAATTTGTATGGAATCACAAAAGACTTCAAACCAAAAAGACTTCAATCTTGAAAAAGAAAAATAAACTAGAGGTATCACAATTTCAGATATCAAGTTATTGTACAAAGTGGTAGTAATTAAAACAGTATGTTACTGGCATAAAAATAGAAACATAGATCAATAGAAGAGACTATAAACCCAGAAATAAGCCCACAATTATATGGTCAATTAATCTTCAAAAAAAAAAAAAAAAAAGGAATGAATATACAATGGGAAAAAGACAGTCTCTTCAGTAAATGGTATTAGGAAAACTGGTCAGTTACATGCAAAAGAATGAACCTGGACCACTTGCTTTCATCATACACAAAAATAACCCAAAATGGTTTAAAGACCTAAAGGTGAGACCTGAAACCATAAAAATCCTTGAAGATTTTGTTCAAATCCTTGAAGATGTTGCTATGGCCTCTGACACAGGCCATAGCAACATTTTTCTAGCTATGTCTCCTGAGGCAAGGGAAATAAAAGCAAAAATAAACTATTGGGACCATGTGTGCCTGTATGTATGTATGTATATGTGTGTGTGTGTGTGTGTGTGTGTGTGTGTGTGTTTTATACAATATGTAAAATATATTTTAAAAGTTTCTGCACAGGAAGGAAACAATCAACAAAAATAAAAGGCAACCTACTGAATGGGAGAAGATATTTGCAAATGACGTAACAGATAAAGGGTTATTATGCAAAATATATAAAGAACTGATACAACTCAATACCCAAAAAATAAATAATTCAATAAAAAAAAAAACAGAGAACAGGAAAAGACATTTTTCCAAAGAAGACATACAGGTGACCAACAGACACATGAAAAGATGCTCAACATCACCCATCATCAGTAAAATGCAAATCAAAACTACAATGAGATATCACCTCACACATGTCAGAACGGCTAAAATCAACAACACAAGAAACAATAAGTGTTGGTGAGGATGTGGAAGAAAGGGAACTCTCATGCACTGTTGGTGGGAATGCAAATTGGTGCAGCCACTATGGAAAACAGCATGGAGGCTCCTCAAAAAACTTAAAAAAAAAAAAGAACTACCCTATATCCAGCGATTGCACTACTGGTTATTTACCCCCCAAAATATAAAAAAACCCACTAATTCAAAGTGATACATGCACCCCTGTTTATTGCAGCATTATTTACAATAGCCAAACTATATAAACAACCTAAATGTCTATCGATAGATGAATGGATAAGGAAAATGTGGTATATATACACAATGGGATATTATTCACCCCCAGAATAAAAAGAATGGAATTTTGCCATTTGCAACAACATGGATGGAGCTAGAGAGTATAATGCTAAACTAAATAAGTCCCTCAGAGAAAGACTGATACCATATGATCTCAGTCACATCTGGAATTTAAGAAACAAAACACGAGCAAAGTAAAAAAAAAAAGAAAAAGAAAGAAAGCGAGGCAAGCCTGGAAACAGACTCTTTTTTTTTAATTTTTTTTTTAAGATTTTATTTATTTATTCATGAGAGACAGAGAGAGAGAGAGGCAGAGGGAGAAGCAGGCTCCCAAGGAGCAGGGAGCCTGATGCGGGACTGGATCCCAGGACCCTGGGATCATGACCTGAGCCGAAGGCAGACGCTTAACCATCTGAGCCACCCAGGCGCCCTGGAAACAGACTCTTAAATATAGAGGACAAACTGGTGGTTACTAGACAGGGGGCCGGTGGAGAAATGAGGGAAATAGGGGAAGGGGATTAAAAAGCACACTTTTCACAATGAAAAAATAAAAATGAAAAAAATATGCATGATTAAGCAAAAATGAAAACATTTTTCTGGTGGAGTGTCAGGGAATGTAGATGTGATACATATGACTGCAGTAGCATGAAGATCAGCATGGGTATAAAGGGACCTACATGTTTGCAAGATTTCTTCATTTGAGAGGAAGAGGTGTAGGCAGTAATAACTTTAAGTAGACTGTGGGTGATTAGAAATGCATGATTGAAATCCACAGAATAATGCTAATTAAATAATATAAATTGATCTAATTTAAAAGCCAAAAGTTAAAAGGAAATATTAAAAATATCCAAATTATACATTACAAGACAGGTTGAGGGACAGAAACGCAAAAATCAGAGGGGGCAAATAGAAAAAAAAAGTATGTTAGGGCTAAACAAAGTTAAATTAAATTTTTAAAAAAGTTTAAGAAACATACAACTAAAAAATAGGGGAGGATATTGGGAGAATTGAGAGAATGGATACAAAAAAAAGGAAGGAAGGAAGGAAAGGGAAGGGAAGGGAAGGAAGGAAAGAAGGAAGGTAGGAAAGAAAGGAAAAAAAGAAAGAAAGAACGAAAGAGAAAGAAAGAAAAAGAGAAAGAAGAAAGAAAGAAAGAAAGAAGAAAGAAAAAGAAAGAAAGAAAGAAAAAGAGAAAGAAGAAAGAAAGAAAGAAAGAAACCTTTAAATATAAAGACACAAATACTTTGAATGTTAAAAGGGAATGTACTTGTTTGTCAGGGCTGCTGTAACAAAGTAACATAAACTGTGTGGCTTAAACAACAGATATTCATTGTCTCACAATTCTAGAGGCTAGAAGTCCAAAACCAAGGTGTTGTCAGTGTTGGTTCCTTTCAAAGGCTTTGAGGACAATATTTGTTACACCTCCTCTTTCCTTGACTTGTAGATGGCCATCTTGAGGTTCACATGGCATTCTCCCTGTATGCATGCTTGTATCCCAATTTTCCCCCTTTAAAGGACATCAGTCATATTAGATTAAGTACCCACAATACTCCAATATGACCTCATCTTACTTTTATCACCAATGATTCATTTCCTAAATAAGGTCATATTTTAAGGTGCTGGGGGTTAGGACTTCAACATATGGATGAGGGTAGGGTACAATTAAGCTTCTTAAAGGGGAGAAAATTATAATATACAAGCAGTAAGCATGAGAAGGGTGACATTGCGATTTTAATAGCAGATAAAATTGATGTCATATCAGGGTGTTACTAGAGATAAATAGAGACATTTAATAATGATAAAAGAGAAAGTTTATCAGGAAGATATAACAATTATCAATGTGTACTAAGCAATTAATAGAGATTGAAAATACATAAAGCAAAAACAGACCATAAGGAAGAAATAGACAATTCTATAATCATAATAGAAGATTTTAGTACCCTTCTTACAGCAACTGGTTGAGAGAACTAGATAAACAAATTGTAAAAACATAAAATATGTGAATAACAAATGAACCTTTTGAACTAATTGATATTTACTGAACTCTACATCCAACCACTACAGAATAAATATTCTTTTCATTTGTGCATATAGCAGACTACATACTAATCATCCTAGCCATAAGTCAAGTCCTTGTAAGTTCAAAAGAATTGAAATCATAAAGAATGTATTCTTTTAACAAAATGGAGTAAAATTAGAAAGCAATCATTGAGATATGTAGGAAAACTCCACATATCTAGAAACAGCACATTTCTAAATAATTAATGTGTCAAAGATAAAATCACTAAAGAAAATAGAAAATATGTTAAACTGAATGACAATAAAAATTAAACTCCTCAAAATTTGTGTGATGTCATAAAACAATCCTTATAAGGAATGATATACCTTTAAATGCAAATATCTGTAAAGAAGAATATCTGATATCAATGATCTAAGGTTCCATCTTAAGAAGTTGGAATAAAAAGAAAAAGGAATACCCAAAGTAGATAGAAAGGAAAAAATAATAAAAATAAGAGAAAAACAGTGAAATAGGAAAAAATACAGAAAATTAATAAAGAAAAAGTTGGTCTGTGAAAAGATGAAAAAAGTGACAATCCTCCAGCCACACACATGAAGAAGAAAAAAAGAGGAAAGAACACAAATCACCAATACCAAGAAAAAAATGGGCCTTATAACTCCAGAATCATATCAGTATTAAAAGAATGATTAGCAAATACTATGAGGAACTTCTTACTAATAAATTTGGTAAGTTAGGTGAAATAAACATATTTTTTGAAAATACAGCTTACCAAAATTGACACAAGAAGACACAAAATCAGAATATCCTTTTATCTATTAAAGACATTGTATTTGTTAACTAATATATTCTCCAAAAGCTAACCCTAGGCTGAAATATTTTCTTTGATGAATTCCATCAATTATATAAGAAGATATAACATTCAATCCTATACAAATGTTTTTTTAAAAAATGGAGGGCTCATCATCCAGTTGAACTTCAAAGTCTAACATAGCAATAATACCAAAATCTGACACAGATATTACAAAAACACAATAAAAATTAGAGATCAATACTCCTCATGAATATAGATACAAATATTCTCAGCATAACAGCAGTTGGACTTATATACACATTTCCATTTCCAAAAAAAAATTCTAAATTGAATAAAAAATGTATACAGAGGATAATATAATGAGGTAAGGGGGGGGTACTGCAGGAATTTAAGGTTGGTTTAACATTGGATAATCAAAAATATAATTCACCTTGGGGCGCCTGGGTGGCTCAGTCATTAAGCGTGTGCCTTTGGCTCAGGTCGTGATCCTAGGGTCCTGGGATCGAGCCCCACATTGGGCTCCCTGCTCAGCGGGAGGCCTGCTTCTCCATCTCCCACTCTCCCTGCTTGTGTTCCCTCTCTCGCTGTGTCTCTGTCAAATAAATAAAATCTTAAAAAAAATGTAATTCACCTAGTAACAGAAAAATGGAGAAAATCCACATGACTATTTCAGTAGATACAGAGAAGTAATTTGACAAAATTCCACACCCATGTCTGAAAAAACTATCACTAAACTAGGAATAGTAACAAACTTGTTCATACAAATAAAGGCCATCTATGAAATATCTATAGCTAATATCTTATTTAATTCTTAAAATTGTCCCTGAGATTGGGAGCAAAGGAAGCATGCCTGTTTTCATCATTTCTGTTCAGAATTCTACTGGAATTTGTAGCCATTGCAATAAATGCAAGAAAAAGAAATAAAGTTTAGAGAGAAAATGTAAATACACCGTATTTGGAGGTCATATGATTGTTTACCTGGAAAAGTCCAGGGGGTATTTAAAATAATGATTAGAACTAAATAAATAAATTTATTAAAGTCAGAGAATAAAGTTTAATAAAAACATTGATTATGTTCTTATATACTAGCATGGAATGATTGAAAAATAAAATTAAAAATTTAATTTAACTTACAGTAGTGCCCACTCCAAAATAAAACCTAGGAATATATCTAACAAATGAGGTTAAGACTTCTATGTGGAAAACAGCAAAACATTGGTAAGAATAATTGAAAACATCTAAATAAATGAAGCAATATGTCATATTTATGAATGGAAGAGTCATGTTTATCATTAAGATGATAACTATCCCAAATGAATCTATAGAATTGACAAGATTCAAGTCAATTACAGTCAATATTCCATCAGGCTTTTTGTATAAATTGATTCTAAAATTTATATGAAAAAAGTGCTATAGAATAATCTAAACCATTTTTAAAGAAAGAAAAAATTTTGAGGAACTATCCTACCTAACTTTAAGACTTGATATATAGATACAGAAATCAGGACAAATTGGTATGAATAAAATATAGACATTAAGATCAAAGAAATAGTACAAAATGTAAATAGAACAATATATATATATGACTATATATATATGTATATATAGTCAATTATTTTTCAATAAAGATGTCAAGGTAATTCAGTGGAAGAACAGAATGTCTTTGCAACAAGTGGTGCTGGATCAATAGAACATCCATACAGAAAAAATTCAGCAACAACTCTAATTCACACCATACACGAAAACTAACTTGAAATGGATCATAGACATAAAAAGTAAACTTTAAAACTATAAAATTTGGGGGCACCTGGGGGGCTTAATCGGTTAAGTGTCTCCCTTCAGCTCAGGTCATGATCCCAGGGTTCTGGGATCAAGCCCTGCATGGAGCTCCTCACTCAGCAGGGAGTCTGCTCCAGGATTCTCTTTCTCTCTCTCCCTCTGCCCTCTCCCCACTTATGCTCTCTCTCTCTTTCTCTCTTTGTCAAATAAATAAATAAAATCTAAGAAGAAACTATAAAATTTCTACCATAAAAACGTAAGAAAAACCTTTCCTTAGAAAATAAAAATCTGAAAATATATATCCTATAGATTTATATAAATATAAATATAATTTATGTAGGGGCGCCTGGGTGGCTCAGTTGGTTAAACGACTGCCTTCGGCTCAGGTCATGATCCTGGAGTCCTGGGATCGAGTCCCACATCAGGCTCCCGGCTCAGCTGGCGGTCTGCTTCTCCCTCTGACCCTCTTCCCTCTCATGCTCTCTGTCTCTCATTCTCTCTCTCAAATAAATAAATAAAATCTTTAAAAAAAAATTAAAAAAATATATAATTTATGTAGATAGATAACATTTACGCTTATGTAGATAGATAACATTTACTCTTCAAAAGACACCATTAAGAAAATGAAAAACAAGCCACAGATTGGAAGAAATATTCACAGCACATATACAAGACAAAATCTTGCATTCAGAATATATAACTTTTAAAACTCAATAGTAAGAATGCAACCCAATTAAGAAATTGGTAAGGGATTTGAACACACACTTTTACACAATGTATATTGGCCAATAAGTACATGAAAAGATGCCTAACATCATTAGGAATCATGGAAATATAAGTTAATCCACATTGAGGCACCACTACATACCTAGTAGAATGAACCATAGCAATTGTTACAAAGGATGTGGAATTCTCACCTACTGCTTGGTAAGAATATGAAATAATACAACCTCTTTGGAAAAGAGTTTGACAGTTCCTTAAACATTTAAACATACATTTTCCAAATGACCCAATCATTCCATTCCTTGGTTATTTACCCAGGGGAATGAGAATAGATGTCCATACCAAGACTTTCTTATGAATTTTATAGCTCTACTCTTGAATAGCAGGGGAAACCTGTAAATGGAAATTTACTCTATAAGTTTATTATATTTTGAAGTGGGGAGCTGGAATTGGGAACTCCAAAATATCAGGTGTGAAGTGGAGTGAGAAGTAGAAAGTACAAAAAGTAAAGTGTGAGACATGAGGTAAGAAAAGTGAAAGTTCTGATTTCAATTAAATGGTCTAAAATGAACACTTGATTCTAGAGCAAACATTAAACATAATTTTTGAATAACAGCAAAATAGAAAACAACTAACAAGCTGATAGATTTAAATCCAATCATATCAATAATTACAGAAACTATAAAACATTCTCATTAAAGGATCCATATATGTTATAATAAGGGAAGCATTTTAAATTTAAAAATATAAATAACCTGGAACTTAAAGCACGGAAAAATATGTGCAAATACATGCAAAAAAAAAAAAAAACCTCCAGAGAACCTTGGCATGGCTATTTTATACTAAAAAGAAAAGGTCTCAACAAAAAAGTATTAGAAGAAATAAAGACATTTCATTATGGTACAAGGTGCAGTTCATTAGAAAGTGATAAAAGTTGCAAATATTCATACAACTAATACTAGAGCTTCAGAACTCACAAAGCAAACACTGACAGAAATGAGAGGAGAAATAAATCAGTCCTCAGTTATACTTGAGGATTTTAATGACCTTTTCTTAGTCATTGATGGATCAAGTAGAAAAAGAAACAGTAAGGATACAGAAGATCTAAATACTATCAACCTTTATATACCTAACATGTACATGACTTTATGTCCAACAATTTCAAAATACATACTATTTTTAAGTGTACATGTGTCATATTTTAGGTCACAATTTTTCATAATGAGTTCTGAAAGATTAAAATCCTACAGTCGGCTCTCTGACAAAGAATTAAACTGGAAATTGATAATATAATAATAATAATAATAATAATAATAAAAGTTAAATTTAACAATTTAGGACCGTCTGGGTGGCTCAGTCGGTTAAGCATCTGCCTTCAGCTCAGGTCATGATCCCCAAGTCCTGGGATCGAGCCCCCCATTGGGCTCCATGCTCAGCATGGAGTCTGTTTCTCCTCTGCCTTTGACCCTCCCTTCTGCTCATGCTCTGTCTCTCTCTCTCAAATGAATAAATAAAAAATACCTTTAAGAAAAATTTAACAATTTAATTTTCCACCTTAAAGGCTGGAAAAAAGCTAATTAAGCTAAAGCAAGTAGCAGGAAATATTTTTATCTTGATTTGAGCAGAAAAATCAATGAAATATAAAACAAATGTCAGACAGATATAGCAAAACAAAAGTTGATATTTTAAAAGGACTAATAGAATTGATTAGCCTAGCAAGACTAATAGGAAAAAAGAGAAAAACCACAAATTATCAGTTAGAATAAAAAAAGGGATATCACCATACAGTCCATAGATACTGAAATGATAATAAGAAAATACTTTTTAAACTTTATATTCTCAGCAAACTGGGAATAGTACTAAATTTCTATTCCCCAATAAAGAAACTATAGTTAGCAACCTCTTTATGGTGAAAGCTGATTGCTTCCCCCATAATATTGCGGTAAAAACCCAAGGATTTCTGTTATCAACATTTCTGTTCAAAATTATACTCGAGGAGAACCTTGGTGGCTCAGTCGTTTGAGCGTCTGACTTGTTTTCAGCTGAGGTCATGATCTCAGGGTCCTGGGATCAAGACTCGCATCAGGCTCTGGGCTCAGTGGGGTGGGGGGGGGGGTCTGCTTGAGGATTCTCTGTCTCTCTCCCTCTCCCTCTGCCCCTCCCGCCTCTCTCTCTCTCTCCCCTAAAATAAATAAATCAATCTTAAAACACACACACACACACACACAAAATTATACTCAATATCCTAGCCAAAAAAGCCAAAAAAAAAAAAAAAAAAAAGGAAGAAGTATTCACTTTGGAAAGAAGTAACACTGCCACTGAAGACATGATCATTTACCTAGAAAATTCTTAAGAAACTTAGGGTAAGCAAAATTTATTATATAGGGCACAAAATGCACTAATCATATAGGTAGAAAATGTTAAATTGGATTTCATCAAAATTAAAACCTTCTGTTCTTTAAAAGACAGTGTTAAGGGGCACCTGGGTGGCTTAGATGGTTGGGCGTCTGCCTTTGGCTCAGGTCATGATCTCCAGGGTCCTGGGATGGAGCCCCACATTGGGCTCCCTGCTTGGAAGGGAGTCTGCTTCTCCCTCACCCTCTGCCTCTCCCCCTGCTTGTGCTCTCTCTTTCTTTGTCTCTCTCTCTCAAATAAATAAATAAATAAATAAACAAACAAACAAATAAAATCTTAAAAAAAAAAAAAAAGACAGTGTTAAGAACATGAAAAGAGAGGCCACAGACTAAGAACAAATATCAGGAATACATATATCTAACAAAGGCTTTATATTCAGGATATATAAACAATCTTTACTGACTAAAAAGGCTAAAACAAAACAAAGCAGAGTACTGACAATACCAAGTGTTGGCACGAGTGTGGAATGCTTAGACATTTCTTATTGCAGCAAAAATAAAACACTCACTTGAAAATCAATTTTGCAGTTGCTTATATAAGTTAAACATGTATTTACTAGATGGTCCAGTTTTCAACTCATAGGTATTTACCCAAGAGAAGAAGAAAACCTATATCTACTCAAAGAATTGAACATGAATGTTCATAGAAGCTTTATTCATGGGGCGCCTGGGTGGCTCAGTCGTTAAGCGTCTGCCTTCGGCTCAGGTCATGGTCCCAGGGTCCTGGGATCGAGCCCCGCATCGGGCTCCCTGCTCCGCGGGAGGCCTGCTTCTCCCTCTCCCCCTGCTTGTGTTCCCTCTCTTGCTGTGTCTCTCTCTGTCAAATAAATAAATAAAATCTTAAAAAAAAAAGAAGAAGCTTTATTCATATTACCCAAAAACCTGGAAGCAACTAAAATGTCCATTAACAGGTGAATGGACAAACTATGGTGTAGCCATACAATAGAAAATTACCAGAAATGAAAAGGAACAGACTGCTAGTACACGCAAAAAAGTGGATGATAAGTGAAAGAAGCCAAACACAGAAGAATTCACTTTATGCAACTCCACTCCAATTTATAGTGATATAAATCTTATCAGTTATTATCTGGGGCAGGAAGCAAAGGATGCATTGACTATAAAGAGGAATGATGGAACTTTGTGGGGGTGATGGAAAGGTTCTATGTCTTAACTGATGCTGGATACATGAGTGCAAATGTTTGTGAAGACTCATTGCACTGTAACAAAATATGTACTCTTTATTAAATGTAAATCATACTTCAAAAAAGCTGATTAGAGAAAAAATACTATATGCTTACCAAATAAAATACATCTTTGAATCAAAATTCACCTGGGTAAATATTTATAATCTCTGCCTTTTACTACAAATAAGTTTCTCAAAATTCTTGAGTAAATCTAGCCTTTAAAAATCAATACCTATTTATCATTAAATACTGATAAGTTATTTAAAGGAATAGCATTCATATTAAAATATATGGTATTTAATTGCTAATCTATAACAATATCTATAATAAAATAATCCACATATTTTAAATTAAGAATAATATAGATTAAGTTTAAAAGAAGATAATTTAAGCAAGTGCTCTTAGAAAAGACAAAAAGAGAAATAGGAAAATTATAAGAAGAGATTGAGTAAATGAAAATTTCCATGTTATAAATAGAAAGATTGTATTATCCAGAAACTCACAAGTGAAAACTATATGAAGCAAGTACTTGTGAGACTTTGTTGAGATAGTTCCATCCAGTCAGTACCAGCAGTGTGGACACTAGCGTCATGGTTCATGGTTCTTGGCTATAACAGTTCCTAGCTACTGGTCTTGGGCAAGTTAGAAAATTTCTGTGTGCTAGGAAGCCATAACCCCTCTGCTCTTGAATATTCTCACATGTAAAACATCATAAATGCTTAGAATAATATTGGGAACATAGTGGGTGTTCAATAATATTAGCTAGATATCTTTTGATTTCTTAAACTCTGAGTCTACTTAATGTAAGATCTATCTTGGAGGCCAAAGAGGAGATCAAATTTAATTTAAAAAATACTGTTTTAACAAAGGTAAGAAGGTCTTTCTGGTGGATTTCCTTTGATTCGATATATTTTTGGTAGGAATAATGAAAAAAACCTAGAAATTGTTAAAAACTTCTGTGAAGTTAAAGCCCTCTATTCTGAATGACTCAGGCACTTCCAACTTTAATTTTTAATTTTAATTTTTACCCAACTTTAATTTTTTACTGTTAAAAAAAGTGTTCAGATGGCTTAAAATGAAAGTATGTTCAAATAAAATGAATAAGAAAAAATGTTAAAGGAAAATAGATGCAGTAAAAGAGGGACATAAACTTGTTCCGGGTGGACAACAAATGTGGCTCTGAATTTGCTTGGGATTGATGTGAACAGGCAAAGAGTCTTATGCAAAAGATGCCCAGTGTTCATGAAAAATATCATATTTGTTTAGGAAATGTACAGTAACCCTATTACCAAGCTCAAAGAGAAATTCGTCCCCCTTGTCCTCATAAAGACACCATATAAAATAATAATATTCTGGGGGTGGAGCAAGATGCGGGGTAGTAGTAGACCTGGATTTGGTCTGGTCTCAGGAATTCAGCTGGACAGTGATCAAACCATTCTGAATACCTACGAACTCAACAGGAGATTGAAGAAAAGAATAGCAACAACCCTCTGAACAGAAAAGCGACCACTTTCTGGAAGGTAGGACGTGAGGAGAAGTGAATCCGAGGTGATATTCGGGAGGATAGACAGCAGGGGAGGGGGCCTCTGTCGGCCACTTCTGGCAAGTGATACAGTAACGGAGCACAAAATCGGAACTTTTAGAAGTCGGCTCCGCTGAGGGACGTCGCTCCAGGGACTAAGTGAGAGGTTCCTCTCTGGGACAGTGTGGTCTCAGGGGTCACAGAAAGACCAGGGGTGCCTGAGTGCGGCAGAGCTCCCAGGTATTGGAGTGGGGAAGCCAGCTGCAGAGACAGAGCCAAGGAGCGGGCTCTCAGCTCGGGGTTGCCATAAACCGTGATCCGCGGCACAGTCGGGCCACTGCTCTTCCAGCAGGGACCCAACAAGCGGCAGATCCGGGGAGACCCCCATCCTCCCCCAAGAGGAGCAGCCCGGGAGTGCACCGCAGGGATCTGCTGGGTTTGGAGACTCCACATGGGGTTGGGTGCCAGAGATAGAAATGCTCGGTCACAGGCCAGGTGAGCATGGAGTGCGGCCGGAGAAAGGGGAGATGGGCGTGACTGACTGCTTTTCTCTGGGGGTGCACTGAGGAGTGGGGCCCCGAGTTCTGGGCTTCTCTGGGGCGGAGACTGGGAGGCCGCCATTTTCACTCTCGGCCTCCAAAGCTGTACAGAAAGCTTGCTGGGAACAAAAGCTCCCAACAGCAAACCTGAGCAGATTACTTCACCCGGACCGGCAAGGGCGGGGAAATTTCGCCTCCGGCAAAGACATTTGGGAACCACAGCAACAGGCCTCTCCCCCAGAAGATCAGCAAGAACAGCCAGCCAAGACCAAGTTTACTGATCAATGAGAATGGCAGAACTCCAGCGCTAGGGGAATACTGCACATACAATTCATGGCTTTTTTACCAAGATTCTTTAGTCTTTCAATGTTAATTTTTTTTAACTGTTTTTTTTTTTTTGAATTTTTCTTTTTTCCTTTTTCAACCAACATCTTATAAATCCCTTTTTTAAAAAACATTTTTATTTTTCATTTTTAGAGCCATATTCTATCCCTTCAGAGTAGTTACCCTTATTTTTGGCATATATATATAAGTTGTTCTCCGTTTAAAATATTGAGATACAGTTTCTTCCATCAGATCAAAATATACCCTAAATCTCTAGTGTATGGCTTTGTTCTACTCTCCTGCCTGATCACATTCTCTCCCACTTTTTTTTAAATCCTCTCCTTTCTTTTTTCAAACAACTTCTTATCAATTCCTTTTATAAAATTTTTTATAATTTTCATCTTTACAGTCATATTACATCCCTTCATCGTAACAACCCTTATTTTTGAACGTATGTAAATTTTTCTTTCTTTAAAATTTTGGGAGGCACTTTCTTCTAACAGACCAAAATACACCCAAAATCTAGTGTGTGGCACTGAACTATGCACCAGCCTGATCATATTTGATCATATTCTGTTTTTTTTTTTTTTATTCTGTTTTTGTTTGTTTTTATCTTTTTCTTTTTCTTTCTTTTTCTTTTTTCTTTCTTTGCCTTTCTTTTCCCCCAGTTTCAGGTCTTTTCTGATTTGTTTAGAGCCTATTTTGTGGGGACGTTGTTACCCTGTTAGCAGTTTGTTCTCTCATTCATCTATTCCCCTCTGGACAAAATGACAAGACGGAAAAAAACACCTCAACAAAAAGAACAAGAGGTAGTACCAATGGCCAGGGACCTACTCAATATGGACATTAGTACGATCTCAGACCTAGAGTTCAGAATCATGATTTTAAAGATACTAGCTGGGCTTGAAAAAAGCATGGAAGTTATTAGAGAAACCCTTTCTGGAGAAATAAAAGAACTAAAATCTAACCAAGTCGAAATCAAAAAGGCTATTAATGAAGTGCAGTCAAATATGGGGGCGCTAACTGCTAGGATAAATGAGGAAGAAGAGAGAATCAGTGATATAGAACACCAAATGATGGAAAATAAAGAAGCTGAGAAAAAGAGATAAACAACTACTGGATCACGAGGGCAAAATTCGAAAGATAAGTGATACCATAAGATGAAACAATATTAGAATAATTGGAATCCCGGAAGAAGAAGAAAGAGAGAGAGAGGCAGAAGGTATATTGGAGCAAATTATAGCAGAGAAATTCCCTAATTTGGGGAAGGAAATGGGCATCAAAATCCAGGAGGCACAGAGAACCCCTCTCAAAAATCAATAAAAATAGGTCACACCCTGACATCTAATAGTAAAACTTACGAGTCTCAGAGACAAAGAGAAAATCCTGAAAGCAGCTCAAGAGAAGAGATATGTATCCTACAATGGTAGAAACATTAGACTGGCAACAGACCTATCCACAGAGACCTGGCAGGCCAGAAAGGACTGGCAGGATAGATTCAGAGCACTAAATGAGAAAAATATGCAGCTAAGAATACTATATCCAGCTAGGCTGTCACTGAAAATAGAAGGAGAGATCAAAAGCTTCCAGGACAAACAAAAACTGAAGGAATTTGCAAACAGGAAACCAGCCCTACAAGAAATATTGAAAGGGGTCCTCTAAGCAAAGAGAGAGCCTAAAAGCAACATAGACCAGAAAGGAACACAGACAATATACAGTAACAGTCACCTTACAGGCAATACAAAGGCACTAAATTCATAGCTTTCAGTAGTTACCCTGAATGTAAATGGGCTAAATGCCCCAATCAAAAGACACAGGCTATCAGATTGGATAAAAAAAACAAGACCCATCATTATGCTGTCTGCAAGAGACTCATTTTAAACCCAAAGACACCCCCAGATTGAAAGTGAGGGGGTGGAAAACAATTTGCCATGCTAATGGACACCAAAAGAAAGCTGGGGTGGCAATCCTTATATCAGACAAATTAGATCTTAAACCAAAGGCGGTAATAAGAGATGAGGAAGGACACTATATCCTACTTAAAGGGTCTATCCAATAAGAAGATCTAACAATTGTAAATATCAGTGCCCCTAACATGGGAGCAGCCAATTATAAAAGGCAATTAATAACAAAAGCAAAGAAACACATCGACAACAATACAATAATAGTGGGGGACTTTAACACTCCCCTCACTGAAATGGACAGATCATCTAAGCAAAAGATCAACAAGGAAATAAAGACTTTAAATGACACACTGTACCAAATGGACTTCGCAGACATATTCAGAACATTCCATCTCAAAGCAACAGAATACAGATTCTTCTCTAGTGCCCATGGAACATTCTCCAGAATAGATCACATCTTAGGTCACAAATCAGGTCTCAACTGGTACCAAAAGATTGGGATCATTCCCTGCCTATTTTCAGACCACAATGCTTTGAAACTAGAACTCAATCACAAGAGGAAAGTCGGAAAGACCTCAAACACATGGAGACTAAAGAGCATCCTACTAAAGAATGAATGGGTCAACCAGGAAATTAAAGAAGAATTAAAAAAATTCATGGAAACAAAGGAAAATGAAAACACAACTGTTCAAAATCTTTGGGATGCAGCAAAGGCAGTCCTAAGAGGAATGTATATAGCAATACAAGCCTTTCTCAAGAAACAAGAAAGGTCTCAAATACACAACCTAACCCTACACCTAAAGCAGCTAGAGAAAAAACAGCAAATAAAGCCTTAACCCAGCAGGATAAGACAAATAATAAAGATCAGAGCAGAAATCAATGAAATAGAAACCAAAACAACAGTAGAACAGATCAACGAAACTAGGAGCTGGTTCTTTGAAAGAATTAACAAGACTGATAAACCCCTGGCCAGACTTATCAAAAAGAAAAGAGAAATGACCCAAATAAATAAAATCATGAATGAAAGAGGAGAGATCACAACCAACACCAAAGAAATACAAACAATTATAAGAACATATTATGAGCAACTCTATGCCAGCAAATTAGATAACCTGGAAGAAATGGATGCATTCCTAGAGATGTATCAACTACCAAACTGAACCAGGAAGAAATAGAAAACCTGAACAGACCTATAAGCACTAAAGAAATTGAAGCAGTAATCAAAAATCTCCCAACAAACAAAAGCCCAGGGCCAGATGGCTTCCCAGGGGAATTCTACCAAACATTTCAAGAAGAATTAATACCTATGCTTCTGAAAGTGTTCCAAAAAATAGAAATGGAAGGAAAACTTCCAAACTCGTTTTATGAGGCCACCATTACCTTGATTCCAAAACCAGACAAAGACCCCATCAAAAAGGAGAATGACAGACCAATATCCTTGATGAACATGGTTGCAAAAATTCTCACCAGAATACTAGCCAATAGGATCCAACAGTACATTAAAAGGATTATTCACCACGACCAAGTGGGATTTATCCCTGGGCTGCAAGGTTGTTTCAACATCCGCAAATCAATCAATGTGATACAATACATAAGCAAAAGAAATAACAAGACTCATATGATCCTCTCAATAGATGCAAAAAAAGCATTTGACAAAGTACAGCATCCTTTCTTGATCAAAACTCTTCACAGTATAGGGTACATACCTCAATATCATAAAAGCCATCTATGAAAACCCACAGTGAATATCATTCTCAATGGGGAAAAACTGAGAGCTTTCCCCCTAAGGTCAGGAACACGGCAGGGATGTCCACTATCACCCGTGCTATTCAACATAGTATTAGAAGTCCTAGCCACAGCAATAAGACAACAAAAAGAAATCAAAGGCACCCGAATTGGCAAATAAGTCAAACTCGCACTCTTTGCAGATGATATGATACTTTATGTGGAAAACCCAAAAGACTCCGCCCCAAAACTGCTAGAACTCATACAGGAATTCAGTAAAGTGGCAGGATATAATATCAATGCACAGAAATCAGTGGCATTCCTATACACCAACAACAAGACAGAAGAAAGAGAAATTAAGGAGTCGATCCCATTTACAATTGCACTCAAAACCATAAGATACCTAGGAATAAATCTAACCAAAGAGGCAAAGGATCTGTACTCAGAAAACTATAAAATACTCATGAAAGAAATTAAGGAAGACACAAAGAAATGGGAAAATGTTCCATACTCATGGATTGGTAGAACAAATATTGTGAAGATGTGAATGCTACCTAGAGCAATCTACACATTCAATGCAATCCCCATCAAAATATCATCCACTTTTTTCAAAGAAATGGAAAAAATAATCCTCAAATTTGTATGGAATCAGAAAAGACCCCAAATAGCCAGAGGAATGTTGAAAAAGAAAAGCAAAGCTGGCGGCATCACAATTCCAGACTTCCAGCTCTATTACAAAGCTGTCATCATCAAGACAGTATGGTACTGGCACAAAAACAGACACATCGATCAATGGAACAGAATAGAGAGCCCAGAAATGGACCCTCAACTCTATGGTCAACTCATCTTTGACAAAGCAGGAAAGAATGTCCAATGGAAAAAAGACAGTCTCTTCAGCAAATGGTGTTGGGAAAATTGGATAGCTGCATGCAGAAGAATGAAACTGAACCATTTCCTTACACCACACACAAAAACAGACTCAAAATGGTTGAAAGACCTAAATGTGAGACAGGAGTCCATCAAAATCCTAAAGGAGAACACAGGCAGCAACCTCTTCGACCTCAACCACAGCAACTTCTTCCTAGAAAAATCGTCAAAGGCAAGGGAAGCAAGGGCAAAAATGAACTATTGGGACTTTATCAAGACAAAAAGCTTTTGCACAGCAAAAGAAACAGTCAACAAAACCAAAAGACAACCAACAGAATAGGAGAAGATATTTGCAAATGACGTATCAGATAAAGGGCTAGTATCCAAAATCTATAAAGAACTTCTTAAACTGAACACCCAAAGAACAAATGATCCAATCAAGAAATGGGCAGAAACATGAACATTTTTCCAAAGAAGACATCCAAATGGCCAACAGACACATGAAAAAGTGCTCAACATCACTCGGTATCAGGGAAATCCAAATCAAAACATCAATGAGATACCACCTCAGACCAGTCAGAATGGCTAAAATTAACAAGTCAGGAAATGACAGATGTTGGCGGGGATGCGGAGAAAGGGGAATCCTCCTACACTGTTGATGGGAATGCAAGCTGGAGCAACCACTTTGGCAAACAGTATGGAGGTTCCTCAGAAAGTTGAAAATAGAGCTACTGTATGACCCAGCAATTGCACTACTGGGTATTTACCCCAAAGATACAAATGTAGGGATCTGAAGGGGTATGTGCACCCTGATGTTTATAGCAGCAATATCCACAATAACCAAACTGTGGAAAGAGCCAAGATGTCCATCAACAGATGAACGGATAAAGAAGATATGGTATACATAGACAATGGAATATTATGCAGTCATCAAAAGGAATGAAATCTTGCCATTTGCAAGGATGTGGATGGAACTGGAAGGTGTTATGCTGAGCGAAATAAGTCAATCAGAGAAAGACATGTATCATATGACCTCACTGATATGAGGAATTCTTAATCTCAGGAAACAAACTGAGGGTTGCTGGAGTGGTGGGGGTTGTGAGGGATGGGGTGGCTGGGTGATAGACACTGGGGAGGGTATGTGCTATGGTGAGCGCTGTGAATTGTGCAAGACTGTTGAATCTCAGGTCTGTACCTCTGAAACAAATAATGCAATATATGTTAAAAAAAAAAAAAAAAGAGAAGACAGCAGGAGGGGAAGAATGAAGGGGGGGAAATCGGAGGGGGAGGTGAACCATGAGAGACGATGGACCCTGAAAAACAAACTGAGGGTTCTAGAGGGGAGGGGGGTGGGAGGATGGGTCAGCCTGGTGATGGGTATTAAAGAGGGCACGTACTGCATAGAACACTGGGTGTTATGCACAATGAATCATGGAACACTACATCAAAAACTAATGATGTAATGTATGGTGATTAACGTAACAATAAAAAATTTAAAAAAAAATAATAATATTCTAATATATTACAGTAAACATGATGACAAGTTCTATAAGTCCACTTCTTATAATCTCCAACAAATGGCACTGTACTTAAATATAACTCCATGGGAACAATCGCAGGAGGACAATTATAATGTGGTCCACATCCATGGTTCTTTGTTCATGTAGCACAGTTTAGGATGGATAATTTGGGAAACTACAGAAACACATGGAATAAGTAATGTATCAGTCAGGATCTGATTAGAAATCTGTTATGAATAATATAGACTGGGATTTCTTATTATAGGGCTTAGGCTTTACATGATTGCGGGAGCTGGTGGAGCTGTTCATGCAGGCTGTTGACCTTACCTCTCATTAAGCATGAAGTCAGTCTATGAAGATTGTTGCCCCTTAAGCCTGAAGTCAGTGTAGAGTAGCCCACCTCCAGTTGGGAAGCAAAGCATTCAAGCCGGACAAATCAAGACTTACATAGATAGACTATAGTATGTGTCTGTGCCTCATCATCTCCAGTCTCAATGCTGCAAGTGACCTGTAGGAAAAGCTGGTGACCTTTGCCGTGGAGCTGCCCACACACCTGGCCCAGGACTTGGAGAAGTTCAAGGAGAGTATCTGACAGATCTAGAGGAATGGCCTGTCCATGTGCCATCCAACACCAATAAGGTGAGATGGTAGATAAGTGTGTGAACTGCCCCAATGCCTGGTATCCTTCAACAGCCTGGAGAACCAGGGCTGGAATCTCAGGCTTCATGCTCTTGCCATGGCTTTGTCTTCCTCTGCTCCCTTCACAGAGCAAAACTAAAGCTCTATTAGGTGACTTCAATGACAATGAAAATCTTCCTGGTAATACAATTTTGGGGTCTCCCACCAGCTTTCATGATATGTACCATTTACTAAGATAAAATCCCCATGATGCAGTTCAGGGTAATACTATCTTACAGATTTTAATCAGGAATAATACTTTCTACTAATAATTTCATTGGGTTGAGAATCTCAGATTAATCCAATTTCTTATCTGCACGTATGGCTACTACATAATCTTCTAAGTATAACAGCTGGTAACAATAACTCTTCTGCCTTTTGAAAAACTCTAGTTATGTATCAGTAAAATGACTGCTCTGAAATAAAACTATTCCCCATACCGTTAGAGGTTCTCTTCTCTAACTTTAGTAAATTGTATTGCTACTTTTCATTTCTCTCCTGGAGGCGCAAGTCTCGACAGAATAGCTTAGACTTTGAGTCAGACCTGAATATGAATCTTATTCTCACAACTTGAGTATTATTTAACTTTCATAAACCTTAATGCTTTATCTATGAAATGAAGATCTTAATTGTACCTGGTTGTGGTAATAATTGAAAAGACACTAACTAAAAACATTCAGAACACTGTCTAACACATAGTAATAACTCCTAAAAATTTAACATTCGTGATTAACATTTTAAGCAGAACTGGAAACAGATTGGGTCTAAAGAGTGTTCTTGAGAGGTTGAATCTTTATCCTGTTTGAGGAATACCCAAAAAGAGAGTAACAATAATATCAGCGTTTTTCTAAATATTGAGAGGTCTAAATCCTATAAAGATTTATATGAAGATTAGAATTCTCATGGTCCAGAAACCTAATATATAGGCAAAAATTAATGACCTATTATTTGTGAGGTTTAACATTTAGAATTTCGATAAATGTGTGAGACTATCTGCTGGTGTAGTCAAATTATTTTAAATAACAATTTATGAATCTGAGCATGGGCTTTCATTGTGAAGTGTGATAAGGTAACAATATTTGCACTTTTAAAGAAAATAATTTCCTAGAACCATAGAAAAGTATCAGTCTAGCAGAAACTGCTCTGAGTTTCCTAGTATGCTCATAGTTCCACCTTGCAGCTCCTAAAGAAATGTTTTAATGAGACGTATAAAATTGTAACATCAAGTGGCACAGGTGTTCACTATAAGCAGTATTTCTTTCTAAACAATCATTTTAAGAGGCATTTTTTGAGTGAGTTCATTCTTGCTTCATTCTGCAGTCACTTGAAGACCATCACCCTACTTTCTGGCAAGGATTGAAATATGTGGAGGGCCCTTGAGTCTCATGAATTATCATAGTGAATCAACAGTTCTCTCTTTTTTTTTCCTTGGCCCAGGTGTTTCCATAATTGTGAACCATGGGGGGAAGTGCCTATTGTGTTCAATTGCCTGCATAGTCTCCTTTCTACTGAAGTAGAGCCAAGATTTTATACATAGTTGTCAATAACATTTAAAAATTATCAAAATTATCATTAAAAATTAAAAATATCAAAAATTATTTAAATAACATTTAAAAATTAACATTTAAAAATTAAAAATAACATTTAAAAATGACTTGGTTTCTATTTATAGGACATAAAGGTAAGCCTTGAATTTACAATTTGTTGCTAACTCATTGAAGACTCACTGAACACTCAGTGATGAAATTCCCAAATAATAGGCAAAATACTTAATTTTGCTATAAAGTGTATGTCTATTATAGTTATCCATATACCATGAAGAGCATAAAAGTACGAAAAGCTAAATGCTTTTCAAACTCCTTTCACAATTCTCATGTAAAACTCAATGGTGCTGTGAATTAGGCCAGTATGCTAATTTACAGAAGAAGAAATCCATACAGTAAAATGACTTCCTTAAGGTTACTTAGCTAATAAGTGCAAGGCAGAGACTCAAACCTGGATCACTTAATTTCAAGGCCACTATCCTTTCCACTACCACATAAATCCTGGCCACATATTGATGGTGGACATTTTTATTTTTGTTGATACATCAGTATTCTGTCTATGCAGGTTACTTTATTGGTGTTCCTTAAAACACAAACACAATTTAGAATGCCAAACAGGGGCACCTGGGTGGCTCAATCGATAAAGTGTCTAACTCTTGATTTTGGCTCAGATCATCATCCCAGGTTTGTGAGATCAAGCCTGGCATTGGGCTCCACACTGAGTGTGGAGCCTGCTGAAGATTCTTTCTCTCCCTCTTTCATTCACTTTCCCAGTATCTTAAAAAAAAAAAAAAACAAAAACAAAAAGAAGGAAAGAAAGAAAAAAGAAAAGAATGCCAAACAGAGTGGGATGACATAAAAACCAATGGAAAGGATGTTGTTACAACTGTTTGACACAGATTTATCTTATTTTTACATTAGAAATATGGTTCTAGGGATGACTGGGTGGCTCAGTCAGTTAAGGGTCTGCCTTCAGCCCAGGTCATGACCCTGGGGTCATGGGATCAAGTCCCGCATCGGGCTCCTTGCTCAGCAGGGAGCCTGCTTCTCCTTCTGCCTGCCGTTCCCCCCTGCTTGTGCTCTCTCTCTCTGACAAATAAATAAAATCTTAAAAAAAAAAAAAGAAATATGGTTCTAGGGATCTGTAAATGAATTATACTTTTGTATGTCAAATTCTGCTTTAAATGCTTCTAGAGATCATAAAACCATTTTCAAGGAAATTTTTTAAAAATGTGTTTGAAAAGCAAATACTTTTCCACAATTTAAATTAAGTACTATAAAATATGTCTTTCCAAGCAGTTTATCAAGTGTAATAGCCTAGAGCTCAGATGTTTTGGGTATATCTCCAAATAAATCTAATAATTAAAATTAGCACCTTGAATCCCAATGGGTGGATCAATACTTCCTGCAAGAGGTCTGACAGAAGTTTGAACTGAGATTGTTTTTTCCTGATAGTTTTAGAGAAACTATCACAGCACAGAAGGACTTATCTAACTTTGGTCACCCTTCAGGGCTTAAACACCGGAGACACCTTCCTATGTATACCCAGAAAATCTAATGTCCTTCTGTTACATTCTCTTGAACCATTCTTTTTTCCTCCTTGGTCACACTTAATCATAGATACAATAATGACCTGCTCATGTGATTTTACTGTTTTACTACTATTAACTTTTACTGATAAGCTACATAAGAGTAGCTTCTATTGACATCACTATGGTAGCCCTAGGATTTAGCACAATGCCTGAAACAGTTTAGGAGGAAAATAAATATTTGTTCAATAAAGAATAAAGGACTGTATTTCTAAACAAAATAGGTCTATGATTACATCTATATCTTCAGAAAAGTATGTCCCAGCATTGTTAGAAAGACTGTCTCTGGGTTTTGTAAGATTACTGGTAATTAGATTTTGTTCTTTGTTCCTAATTGTATTCGCCAATATTGTTATGATTAATATATATTTTTAAGAGGAAATGATTATAAAAATAAATTTTTAAATTATGAAAGTATTATAAATAATAAGAGAGTAGAAAAAGAAGCATTCAATAAGTAATGGGTGGAAGAGTTTGTTGGCTAAAAGGGAAAATTTAAGTTGATCGTTATATTAAATAATATAAAAAATAAATTGTCCTCTTAAAATAATTTTAAATATAGAAAATTGAATGTAACAAACAGGTGAAGTCTCAACTGAAAAACTTCTGGCTATCAGAGGATACTAAAATCCTAAACTAGTTGATAAAAAAATCCAAGGAATATTTTCATAGATTGGTTATATTAGAAATGAAAACATCCATATGTTAATAAACAACATAAAAATAACTGAAGGTAAATTCCAGATTATTTTTTATATTTAAAGAACTGTTATGAAAGAATAATGGAGACAAATTCCTACATAGATAAGTAAGCAAAGAGCGTTTAGTTCCCTAGAGGAACTCTTTGGGAAAGAGTAAACAAGTGGCTACTTAGCATATTAAAATGTTGATACCCACTAGGAGTTAAATTTAAATTAAAACATCAGTGAGGTATATATATATATCATCAAACTAGCAAAGACTTTAAAAATAAACTTAATGTTGGCAAGGTTGTAGTAAGACAGGAACTGCTGCTTCTATCATAAATTGGATCAACTTCTCTGGAAAAAAATGCAGTATATGTAAGGAGATGTAACTCAGTGATTTTCCTTGTAGCAGTTGATCCAGAAGAAATAATAAGAGATAGAGACAAGGGTATGTATACAAAGGGTATCACTGAAGATTTATCCATAAGAGTAAACAGTTGGACAATTTACATGTTTGACAGCAGAGTAATGGTTAAGCAGTTTATTGGTCATCTAGATGATCATTTATTACACAGGTATGAAAATGATTTTCTAAAAATAATGACATAAAAAGTCCATATTGTAATAAAATTGAAAAAGAAATTCAAAAACTAGTTACATAGAATAGTCCATATTATGTTAAAACATATAAAAGATGATAGAAATATAATTGAAAAACACATAGAAAGGTAATGCTTTATTGCGCTTGGTTGGGGTTCTATCTAATGGTACTGAGACAAAGATAACCACTGGCACTTATTGAACTCTTGCAGACACTCACTACACTAATCACATTGTATGGGTATCTCCTCTAATTCTATAGCAATCCTGTTTAGCAAGTACTATTATTTTCTCCATTTTATACATGAGGCTTACAGACATTAAGTAATAACTCATCCAAGGTTACACAGCTAGTAAGGAGTGAAAGAGAAATTCAAAACAGACATGTTTCTTTACCATACAGGTATAACTTTTAATCAGTATGTCAGTTTGTTTTTGACAGATATTTTAAAACAAGTATTGAGTAAATTATATTGGAAAAATATGGCTATCACAAAAAAATAAAAATATGGCTATCATTATGAAAAATGCATATCCAATTGAAATCTGCTTTATAACGCTTTATAATATTAAATATTATAGATATATATTATTATAGATATATAATATATATTTATTTAGATATTATAAATAATAAATAAATATAAATAAATCTATAAATCTATAAATATATAAATTTATTATATATATTATATATGTCATATATAATATATAAATATATTATAGATTTAAATATTTTAAAAAGCAATAAGAAAAAAAATAAAACTGTACCCCTATTTTACACAATACACTAAAGTCAACTCAAAATGGATTAACAACTTGAACATTAAGACCTGAAACCATAAAACCCCTAGAAGAAAACAGGGGTAGAAATTTTTGACACTGGTCTTAGCAATGATTTTTTTTGGGGGGGATTTGATGCCAAAAGCAAGGGAAACAAAGCAAAAATAAAGAAATGAGACTACATCAAAATAAAAAGCTTCTGCATAGCAAAATAAAGCATCAATGAAATGAAAAGACAACCTACTACTAATGGGAGAAAAATTTTGCAAATCATATACCTAATAATGGGTCAATATCCAAAATTTATAAAGAACTCATACAACTCACAGCAAAAACAAACAAACAAAACAAAGCAAAACAATTTTAAAATGGGCAAAGGAACTGAATAGACATTTTTCCAAAGAAAAACATACAAATAGCCAACAGGTACATGAAAAGAGGCTAATCAATATCATTAACCATCAGAGAAATGCAAATCAAAACCTCAATGGGATATGGATTCACACCTATTACAATAGCTATCCTCAAGTACACAGAAGATAACAAGTGTTGGGCAGGATGTGGTAAAATGGGAACCCTTGCACACTACTGATAGGAATGTAAATTGGTGCAGCCTCTATGGAAAACATAAAAATTTAAAATAGAGCTACCATATGAACCAGCAATCTCACTTCTGGATCTATATCCTGATAAAATGAAAACAGAATATCAAAGACATACGTGCACTCCATGTCCACTGCAGCTTTATTCACTTATAGCCAAGATATGGACACAACCGAAGCATCCATTAATGAATGAATGGATAAAGAAGATGTAGTATATGTATATAAGGGAGTATTATCCAACCACAGGAAGAACGAAATTCTGACATTTGCAACAATATGGATGGAACTTAAAGGCATCATGATAAGTGAAATAAGCCAGTCAGAAAAAGACAAATACTGCATCATTATCACTTACATGTAAATCTTTTTTTTTTTTTTTTAATGTCATAGAAACAGCAAATAGAAAAGTGATTAGTTGAGGGTGGGGGAAATAGAGGGTGGTAAAAGGCTACAAACTTTCAGCTGTAAGATGAATAAGGTCTGAGGATCTAACATAATTATAGTTAACAACACAGCGTCATATAATTGAAATTTGCTGAGAGTAGAACTCAAATGTTCTCTTCTTACACACACAAAAAGATAAATATGTGAGGTGATGAATGTGTTATTTAACTATGGTGGATAATCCTATACACATATTTATATATATAAAATCATCACATCATATACTTTAAATATCTTACAATTTTGTCAATTATATCTCAAAGCTGAAAGTTTTTAAAAAGCAATAAGCTACTAAAACTAATGATGTAATGTATGATGATTAACATAACAATAAAATTTTTTTAAAAAAAGCAATAAGCTAACAGAATAGAAAAAATTTCATACTTATCCCAGTGGTATTAAGAAAATGGCATTTTATGTTTCAAGACTAAAGAAGAAATAGTCATTGACCATTCACGTGATGAAACAAATGTATCTCTGATTATATTTTTAGTTAAGTAAAATAAACATAAAATAAGAAAAGATATGGAATACATTCTTATAAGTATAACAAACATATGTTTGGTTTCTAAAATATGTGAGGGTTCTATTTGGATCCAAAGTGTAAACAACTTTAATGGATAAATAGTCAAAGAACTATTCATTTAATCATTTAATAATCGCCTATCACCTTCTATATTCTAGGCACTGTGAATAGACAAAGGGTTATGAACACTAAACAAGTACCTTTGAAAGTCTAGATCACTAATAAATTAGCAAAATGATTAAGAACACAGGAGGTATTATATCACCCTGTTATACAAGAAAAATCTCTTTAATTGGCAGAAGCCTAACATCTACAGGGTTGTTGGGAGTGAGTAAATTTCTACATGACTGGTGGTTCTGCAAATTTGGAGCAATATTTTGGATGAACAGTTTGACAACTCATGATACAAATGATAAAAATCATAATATTCTTTTACTAAGACCATTTTTAAAGAATCTCTCTACAGGAATAATGCAAGAAGGGAGAAAAGCCTATATGTGCAAAAGTGCTTATAACTGCATTATTACATGTATAACTTAAAACTGAAAAGAGTGTCCAAATGACCAAGTGTGAGCAAATTGCTATGTTGAATTAATGTTATATTGCCATTAGAATGGCAAATACGAGAACTATGCAGAAATTGTGAATGAATGACATAATTGAAAAAACTTGGAAGACAGTATGTATGCTTGCAACTGTAAAAATTAACCCATGTGGGAGTAATGATAGGCACATTATACACTATAAAGTTTGTATATAGAGATAGGTTTTTCATATTTTTTTTCCTGATATGATTGACCTAAAGACAGTATAACACAGTAGAAGCTGATACAACAAATGAGTACAAATGCAGGTTTAGAATCAAGCAGACTTCTATTCAAATGCAAACTGCCACTATTTGTTTTTAGAAAGAATCCTCTCCTCTTTCTATTAATGTTAAGAGATTGTTGGGCACTTTCATCATTGCAATGAACAGTGGATTCACCAATGGATGGAAATGCAATAATTGTTCTAAAATTTAAGCCAAAATCTGTTTGATGACTTAGGTAGTAATGCCATTTGAACACATGATTCCGTTTTATTTTATAAAATGACAAAGAGATCATAATGAATTCTATAATATGATAGTGGTAGGATTAATCATGAGTGAAAATGATTACATCAAGAATAAGAGAAAGGGAAAGGGGAAAGTAAATTATGTCCCCCTTAGTTCAGCTTCTTAGAATTTAGTCATTTCCACTCTCAGACCTCTAAATGAATGGAATTCTTTGGAAAATATTTTGAAAAATCAAATAGTAAAAACTCTTTAAATATATTGTTCAGTTTCTGTATAGTTCTTGCTTAAGTTTTTTTTCTTATTTTCTCAGGCTCAACTCTTTCTGGCCCTTCTCATACTCACTCACACAAATAGAACTAGAAAGTACATGAAGGGAAGCACTTTTGATTTCAAAACCCACTATTACGGTTTTATGCTAGTTTGCTTCCTTACAAGATAATTAACTCCATGAGTCCAGAAAGATGCTTATTGACCTTTAGTATCTCTAGAACCTGGCTCAGAGGCTCACACAGAATGCACTCAGTAAAGGTTCATGGAACCATCTGAGATTTCTGGAAGTCACAAGGAAATTAACATGGTTTTCATTACCCAAGAAATGTTTATTCCTATTCCTCAAAGGAAGCAAAACTTGTTTTGCACTTGTCCAGCATGAACATAGACTCTTCAGGGTCATTTCAACAGACACTTATTAGAGATGTTTGCATCTCTCAGAAGGCAATAGTCTTAAAGAAGAGGCTGTCCAAGAAAAGCAGGTTAGAAAACTTTCGATAAAAGAAGCAATGATAAAGTACTACTATGAGCAACACCTAGTCCTAGTCCTGACTAGTTCATTTAGACTTGCACAGGTCTGTCCATTTCCTTAGTCCACAATTCTACTTGTTCTCCTTAAATAAATTCAAAGGAAGTATACAAAATCGTGGTCCACCTTCTATGTGATCCATAATACTGAAAATAGCAAAGTAAAAATAGAACATTATTGTAATAACGTACATAATGTACATATACCAAGCCTAAACTGAAATTTCCCTTGGTAGTTTCAGCATTTCCAGTGATTTTCTTAATCAGTTATAAATAAATCAACAATTTACTTCCATCTCCTTCTTCACAGTCTGATTTTATTTCTTTCTTTATGATACTAATATGAATACTAAACATCTTATCAAGATTACATTTATTAATCTTATTTGCAAGTGGCTTTGACATTTGTTTTACAGCAAACAATAAAAATAATAAAAAAAAATTTCCAGAAGAGGTCTCTTGCTAGATGTACATGGAAAGATCTCTTTTGAATTATGATACACTAATATCAGTATTCTTTTCTCTTTCTTTAGGCATAACATCTTCCATCATAAAACTTGGTACCTCTCACAAACTAAATCCCATGAAGTTCTTTTTTTTTTTTTTTAGAAGACTGTTCTATAACAGAATGGGAGAAGATATTTGCAAATGACATATCAGATAAAGGGCTAGTATCCAAAATCTATAAAGAACCTACCAAACTCAACTCCCAAAGAACAAATAATCCAATCAAGAAATGGGCAGAAGACATGAACAGACATTTTTCCAAAGAAGACATCCAAATGACCAACAAACACATAAAAAAGTGCTCAACATTGCTTGGCATCAGGGAAATCCAAATCAAAACCTCAATGAGGTACCACCTCACACCAGTCAGAATGGCTAAAATTAATAAGTCAGGAAATGACAGATGTTGGCGAGGATGTGGAGAAAGGGGAACCGTCCTACACTGTTGGTGGGACTGCAAGCTGGTGCAGCCACTCTGGAAAACAGTATGGAGTTTCCTCAAAAAGTTGAAAATAGAGCTACCGTATGACCCAACAATTGCACTACTGGGTATTAACCCCAAAGATACAAATGTAGTGATCTGAAAGGGCATGTGCACCCCAATGTTTATAGCAGCAATGTCCACAATAGCCAAACTATGGACAGAGCCAAGATGTCCATCAACAGATGAGTGGATAAAGAAGATGTGGTGTATATCTACAATGGAATATTAAGCAGCCATCAAAAAAAAAAAAAATACATGAAATCTTGCCATTTACAATGACGTGGATAGAACTAGAGGGTATTATGCTAAGCGAAATCAGTCAATCAGAGAAAGACAAGTATCATATGATATCACTGATATGAGGAATTCTTAATCTCAGGAAACAAACTGAGGGTTGCTGGAGTGGTGGGGGTTGGGAGGGATGGAGTGGCTGGGTGATAGACATTGAGGAGGTTATGTGTTATGGTGAGTGCTGTAATTGTGTAAGACTGATGAATCACAGTCTGATGAAACAAATAATACATTTTATGTTAAAAAAAAAAAGATAGTAGGAAGGGAAAAATGAAGGGGGGGGGAATCGGAGGGGGGAGATGGACCATGAGAGACTATGGACTCTGAGAAACAAAGTGAGAGTTCTAGAGGGGAGGGGGGTGGGGAAATGGGTTAGCCTGGTGATGGGTATTAAAGAGGGCACGTATTGAATGGAGCACTGGGTGTTATATGCAAACAATGAATCATGGAACACTACATCAAAAAGTAATGATGATATGTATGGTGATTAACATAATAAAATAAAATTTTAAAAAAGACTGTTCTATAATGAATAATAAGAAGTGTACTTCCTAGTTACTATAGTTCATATAGATTGAACTTGGCTAATGATACTATATATTATTTTCCTGTATTTTGTTTCTCAAATGGGTAGATTACCGTTGCCTATGAAGAACCACTTGTCATTTAAACAATCCAGACTTTTCATGAATCATTATAAAAAAAGAAACAGCTTTGAATATTATCAGCAAATATCTTTGTGTTACTTCTAGTAAAAAATATGTGTGAGGGACATATAAAATGTTTGCTAATTTAAATAAAATTAATTTAATTTTAAATTAAACAATATAAATTTGATGTAACTTTTTTTGGCCATTAGACCACAGAAAATCATCATGAGGTTTGAGTAGAAATCATAGACCATAATGTAGATCAGTAATATTATCTGATAGGTTGATGCTGCACAAAAATGCACTCATGGGGCGCCTGGGTGGCTCAGTCGTTAAGCGTCTGCCTTCGGCTCAGGTCATGATCCCAGGGCCCTGGGATCGAGCCCCACATCGGGCTCCCTGCTTGGCGGGAAGCCTGCTTCTCCCTCTCCCACTCCCCCTGCTTGTGTTCCCTCTCTCGCTGTGTCTCTCTCTGTCAAATAAATAAATAAAATCTTAAAAAAAAAAATGCACTCATAATACGTTTGCCACAAATTCTGGGATTACTTATATTATCATACATTTCTAAGTTTAAAAAATTTGAGAAAAATATTGTAGGAAGGTAGATTTACAGACCCAACCCCAAATGAACACCTATGCCTTTTCTAGTAATATGAAAATGTGTCCTGCTCTTTCATGCCTCTACCTTTGAACATACAGTATCCTTTTCTATACCATGTTTTATGTCCAAATAGTTGCCTCCAACTGATTCTTGATATTTCACTTTAGGTGTTAGCATGATTTAGTTTACCCTATGGCCAGTAGCACTCTGCTGATTTATTATAACAGGTTTTATTCTGTATTAGGATTACTTCTCAACTATTTCATCCACTAGGGCTAAAGCTCCTAAAGGCAGGTTGTCTTCTCCTCACACTCCCAATTTAGGCATGTCTAGCACTAGCACATAGGGAAGTACCTAACCCATATACATCAGTTTTCTAGGGCTGCCATAACAAAGTACCACAAACTGGGTGGCTTAAACAACAAAAATTGATTGTCTTACGGTTCTGGAAGCTGGAAGTCTGAGATCAAGGACTTGGCAGGTTTGGTTCCTTCTAAGGACTGTAAGGGATCTTTTCCAAGTCTATCTAAATGGCTTGTAATTGGCCAAGTTCATTTTCATGTGGTGTTCTTCTTGTATCTTCATATCATCTTCTCTCTGTACATATCTCTGTACCCAAACATCTTTGTTAAGACATCAGTCACATTGGATTAGGGTCAACCCTAATGATCACACTTTAGCTTGAATACTTTCTGGAAAGACTCTTTCTCCAAATAAGGTCACATTCTGAGGTATACTGGGAATTGGATTTCAACATAGGAAATTTGGTGAGATACAATTAAACCAAAAAACACCACAATAGATATTTGTCAAATCAGTGAGTACATGGAAGAGCACTTATAGAACTTATCAAATTTGTTTTAATAATCCAACGTGTATATTTTCCTCTTAGAAAAATGTGCACTCTTAGAGCAAAATTCATATCCCATTCATGTTTGAATCTGTAGTGCTTAGCACAAACACCAACAGACAATTGGTGCTCAAAATGCTTTGTTAAATGAGTGATAAATACAAAACATGCAAAAGTATTTTCTGTAAAAATACCTCTGGAAGAATGTCTTATATGGGTCTTGGCTAATGCTCTGTTCAATTATTTTTGCTGATCACTGCAAATTGTACATTCCCCAGAGTTTTAATGCCTTAGGCAATTTGAAAAAGATACTCTATGTCATTCAGAAGCTGGAAGTCTAAATATTTCCATGACTTAAATATCTTGTTTGCCTTATTAGAAATCAGCTCTCATCTATGATTTTGTATCTTATTTCCATAGTGTGGGTTTTTTTTTCTGATTTATCAAAACACAGTGCTAAAAATAAAATGTAAACTGACTTTCAGTGGAACCTACCAGAGAGATAGAAAAGTGTCTTCAGACGTAAATAGAAAGATAATGAAAAATGGAGAGCCTGAGTGTGGAGATGGGGAAGAAGGAACTTCAGGTGACGGTGTTGTCTGATTCAGTATGACCACTTCAATTATCATCAGGATGAGGAAGGTGAGTGGAATGTTAATTAGTTTCACAGTTTCTCTGATTTAGGATGTATAATCAGCACCAGTAGTAATAAAACAAGTAGAGACAAAGCTGTTCTCTAAAGAAACTTATGAACCTAAAGTAATCTAATAAGACAAACATGGGCTAGTTGTACTTACTGGAAAGAAGACAGCCAGTCTGGGTAATAACCAGAGTTACACAAGGAATGGGAAGGCCTACGCACCATTTGTATCTAATCTAACAAATTGCTTTCATGATGAGTGAAAAGCATAAAGCATTTTTCTAGACATTTTTTAGTTATATGGGTTGAACCAATTTTGCTATTGAGTTATTTTTGAGTAAAGATAGGTAGAAAAGAGCATAAAGAAATGTTACAAAGCAGAATCCAAAATAACAAGGCTTGGTGAAGTTTTGTTTGAAGAGATTTAAATTTAAAAAGTCTTTTATATTTACCCAGTAGTTAACCATTTCTGCCATTCTTGATTCTTTTCTGTAGATCCAGATTGATACCTGGTTTAACTTTTCCTGTGCTTGTGTGATGTGTGTGTGTGTGTGTGTGTGTGTGTGTGTGTGCATGCACGCATGTGCGGTCAGCATTCCCATGTGTTTTTTTTTAATTCACCACTTTGAGATAATTTTAGATTTATAGAAAAATTGCAAAAATAGAGTTTCAGTAAAATTTTCACCTAGGTTTCCCTTATCTTAACCTCTTACATAACAATAAAAGTTATCAAAACTAAGACACTTGCATTGGTTACATTAACTAAACTACAGATTTTATTTGAATCTTAGGTTTTTCCTGTAATGTCATTTTTCTGTTTCAGTATCTAATCACAATCCCAGATTCCTTTACTTGTCATGTCTCCTTAATATCCTCCAATCTATGACAGTTTCTCAGTCTTTCCTTATTTGTGACCTTGATACTTTTGAATAGTAGTGATCTATTATTTTGAAGAAAGTCTCAGTTTGGGTTTGTCTGGTGTTTTCTCATGAAGTTATGCATTATTGGGAAGGACAACACAGAAATGATATGTCCTTCTCTATGCATCATATCAGGGGATAGATGATGTCTCTATTTATTACTGGTGATGTTGACCTTGATCACTGATTAAGGTGGCATCTGCTTGCTTTTTCCATTGTAAAATTACTGTTTTCCCCCTTTGTAATAAATATTGGGGGAGAGGTACTTTGAAATTATGCAAATGCCATGTTTTTGCTTAAATTCTTGCCCACTAACTGCCATGTGGCAGTGATGTTGTTTTTCTCATTCTTCCATGTTTTAATTCAAATTCTGTCTCTTCTCTCTCATTAATTTTTTATTTATTTGCTCTGTTACTTATTTATATTAGTATAGACTCATGGGTCTTTATTTGGAAGCTATAATCCAAGAGTACTATTATTTATTTGCTCAGCTTGTTCTAGCTTTGGCCACTAGGAACTGTTTCAGTTTCTTAGGCCCGGATGACTTCCTTTAATATGTATTATAGTGTAAGTCTACAAATGATGAATTTTTTCAGCTTTTGTATATATGAGAAAGTCTTACTTTTAAGGCTGCTTTTATGATTTCTGGTTCTAAATAATTTGGCTATGGTATGCTTTTGTGTAGTTTTCTTCATATTTTTCTTGTGCTTTGGGTTGGCTGAAACTCTTGCATCTGTGGGTTTATAATTTTCATCAAATTCGGAAATTTCCACCTATATTTCTTTTCATATTTTTTATCCCCTTCTTTCTTCTTTTCCAGAGACTCTAATTATGCATATAATAGGATGTGTGAAAGTTGTTTAACAGCTAACTGATGCTTCATTTTTTAAAAAATTTCTGTCTTTAGATAATTTTTATTGCTATATCTTTTTGTTCACTAACCTCTCCTTTTGTAATGTCTAATCTGTTTAATCACACTTAGTGTATTTTTCATCTTAGACATTTTCATTTGTATTTCCTGAAGTTTGATTTGGATATTTGATTTGGGATATATATCATATTTTCATGTCTCAATCTTTCATCTGTCTTCTTGAACAAATGAAATACAGTCATAATAACTACCTTAATGTCCTTTTCTACTAATCCTATCATCTGTGTCATTTTTGTATAGAATTTGATTTTTCTCCTAATTATTGGTTGTACTTTATGCTTCTCTGCATAACTGGTAATTTTTAACTGATGCCAAATACTATAAATTTTCAATTTGGGTGTGCTAAGTGTTTTTGTATTCCTATAAATATTCTTGAACTTCTTTAATGGGATATAGTTCAGTTACTTGGAAATAGTTTAATCTTCTTTGCTCCTGCTTTTTACTGTTTTAGGGAGAACCAGAAGAACATTTAGTTAGAGCCAATTTTGCCCCACTACTGAGGTAAAACCTTCTGAATATTAACCCAAAGCCCCATAAATTATGTGATTTTCCACTGCAGCTGGTATGAACAAGCACTGTTACCAGTCATAAGAGATCACTGGAAAATGTTTCCTTTAATTCCTTTAAGTACTTCTTTCTTGGGTAAATCTTCACATGAATGCACTGATCAGTCCTCAGATGAAGACTCAAAAGGGATCCTCTGCTTATCTCCAGAGCTCTTGCTCTTTGGTGCTGTCTCTTTCCTGTTACTCTGCTCTTTCAGTTCAACCTTTTTTGGCCTCCTTGGATCCTAGTTAAACCTAAGGAGACTGGCTGTAGGGCTCCAGATGGGTTCTCATTCTCTGTGCCATTATTTTGAAACTCTCTAGGTAGTAATTTAGGGCAATTGTAGAACTTCCCTTATATGTCTTCTGTGTTTCAGAGATCACTATCCTTTCTTACCTTATGTCTAATATCTTAAAATCTACAGTTTCCTGTATTTTAATTTGTTTTCTCGTAGTTTTAGGTAGGACGGTAAATCAGGTCTTTATAACTTTATCTTGGCCAGATTCAGTGATTATGTGATAGCTTAGTAATATTTTGGTGAAAAAGTTAAAAAATAAATCTGTACAATAAAATATAGGCTATGTAGGAAGAAAAAAAAAAACCTCCTTGTTATGAGGCTTTTATATGTCAAGGTGACATATGTTAATGCTGATGTCAGTATATCTTAACATGTAAATTCTTTCAGTGACCCTGCCCTCAAAATAAATTTGAATTTTACATGATAATTTCTCTTCTTTCCTATTCCCCTCCTAACATAGGAAGAATTTGGTCTTTGCCAGACTTGTTCCTAGGACTTCTGTAATATAAAATTAGAATAAGCTGTATATTCAACAAATATTTATTGTGTGTTCTGTGCTAGGCACTGTTCTGGGCATGTGAGACACACCAAGTGAACAAAAGAGAAAATATTCCTGCCCTCATGGAGTTTTTATTCAACAATGAGAAACCTACATTAATCAATGAATATAGAAAATAAGTAAACTATAGGGGTACCTGACTGGCTCAGTTGGTAGACTGCGAGACTCTTGATCTTAGGAATGTGAGTTTGAGCTCCACATTGGGTGTAGAGATTACTTAGAAAATCTTAAAAAAATAAGTAAATTGTATATTATGGTGGAAAGAAATGGGCATATCAGAGAAATAATAAACAAAGGAGGAAAATTACATCAACATCCTTAATAAAGAGTTGGGGAAAAAGGGATGGAATAGAAGACTAGTCTAGGGGAGATGGGGAATTATTTTGAGGGAGGATGTTCAACCATTGAGGGATGTAGCAATCTGTACAGAAAAGAGGCTGAAGAAGAGTTGCTGAACATTCCAACTAAAAGCAATAGAATGTACATTCTTCTCAAGTGCACATGGAACATTTTCCAGAATAGATCATCTGATGGACCACATACCAACTCTGAACAAATTTAAGAAGGTTGAAATCATCAAGCACCTCTTCCAACCACAATAATATGTAACTAGAAAGTAATTACAAGAAGAAAACTGGAAAATTCACAAACATGTGGTGACTAAAAAACATACTACAAACAACCAATGGGTCAACCATAAATCAAAAGTGAAATAAAAAAAATACCTAGGGACAAATGAAAATGGAAATATAACATACCAAAACTTATAGGATGGATCAAACATAGTTCTAAGAGGGAAGTTCATGGTGAAAAATGCCTACTTCAAGAAATAAGAAAAATCCCAAATAAACAACCTAATTTTACACCTCAAGAAACTAGAAAAAGAATAAATGAAGTCAAGTTAGAAGAAAGGAAATTACAAAGATCAGAGCAGAAATAAATGGAATAGAGACTAAAAAGACAATAGAAAAGATCAATGAACCCAAGAACTGGTTCTCTGAAAAGATAAAGTTGACAAACCTTTAGCTAGACTTACCGAGAAAAAAAAAAGTGAAAAAACCCAAATAGGCAAGATGGCAGAGGAGTAGGAGACCTGGATTTCGTCTGGTCTCAGGAATTCAGCTGGATAGGGATCAAACCATTCTGAACACCTACAAACTCAACA
>NW_022589737.1:20317883-20388707 GCF_004348235.1 Phoca vitulina
TGTTGAGTTTGTAGGTGTTCAGAATGGTTTGATCCCTATCCAGCTGAGTTCCTGGGACCAGACGAAATCCAGGTCTCCTACTACCGTTGATAATAATTTCTAATAATTGTTTCTATTTCCTTGGTGTTAGTCATGATCTCTACCCTTTCATTCATGATTTTATTAATTTGGGTCCTTTCTCATTTCTTTTGCATAAGTCCGGCCACTGGTTTATCAATCTTATTAATTCTTTCAAAGAACCAGCTTCTAGTTTCATTGATCTGATCTACTGTGTTTCTGGTTTCTAATTCATTGATCTCTGCTCTAATCTTAATCATTTCTCTTCTAATGTGTGGCTTAGGCATCATTTGTTGGTTTTTCTCCAGTTCTGTAAGGTGTAAAGTTAGTTGGTCAATTCGGGATTTTTCAATTTTTTTTGAGTGAGGCTTGCAATGGCTGTGCATTTCCTGCCTAGGACCGCCTTTACAGTATCCCATAGGTTTTGGACCAATGTGTTTTCATTCTCATTGGTTTCCATGAATTGTTTAAGTTCTTCTTTGATTTCCTGGTTGACCCAAACATTCTTGAGCAGCGTGGTCTTTAGCTTCCAAGTGTTGGAATTTCTTCCAAATTTTTTCTTGTGATTGAGTTCCAGTTTTAAAGCATTATGGTCTGAGAATATGCAGGGAATAATCTCAATCTTTTGGTATTGGTTGAGACCTGATTTGTGACCCAGTATGTGGTCTATTCTGGAGAAAGTTCCATGTACGCTTGAGAAGAATGAGTATTCTGTTGTTTTAGGGTGGAATGTTCTGTATATTTCTGAGGTCCATCTGTTCCAGTGTGTCATTCAAAGCTCTTGTTTCTTTGTTGGTTTTCTGCTTAGATGATCTGTCTATTGCTGAGAGTGGAATATTGAGGTCTCCTACAATTAGTGTATTATTACCAATATGACTCTTCATTTTGGTTAACAGTTGGCTTATGTAGTTGGCTGCTCCCATGTTGGGGGCATAGATATTTACAATTGTTAGATCTTCTTGTTGGATAGACCCTGTAAGAATGATATAGTGTCCTTCTGTGTCTCTAACTACCATCTTTAGCTTAAAATCTAATTTGTCTGATATGAGAATTGCTACCTCAGCTTTCTTTTGAGGTCTGTTGATATGGAAGATGGATCTCCATCCCTTCATTTTCAGTCTGGATGTAGCTTTAGGTTCAAAATGAGTCTCTTGTAGACAGTATATGGTTGGGTCCTGTCTTTTTATCCAATCTGCAACCCTGTGCCATTTTATGGGAGCATTTAGGCCATTCACGTTGAGGGTGATTATTGAAAGATATGAATTTATTGTCATGTTGCCTATGAAGTCCTTGTTTCTATAGATTGTCTCTGTAAATTTCTGTTCTATATCACCCTTGGGGTCTTTCTCCTTTTATAGAAACCCCCTTAATATTTCTTGCAGGGCTGCCTTAGTGGTCACATATTCTTTCAGTTTCTGCCAGTCTTGGAAGCTCTGCATCTCTCCATTGATTCTAAATAACAGCCTTGCCAGATAAAGTACTCTTGGCTGCATGTTCTTCTTGTTTAGTACCCTGAATATGTCTTGCCAGGTCTTTCTGGCTTGCCAGGTCTTTGTGGATAGGTCTGATGTTATTCTGATGTTCCTCCCTCTGTACGTAATGAATCTCTTCCCCCTAACTACCCTTAAGATGGTTTCCTTGGTTCTAAGATTTGCCAGTTTCACTATTACATGCCGGGGTGCTGGTCTGTTCTGCTTGATCCTGGGAGGGGTCTTCTCTGCCTCTAGGACATGAATATTTGTTGCATTCCCCAGATTAGGGAAGTTCTCAGCTATGATTTGCTCAAATATATCTTCTAGTCCTGTCTCTCTCTCCACCCCCTCAGGGATCCCAATAATTCTGACATTGGAACGTTTCATGGTGTCACTTATTTCTCTAATTCTGTTTTCATGGATTTTAAGCTGTTTCTCCCAGGCCTCCTTGTTTTCCTTCTTTTCTATCAATTTGTCTTCTAGATCACTAATTCGTTCTTCTGACTCATTTACCCTAGCTGTTAGAGTAGCTAGATTGGATCTCATTGATAGCATTTTTAAGTTCTGCCAGTTCAGCTCTCAATTCTGCCCTTAGAGACTCTGTGTTGCCATTAATCAATTTCTCCATTCTAGCTATTGTCTTCATAACTGTTACCCTGAAGTCTATTTCTGACATCTTGTTTATATCGATATCCAGTAGGTCTGTGGGAGAGGCCATTTTCTCTGGGTCTTTGTTGGAAGTTCCTCCTCCTAGTCATTCTGTTGAGTTGTGGTTGAGGGGATATACAGTCGAAAATATCAACCACAACCCAGGCAAGGTGCACCCTGGGAAAGTTTGGAGCAATCAGAAGCCACCACCAAAAAACTCCAGCCAAAATGAAACCCAAGAATAAGATTTATAAAGTACAAAAATAAAAGCAAACAAACAAAACCCACAACCCCCCCAAAAAAATCTGACAAAAAAACAAAAAACAAACAAACAAAAAAGGGGGGTTGCAGGGAAGGTGGCTATAATTCCTCTATGTGGGCAAGGTAGAGTGTTTCAGCTCTTCCTGGGTGTATTTTGTTCTCTTTGTTAGAGAACAGTACTTCCCAGAGATGCAGGGATATTAAAACTGGTATATATATATAAAGTTAGTATTGAGTAGGGAAAAAAGGACTGCATTGAAGCTTATATCTATATATATATAAAAGAAAAAGAAAAAAGTATACATGTGAAAAAGTTCAAGTTAAAAATTTACTATGGAATATGTTGTATTAAACATCTGTTTGAAATGATAAGTAGGTAAAAAAAAAAAACAGAAGCAGCATGGGAAATGAATTTAAAAAAAAAGATAAAAGTTGTATCTAAGAAATACACAGGCTGTGAGGCAACACCAGGAGCAGAATATACTAATTTTCCCCTGGTGTTGGGGTTTTACAGTTTTATGGGGACCCTGGGGTTGTTGTCCCCTTGTTCTTCCACCTTGTCTTCTAGAGGAGGGGCCTGCCCCAGTGTTTTTTCGGGCACTCCTGCTTGGGCGGAGTCGCCCTGCCCCCTATCAAGGGGCTGGGCTCCATGGAAACCGGTTTTTTGGGCTTTTGTTCTCTGACAGCTTTTCGCACCCTTTTGGGAGGGTCAGAGCAAAGGAAAATGTCCGCACCCAGACCTTCGCCCCAGAGGAGAGAAGCCACAATTTCCTCCTCTCTGAACCCTCCAGAACACAGAGTCTCCGGCTCTGTGAGCACCGCTGAAAACCGTAGCCTCCCACAGGCAGTGTGCACCCCCAGCAATCACCTCAGTGGTGGACCCCAGCCCCCGCTTGTCTCTGCTACCTGTGCCACCAGAACCGAGAGCAATCCCGGACTGGGAGGGCCCCAGCTGTGGTGGGAGCAGTGGCTGCCCCTGGGTCTGTGGGCTAGGTCCGCACCGGGTCCTCTCCAGCCTGGGTGTGTGGGCAGGCAGCGGCTGGTGGCCCTGCTGCTGAGGGTCCCAGGGTTTGCCCCTTAAGCCCCTATGTTCTGTTTGAGCACTGTTATGAGTCCCCTCCTATTCCTCAGCCACCATTCTCCAAGCTATCGCTGGTTCCTGGGCACAGGAACTTTTACGCTGGGGTATTACTTTCCAAAGGCTAGCTTCTGGTGGTCCCCTCCCCCTTCTGTTTATCCTCTGACATCTGTCCAAGCAATCACAACTCCATCCTTCCTACCTCTTGACTGATGATCCTCTGCCCCCATAGAAATCCAGATGTATAATCTTATATCTCAGGCTGATTTTGAAGGTTTTCAGAGTGGCTTTGTAGATATCTAGCTAAATTCAGGGGACTGGTTGAAACGGAGTCCCCCACTTCTCTGCCATCTTGCCTCTCCTCTCTGAGAGCTGGACTTTTAGATGAAGAGAAAAACAACAGATGTCACATCTGCCTTATTAATTTACATTCCAGTTTGTCTGAAAAGGGATGCAAAGGAAGGCAAGCACAAAAGAAGAGTTTCTTAAAGAAAAATTTTTTATGCTATCCCATTCTCCTCAGTGTTGGTCATAGACACTAGACACATTAAAAAAAAAAAACAAACCCATTCCCCTAGGCACCTGACAGATATGGAACTTACTCTGTTTAAGTGGAGGCTATTGTGATCCAGCAAATGCAGACTTTCAATGGGTGTGATGAAATCTAAAAAGGAGGGACATAGTTTGCTAACTGGAGTGTGAAAACTAGAAATTTTAGTTTGGGATGTGAAATAGAAGGGAATAGGAATGCAGTCAGAGGATTAAGTGAAAGGTAGTTCTGCATTGAGTTTACGCATGTGTTTGTAGAACAGAAATCAGCTTATCACTGATGTTTAGCTTAGAAGTCAAAATGTCCCAATGCCATGTTAACCTGCTTTGAATGAAATATGATAAAATATTGTGATAGCATGTCTTAGTGACAATAGCAAAACCAAATAAACTTAGAAGGTAAAAATAAAAATTTTCCTAAAACTTCACCTAAGTCAAAAAGATTAAGAAGTTTGTAAAAAAAAGTGAAATATATTTCTAAAACTATGCTAAAATCTAGTTTTTTAATGATTGATTCAGATGCTAGGGATTTTTTTTAAAGCAAGCATTTAGGAAATACTTTTTTTTTTTTCCTTAAAGAGAGAGAGTACATGTGAGGGGGCGTGTGGAGCAGAGGGAGAGAATCTTGAGCAGACTCCACACCCAGCATGGAGCCCATTGCAGGGCCCAATCTCAGAACCCTGAGATCATGACCTGAGCCAAAATCAAGAGTCAGACGCTTAACTGACTGAGCCACCCAGAAGCCCCAAGAAACACTTTTTTATTTTTTATTTTATTTCTTGGCTCTTTTTAAATTTTAATTGTGATGTGGTTAATATACAGTGTTGTATTAGTTTCAGGTGTACAGTATTGTAATTCAACAATTTCATATATTACTCTGTACTCATTAAGCTGCATGTACTCTTAAACCCATCACCTATTTCATCCACACTCCCACCTACCTCCCTTCTGGTAACCATCAGTTTGTTCTCTAAAGTTTAGAGTCTGTTTCTTGGTTTCTCTCTCTCTTGTTTTTCCCTTTATTTGCTTGTTCTGTTTCTTAAATTCCATAAATGAATAAAATCCTATGGTATTTGTCCTTCTCTGATTGGCTTATTTTGCTTAACATTTTATCCATGTTGTTGCAAATGGCAAGATTTCATTCTATTTTATGGCTGAATTATATTTCATTATATACCACATCTTCTTTATTCATTCATCTATTGATGGACACTCAAACTGCATACATAATTTGGCTATTATAAATAATGCTGCAATAAACATGGGGTTCATATATCCTTTCAAATTAGTGTTTTTGTATTCTTTGGGTAAATTCCCAGTAGTGCAATTACTAGATCATAGGGTAGTTCTATTTTTAATTATTTGAGGAACCTCCATACTGTCTTCCACAGTAGCTGCACCAATTTGCATTCCCACCAACAGTGCAAGTGGGTTTCTTTTTCTCCATATCCTTGCCAATACTTGTTTCATGAGTTTTTTTGTTTTAGCCATTCTGACAGGTGTGAGGTGATATCTCATTGTAGTTTTGATTTGCATTTCCTTGATGATGAGTGATGTTGGGCATCTTTTCATGTGTCTGTTGGCCATCTGGATGTCTTCTTTGAAAAAATGTTCATGTCTTCTGCCCATTCTTTTTTTTTTTTTTTTAAGATTTTTATTTATTTATTTGAGAGAGAGAGACAGATAGTGACAGAGATAGCAAGAGAGCACACGCGGGGAGGAGAGGGAGAAGCAAGCTTCCCTCTGAGCAGGGAGCCCGATGTGAGGCTCGATCCTAGGACCCTGGGATCATTACCTGAGCCAAAAGCAGATGCTTAACTGACTGAGCCACCCAGATGTCCCTGTCTTCTGCCCATTCTTAATTGGACTATTTGTTTTTGGGGTGTCAAGTTGTATAATATCTTTATAAATTTTGCATACTAACCCTTTATCAGATTTGTCATTTGCAAATATCTTTTCCCATTCAGTAGGTTGTTTTAGTTCCGTTGGTGTGTCTTTCACTGTGCAGAAGCCTTTGATTAATAATTATTAATAATTATTAATAATTATTTTTGCTTTCATTTCCCTGGCCTTAGAAAACATATCTAGAAAGACGTAGTTACAGCTGATGTCAGAGAAATTTCTGCTTGTACTTTCTTTTAGGATTTTTACAATTTCAGGTCTCACATTTAGGTCTATAATCCATTTTGAATTTATTTCTGTGTATCGCCCTAGAAAGAGGTCCAGTTGCATTTGTTTTGCATGCTGCTGTCAGTTTTCCCAACTCCATTTGTTGAAGAGACTGTCTTTTTTTTTTCCCCATTGGATATTCTTTCCTGCTTTGTTGAAGATTAGTTGACCATATAGTTGTGGGTTCATTCCTGGGTTTTCTATTCTTTTCTGTTGCTCTATGGGTCTATTTTTGTTCCAGTACCATATTGTTTTGATTACTACAGCTTTGTAATATAACTTCAAATCCATAATTGTGATGCCTCTAGCTTTGCTATTCTTTTTCAAAGTTGCTTTAGCTATTCGGGGTCTTTTTGGTTCCAAACAAATTTTAGGATTGTTTGTTCTAGCTCTGTAAAAAATGCTGTTGGTATTTTGACAGGGATTGCCTTACATACGTAGGTTGCTTTGAGTGGTATAGACATTTTGATAATATTTGTTCTTCCAATCCATGAACATGGAATGTCTTTCCATTTCTTTTCTTTTCTTTTTTAAGATTTTATTTACTTATTTTGTCAGAGAGAGAGAGAGGGGGAGAGCACAAGCAGGGGAAGTGGCAGGCAGAGGGAGAGGGAGAAGCTGGGAGCCTTATGTGGGGCTAGATCCCTGGACCCTGGGATCATGACCTGAGCCAATGGCAGATGCTTAACAGACTGAGCCACCTAGGAACCCCTGTTTTTCCATCTCTTTGTGTCATCTTCATGTTTCCAGGAATTTATTTATTTCTTCTAGTTTGTCATATAATTTTGGCATACGTTTTTCACAATATTCTCTTACAATCCTTTGTATTTCTGTGGTGTTGGTTATTTCTCCTCTTTCATTTCTGATTTTGTTTTGTTGAGTCCTTTCTGTCTCTCTCTTTCTCTTTGATGAATCTAGCTAGAGATTTATTAATTTTGTTGATCTTTTCAAAGAACTGCTCTTTATTTCATTGATCTCTTTTACTGTTTTCTTAGTTTTTATATCATTTATATCCACTTTAATCTTTAATATTCCCTTCCTTCTGCTGGATTTTGGTTTTGTTTGTTCTGCTTTTCTAGCTCCTTTAGGTTTAAGTTAGGTTGTTTATTTGAGATTTTTTTCTTGCTTTTTGAGATAGGCCTGTATTGTTATAAACTTATCTCTTAGAACTGCTTTTGCTGCATCCCAAAGATTTTGGACCCAATATTGTGTTTTCATTTCCATTCATCTCCGTGTATTTTTTATTTCCTCTCCTATTCATTATTTAGTAGCATGTTATTTAACCTCCATGTATTTGTGCTCTTTCTAGATTTTCTTGTTGTTGATTTCTAATTTAATTGCATTGTGGTCAGAAAAGATTCATGGTGTAACTTTAATCTTTTTGGAATTGTTGAGACTTGTTTTGTGGCCTAATATGTGATCTATTTTGGAGAATGTCCCATGTGCCCTTGAAAAGAATGTGCATTCGGCTGTTTTAGGATGGAATGTTCTGAATTTATCTGTTAAGCCCATCTGTTCCAATGTGTCATTCAAAGCCACTGTTTCTTTGTTGATTTTCTTTTTAGGGTGTTAAAGTCCCCTACTATTATTGTATTACTATTGATTAGTTCCTTTATATTCATTATTAACTGTTATATGTATTTGGGTGCTCCCATATTGGGTGCATAAATATCTATAATTGTTATGTCTTCTTGTTAGATTGTCTCCTTTATTATTTATAGTGTCCTTTGTCTCTTGTTATTCTTTGTTTTAAAGTCTATTTTCTCTAAATATTGTTACCCGACTTTCTTTTAACCTCCATTTGCATGATAAATGTTTCTCCATTCCCTCACTTTCAATCCACATATGTCTTTAGGTCTGAAATGAATCTCTTATAGGCAGCATATAGATGGAGCTTGTTTTCTTATTCATTCCATCACCCTATGTCTTTTGATTGGAGCATTTAGTAAATTAACAATTCAATTGATAGGTATGTATTTATTGCCATTTTTTGTGGTTGTTTTTGTAGATCTCTGTTCCTTCCTTCCCTTACTCTCTTCTTTCACCATAAGTTGACTTTCTTTAGTGACATACTTGGATTCCTTTCTCTTTATTTTTTGCATATCTATTACTGGCTTTTGATTTGTGGTTACCATTATGTTTGTATATAATATCTTTGCATAAAATTGTCTATTTTAAGGTGATGTTCACTTAAGTTTGAACCCATTCTTTACTCCTCTCCTTCCCACGTTTTAGGTATATGGTGTCATGCTTTACATCCTTCTATTTTGTGAGTCCCTTGACTGATTTTTACAGATATACTTAGTTTTACCGCTTTTGTGCTTCCTACATTTCTTACTCTTACTTATGGTCTTTCTTTTCCTGTCAGAATCCCCTTTAACATTTCTTGTAACATTTATTGGTCATGAAGTCCTTTCACTTTTTCTTTTTTTATGGGAAACTATCTCTCCTTTCATTCTAAATGATAGCCTAGGTGCATAGAATATTCTTGGCTGCAGATTTTTTCTTTTCAGCATTTTGTATACATCATGCCACTTTCTTCTCACCTACAAAGTTTCTGCTGACAGTCTTATGGGGTTTTCCTTGTATGGAACTCTTCTCTTGCTGCTCTTGCAACTTTTTTCTACATCACTACTTTTTGCCATTTTAACTACTATGTGTCTTGGAGTGAACCTCCTTGGGTTGAATTTGTTGGAGGATCTCTTTGCCTTCTGGATCTGAATTTCATTTTCCTACATCAGATTTGGGAATTTTTCAGCTATTATTTTTACAAATAAATTTTCCACCCCCTTTTCTGTCTTCTTCTTCTGAGACCCTTATAATATAAATGTTACTACATTTGATGGAGTCACTGAATTTTCTATCTATTCTCATTTTGTATAATTTTCCCCTCATCTACTCAGCTTGATTACTTTCCATTACTCTGGCCTCCACATCACTGATTCATTCTTGTGCTTCTTCCAGCCTGCTATTTATTCCATCTAGTGTATTTTAAATTTCAATTATTGTGTTCTTCATCTCTGACTGGTTCTGTTTTATCACTTTGTTAAGCATCTCACTGATGCCCCCCACTCTTTTCTGAAGTCCAGTGAGTATCTTTATTATCATTGCTTTAAATTCTCTATCAAGCATATTACTTCTGTCTCTTTTGCTTAGGTCTCTTGCTGTAATTTTGTCTTCTTGTTTCATTTGGGAGATATTCCTCTGTCTTCTCATTTTATCTAACTGTGTGTCTGTTTCTGTGTGTTTGGAAAGTCAGCTGTGTCTCCTGCTCTCTAAAGTAGTGGGCAGGTATACACTTTTAACAAGGTAGTGCTGGTCCTCTGCTGGAGAGGACAGGCCTCCACTGCCCAGACCAGGGCTGGCTAAGATGATCCACAAAGCATGCGTGCATGGGAGGTGCAGTGTCTGTAAGTTTTGTGCACAGTCCTCTTCAATGGCTGGGCAGCCACTGCTAAGACCTGGCTGGCTGGGGCTTCTCCACCATGCACCTGAGGGAGGGGCATACGGCCTTAAGAAGGTACACATGTCTTCACAGGACGTGACCAGCCACCACTTCCAGAATCTAGGCCCTGGAAAGCCCAGGAAGCACCCAGTTGGGAGATGTAGTGTTGGCAAGGTTTGTGCTGGTCTTCTTGGGAGGGAACTCACAGTGCTGAGACTGAGGTAGGCCTGAATGGAGGGGACAGGGCATGGTGTAAGCAATTCCCCTAGATGGCTGTGTGTCTATGCTGGAAGGTAGGGAAATGAAGGGGTGCTTGCCACCTCCTTTGTTCCTAGAGATATCCCTCAGTGAAACTTGCCCCTCTGGACATGCTGTGCAATTAGTCATTAACTCTCCCCTTAGTATGTGCCAGGTGTTTTTCAAACTGCTGCTTCTATGCCTGTCTCTGCAGCTGTGTGTTGTGCTGTCTCTTTAGGGGCAGGTCCTCAGCTTCCTCTTGCCCTTCTGGCTTTCCCAGAGCTGAGCCCACTGATTTTTAAATTTCTACCTTTAAGTCTCACTGGTTGTAAGAAGTCACAACCAGCCTCTCTGGTTTTCAAAGCCAAATGTTATGGAAATTCATCTTACCCATGGGGGCTCCCCAGTGTGATAGTCTGTTTTCTCTCCCCTCTCTGTGCCCTCAGGATCCCTCCCGGAGATAGTCTCAAGGTCCAATTACCTCCCGACCATGTGTCTGCACTTCCTCCCTTTTTGATGGGGCCTCTTCTCTACATTTGTCATGGAGTTTGTTCTGTCAGTCTTCAGGTTATTTTCTGAGTTATTTACACTGGTGTAAGTGTTATCTAATTGTATTCATGGGAGGAGGTGAGCTTAGGGTTTTCTACTCCACCATCTTCCTTGGAAGTCCTCTAGGAAATAGTTTTTAAATAACCAGTTTTAAAGGAAACACTTGATGGATATGTTTGTATAAAGCCAATCTACTTATCACTAATTAGGAGAAAAACCTAATGTAGAGAAATTTTTTTTTTTTTAGGTCAGAACATCATTTTGAAATCTGAAGGCAAAGATACAAAAGAAGAAATCTTTGAATATTTTTATAAATTAACAGACAGTTAAATAAATTCAGGAAAATTCTTAGTTTTCTCAAGTTGTATGTTCTAGATAGAGGATATTTTAATGGGTTTTCCATGGAAATAAGTAAACTGATAGATAAGTTTAACTGGCCTTTATTTATGATCCTTTTTTGTCTGTCACTAACATGTAAGTTCTTTTGAAGTGACTGGTGAAGTGTTTTTTTTTTTTTTTTTTAAATCTCTTAACTAAAGAGATTCAATTGCTTCTATAATAGAAAATCATTGCCTTCTGCCTATAACTAGTTTCTCAGTTAATCAAGTTATTTTTTCTTGGGAATTTAAACTGGTAACATATTTATTTGCCAAGTGTTACAACTAGAAGGAAGGTGACAGACCAACTAGCACAATTACAACTTAGGTGATGCCATTATAATCAATACCATCTAACATCAAATGAGCTATCTAACGGGTATCCACAAAATGGCTTCAGGGTAATAAAAAACTTCTTTTATTTCTGGCAACAACAAAACCAAGTTGTGTATAATCAAGAAAGGCCATGTGGTTCATCTCCTGATCAAAAATTGGTATTTTCTGTATCATATAGAACATGACTGGACCATCTATGGAGTGTGTAGGGTTTTTTGTCTATTTCCTAGCATAGAGCTGATTATTTCCAGGGATATTAAACAAATTCTTCAACAATGACAACAAAAATAGACCAGCTAATTTTGCTAACTTCCTAACAAGTGTCAGGAGCATGCTCAGAGCTGAGGATATAGAGAAATTAACATATTATCCTTGCCTAGCTGGTACTTTGTTTACAAATGTGAATTTCATATCTGCAACACTGGAGACTGGGTAAACTATTCTGTTAATTCAATGTTATGTAGTGAGGGAGAAGCTATAATGTTAATTACTTTATTAGAAACAGCAACCTATCATACAATCTAAGTGTGTTGTATTAGACTTTGATGTTATGTAATTATTATTTCAAGAAGTCTATTGCATGATCTCTGATATGCAGGGGTCATAGATTCAAAAATGAATCTGTGTAATTATTATAATCAGTGACACAGAGGGAATACCAATGCTAGAGAATGGAAAATGAATAGAGAAAAGTCTGTATTTCTGTAATTTCAGGGGATACTAAGGCTGTGTCCATAGAAATTAGAGCAAAGTTGATACTATTTCTAATGTGACACATTCATAAAGCTCAAGGTTTTTAGTTTAGAATTTGGTCCATACTTTGCTTCCCTTAATGTCTTTGGCACTTGAAAAAAAAAAGCCATATACTACCTTAATCTTGCCAGAACTTTGCCTCATTTCCTCGTTTTCCTAAACTTCGAATTTGTCAGAACATATTGTGTCATTGGCTGGCTTTGGTAAAATTTATCCCATACCATTTCCTTTATTCATTATTTCATATGTAGATAGTGACTTTATGAGTGGCTTTAAGTTCCTTTGCTCCATTTTGGGAACATTTGCTATCCCTTACAAAAATTTTAACCTAGTCCATGAAAGTCATTTCAGAAAGTCTACTTTAATGAAGTCTAATCTTAGAAATAACCTTATGCAGTAGTATTATAAGCATTAAATTTAACATTCTCAAGCCCTCTATAGAATGGAAATATTACAAACATGTAGTCAGAAAATGTATAAATTATCTAATAAAATGGTTCTTTGGGTGTCAAACACTGGAGAGAGAGAGAGTTTCTTTCTCTTTCTGTTATGCAGAGGATGTGAATGAGAAGAGCCTGCACCAAGTGGAATATTGCTCCCCATCTGTTCTATCAATGGAATTTAGGATAATAGAAATAGGCAAGAAAAATACAGAGAAAAAGAACACAATCACTAGCATGTTAAGGAAAGATGCCCCCGGCATCACTTTGGTTAGATTTGGTAAGAGTAAATATGTTCAAGCCCTAGTCAAGAAAGCAGAATTATAGGAAACAAAGACATAGTGGCAGGTAGAGAATTTTTTTCTCATCCTTCTCTTATTATTATAGGATTTTCAAGTTACAAGGGGAAAAGCACCAGATAATGACTGAGAAGCCATTGTACTATGGTGACATGACCTTGGAGCCAGACAAACCTGAGTTTAATTTGAACTCTGTCTGACTTTTGTGTAACTGTGGTATAATGTTCCATTGGAGGTCCCCCAATGAACATGCATTCTGATATTCATATCCTTGTGTTGTTCCTAATTCCACTATCTCTGGCTTGTTCATGTGATTTTCCTTGGCCATTGGGACAGAGGAGAGTTTTCATATGCACTTGAACACCGGGGCTTTCCCATCTAATATTCACCCCCACACACAAACACAAAGAAGGCTGAATCTAGTTATATGGTGGAACCATGTAGATGTTCAGCCCTCACTGCCATTTGGCTGCAACCATTTAAGACCCCAAACAAAACAGCAGGAGGAACTACCCAGCTGAGCTTAGTTCAATCCATAAAAGTATGAGCATTAATAAATAATTGTTGTTTTAAGTCACAACATCTGGAGCTAGTTTGCTATGAAGCAATATATAACTAAAATTACAACCCTGATCAAATGACTTAACTTCTATGAGTAAGCAAAGATTATGGTTTTACATTTAATAGATGAAGAAGGAAACCAACCTGGGCCTCAGTTACTTTGTCTTTAAGTTGTATCATTGTTTTGTCATGTCTGTTCTTGTTTAATTGATTAGAGAAATAGAAATGTGAAAGGTCACTTTCATGAGAACTCAATTTGAGGTCACTTTTTTCCTGGTGGTTCTCCTGAGACAACTTTACCTACATTTTGAAATCTGAGTTGGAAGCATTGTTCAGAAAATGGTCACCAACTCAATATTTGTTGATGAAGGTGTCAAACATGTCTCCTGCCCTTATGGGAATTTGTACTCTAACAAGAAAGTTGGGTATTAAAGGAAAATACTTAGAAATAGATGTAACAGCTTATGGAATGTACAGATTTTGGTTAGACAAAACTAGGATAAAGTTTTATTCTTCTCCCACTGCTGACATTAAATACATTCTGTTATATCACTCTTCCACAGTCATTGATAACATCTCAGGCAGATCCATAAAGTTTATGTCTCTTTCAGCTAGAATAATTTTATTTTAGACATTAGAAAGTCAAAATCTCAAATCCAACTCAAAACCTCACATACAATCTCATATACAATACAATATTTCTCCTTCTTTACTCACTCATCTGTCTTTTTCTATTTACTCTGCTGTTCAGGGTCTTCCCAGGTCTGGGTTATGCAAGAGAAAATTTGAAGGGGAGGGTTAATGTCTTCAGTGACGAGGACTGCTATAAGTGAACCATTGGTGTCCTCTGTTATAAAGATGGTTTTCTCCAAAGAAGATTTTGGTTGCCTCTTCCAGGAACCAATATGGACATCTTGAGTATCCTGCTCCTCGCTTCTGTCAAAAGTGTCAGATGTAGCTCCTTTGGCTTTCAGAGACCCAAAGTCTTATTGTCCAGGACCCCACATTCATATGAAAACGTACACTTGCACTTTGGTTTTTTAATCACCACCTTCTAACTCTGGTTTCAGCTCACATTCTTTTTGTTTATTTCATTTGCTTATCAGTAGAAATGTCTTATTTCTAAAAGAAAAGCAACATCTTTAAATATATTTTATTCATAATTCAGTTGCATTTCAGTACTTATTGCCTTCAGAGTACTAATTCTCATTAATATTGGAAATTATTAAATGGTCTTTTCATTCCTTATTTGATTTGGAGTTGTGGAAGAAACTCTACTTTTTATAAAGATAGAAGGGTATCTTTGTTCAGTGAGTCTTAAAATATTTTTTCTCTTTTTAATTTATTTTATTCCTTTTCTTTTGTACCCCTAGTTTGGTGATGAGGGCTGATGGTTGAAGAATTAACACGAACACCTTTCAGTAAGTCCTGCAAATCTCTTGATAGTGTGGGGATTCATTTCTACTATTCTCAGCTTTAGTCTTCAGTTGAAATTTCCAGGTAAGTATCATTAAACATCATTTTATATTATATTTAAGTCTCAGAAAGGTTCTGTGAAATATTGTAATGAGAAAGGTTTAATTTATATTGTGAGGCCAGCAAAGTTCTTTTGGAGATGTAAGATTTGACCTGAGAAAGGAAACATGATTTGGAGTTACCCAGGGAAAGACGGGGCAAGGAAATAACTACACAGGACCATTTTAATGTGGGAGAAGATGATATGAATTATATTTTATAGAAACATCTCAGGTTGCTCAATGGAGAAGAAATTTAGGCAGTATGTACAAATGGGAGGCTTTTTCAATTGTCTAGACTAGAGGTATAAGAGTGTTGGTGCAATGGACATGAAGACAACTGGTTGGATTCAAGGAATATCCTGCTTGTAGACTTGAAGAGACACACGATGGAATGGAGGTGGGATAGAAAGAGGAATATATGTTTGGAATAGCACTCAACTTTTGGAATTCAGCAGTGGATAGATGAAGTTGCCATTTACTGAGAAGACCAAAGTAGGAAGGAAACAGTTGGGGGAGGGTCGTGAGAGACTGAGAATTTGGTTTGAGAGGGCTGTGAATCATACAAATGATGGATTTCAAAGTCTAGAGAAAAGAGTTAGGATTGGAAATGAGAATTTGAGGCCATAAATAGATCCTGAGTTATTCTAGTATTTATTATTTGGGGTGAGAGGAGCTGGCAAAGCCAGCTGAGAATTAACCATTAGATGGAATGAAGGAAAACCAAGATAGTGGCATGGAGCTAAGAGGGCAAGAGAACAGGATGCTGTTAATTGGACTTGGCAACTTGGAACTCAGGAATGGGGAGCTGGCTGGCTGGATGGACAAGGATCTTAGTGATTGGAGATTTGGACACTGCAGTATGACGGCCATGGCAATTTCTTTCTGACTCTGAATGAGGAAGATTGTAAATCAGAAGGGAAACTCAGACCCTTAATAAATGTTACAGAATGGATTCACTGACTGAGATAATAGATGCTGAAAGATCAAGGATCATCCCTATTTTACATTTTCTCTTCTGACTGCCCTTTAAATACAGGTTGCATTTGTCAAAACACCCATGGTGATTTTTGTTTCTCTTTGTGTGTAGGATGTTAGTGGTGGGCTGGAAAAGTAGCGCAGCTTGTTAAATGTCAATAAAAAGTAAAATGGATTTTTCTATGTCTGCTATCCATGATGTTCCCTTTGTCCAGCTACTTCTCAACCACAGAGAAAAGCGTATGCATCATTGTCTCCCTTTATCTGCCCAGAAAGATGAGTGGGAGTATTACAGTGACTACCATTCTCCAAGTTAATTGAACACATTATATAACTACAAAAAAAAAAAAAAAATGATCCACTGTCCTGGCCTCTAAACTAAGAAAGAGATCCTGAGCACTTGTCATTGAATGGCTTGTCATTGCTTTAAAGACATGGCAGGGTCACAAAAACAAAATTAGCTACACAAAACCAAAGGAAAAAAATCAAAATAATTCTGTAGAATCCTTTAGTTAATGTGCAAAACTGAGTCAGAAATAACACCGTGTTTTCTCAGTGTCTCCGCCCTAAAACATAGTGATGAATGAGAATGCTGGCCCAGAATTGTGATTGAAGTTGTGAAAAATCTAGGATATATCTTATGGTTATGATTCTTTTAGTTTTTACAGGTCTAGAGAGATAGTTTCATGTTTTGTCTTATCCTTTCTTGTTTGGCAGAATTACTACAAATATTTCTTTTAGTTGCTTTGGTGGGCTAGTCATGTCATGTGTCTAGGTTTAAAGGCGAGTTGAACTAGACAACTGACTAGATAAATTGTGAGAAAAATTATTTCCCATGTATTTCATTTCATACAATTACCCTTTGACTTCTTCTCGTTGACCTTGACCTAATTCTGTAGCACAGCTACTTCTCTTTCAAGAAGTCCCCTGTGGAACTAGGTCTGTCCATGTGCTGATATAGAGACTTTGGAAGCAGATAGACTATGGTCTTCCACTCTGCTAGCTAAGGATCTCAGTCAAGTTACTAAATTTCTCAAAACATTTTATCTGTGAAATGGGGATAATAGTCATTACGAGATAACTCATACAGTTGCTCTGAAAATTAATGCTTTGCAAGAAAGCAATTTATAAACCATAAAGGAATAAGGACTTTTTAGTTATTATATAAAAGAAATATTTCTCATGGTACAGTGTACAGCATATGATGAAATACATGAGCTTGGTGATCAGCTTGACCAGTGATTAGAACACCACCTGTACCAATTACAAGTTGTGTGAACCATGGCAAATTAGTTAATGGTCTTTGTTATTTAATGTCCTTTTCCTAACATGCAAATTGGTATACTATTATCTGCCCCATAAGACTACTGAGATGTTTAAATGAGGTTATGTATGAATGATATGTATGTCTGCATTATATAACTTGACCTATTATTTGAATGTATATGATGTTCTGGGTCAAAGTAATATATCTTGGCCTCCTTTTGGAGGCATGCAAGGTACTCCATTACCAATCCCAGTGTATTAAACACTTCTTCCTTGATTCTAGGTCATGGTTCCACTGGAGACAATTTATCCATATTGTTCCAGAAGGAAAAATATCACATTTTTGTTTTACTAGCACTGGTATCACTACTATTTGTACAGGGTGGCTTCATTCTAAAGGAGATCTCTTTCAGATACTCCACCTTAAATAATGTAAAAGAATCACAAGCATTCTGTAGGAAGTCAATTAGTGACAAACTTAGAAAGGAGAATGTTGCCATGCCCCTCAAATAACATGTGTGGTACTTTGTTTATGCATAAGGGTGATCATCTTAAATAAACAAGTATGTAGTCATTAGAGGACACATACTCTTTCCACACAGTGTTTCTTTCTCTTTACTGTAGCTGAAAAAGTGACAGGGAATCACATGGGCTGAAATCACTGTTAAGGCATGAAAATTATCCCCTCAATTCTTCTACTACCACCCTACCCCTAAAAAGAAAAGAAAAGGAAAAAAAAAAAAGAGTTATTCTTCCAGGGAATGACCCTTGTTGGAGGCAATCCAACTGCCTTCAGCAAGGGACAGCATTAAACTTTTGTGAAGAGAGGTTACAGGAAAGGGACTGGTTAACTTGGAAAACAATCTCCTAAGACTCCCTTGGAGGAGAATGTGGGACACTGTGACTATGTAAATAGTTTCACCCCTTTTAATTTTCTGGGGCTATAAAGGAAAGCAGTCAACTGTATCCGGGTTGAGTCTGGAAAGACGGAAAACTGTGAAGGTTCTTCAAGAGAAGACACTCAAGCTAATCTGACCCACTGCCTGTGAGGAGAATGGCTGTGTGTTTAACTAGGGCAGGCACTAAAGCTTGGTTCCTGGGGCATGCAGCAGGGACAGCTCGGTGAGCACCCACTCAGGGAACAGAGTCTCCATAGAGGAGCCTCCTATAATGGGCAGTGCCAGTGTGTCCTGGGAGCCTCCTGGGATCCAGGCCAGGGAGACTTGGCTGCAACTCCCATCAAACAGCAGGTCAGATGATGGTGGACCAGCGTTCAATAGTGACACCATGTGGCAATGGGCCTTCTCTCAATTTGGCAACTGGGCTCTTAGACCTTTTTAATTTAATTTGATGAAAAATAAGGAATTATAAAGTATTTGCACCTTAAAGCCGGAAAGCTGTTCTTACCAGTTTCCAAGATTTCCAGCTATTTAGACCAGGTCTTAATTGCTTGGAGGTTCTAGCTTATCTGTCATAAAATTACTTTATGCCAAACCACTTTTATTACCCTAAGTAGTTAAAACTACCTTCTATATTTAGGTATTTTTTTTCAAAAACGGAATTTGGACTGAACTAAACTGTGTTGTTCAGTTGGGCAAGTAGATGATTAATTACGATGTGAGTAAGATGTGATTTTATTTAATCTCAACACAAGGAGCATTTTCTAAAACTGCAGAATATCTGCATATATTGGTTTAGGTCAATCCCCCAAATGTGGAGAAAGAAATCATAGGAAAAAAACTAGACATAATTGTATCACATGCCTAAAGGGAGGTGAAGTGGGGAAAAGATACAGGACAGAAGTTTCTCTTTTTAATCACTTCTCGGCCTTTTGGCTAAGATCAAGTGTAGAAGTTTCTCTTTTAATGGTTTAAGTAAAGAGGAAAAGTTTACAGAGACAAAGTTCTCTGTTTCCTTACCAACAACTTGACTATTGAGTGATTGAATTGGTGTTACAAACCTGTATCAGCTGACAAAACTTCTATCAGCTTACTTTTTAAAGAAAGTGACAAATGCTTTTCATGTCATAGGGAAGGGACCTGCTGAGAATCCAGTCATAGAGCAGATCAGGTCGATCTATCTTATTCAAAGATAAGTAAAGAGGAAAAATAAAGAAGATCAATAAAAAAATGTTGCATGTGAATTCGAAGCAAATAGAAATGTTTGTGAAAGCAATTCTCATTCTCAAGAAAATTAATGAAAATAGCACACCCATGTTCATAGCACCATTCACATTAGCCATGAGGTGGAAGCAACCCAAATATCCATCATGGACAGATGAATAAACAAATGTGATATATACACACAATAGGATTTTAGTCATCTTTTAAAAGGAAGGAAGATCTGATGCATGCAACAACATGGATGAATCTTGAGGACATTATGCTAAGTGAAATAACCCACAAAAAGCCAAATACTGTATATGATTCCACTTGTATGAGGTATCTAAAGTAGTCAAAGTGATAGAAGCAGAAAGTAGAGTGGAAATTGCTAGGACCTGGAGGGAGGGGTAATGGAAAACTGTTGTTCAGTTGGTATGGAGTTTCAGTTTTATGGGATAAAAAGTCCTGGAGTTTGGTTGCACAAAAATGTGAATATACAGTTGACCTTTGAACTACATAGATTTGAACTGTGTGGTTCTACTTATGTGTGGATTTTTTACAGTCCAGTACTGAATGTACTTTGTCTTCCTTATGACTTTATTAATAACAGTTTCATTTCCCTAGCTTATTCTACTGCAAATATATAGTATATAATATGTAGAACATGTAAAATATATGTTAATTGACTGGTTTTGTGTCTGGTAAAGCTTCTGGTCAGCCATAGGCTATTAGTAGTTAAGTTTTGGGTGAATCAAAAGTTATACATAGATTTTTTTTTTTTTAAGTTTTTTTTTTTTTTTTTTTTTTTTTTAGAGAGAGAGAGAATGAGAGACAGAGAGCATGAGAAGGAGGAGGGTCAGAGGGAGAAGCAGACTCCCTGCCAAGCAGGGAGCCCAATGCGGGACTCGATTCCGGGACTCCAGGATCATGACCTGAGCCGAAGGCAGTCGCTTAACCAACTGAGCCACCCAGGCGCCCTATACATAGATTTTTGACAGCATGGGGATTGGCATACCTAAGCCCTGTAGTGTTCAAGGGTCGATTGTATTTAATACTATTAAACTTAGAAATGGTTAAGATGGTAAATCTTATGTTGTGTATTTTTTTATCACAACTAAAAATAATTTGAAAAATAACATTAGAGAAAATAAGAGCATATGATAACATATTGCATGACCTAACTATCAAATTTAAAAAGAAAATTGAAGACATTGTGTTACAACAGAACTTAAAATATAATAATAGAATCTAGATTACATAAAGCCAAATCAGTAATAGTAAAACAAAAAAACAAAACAAAACAAAACAAAACCCACTTCAGATATGTTTAAAACATTAAAAAATCCTCCAGAATTCAGAGAATAGGAAAAGACAATGAAGTGATTAAAGACAAGTCATCTAGATAATTGACACCCAACATGAAACCAAGAAGTAAACAGAACAAAAATATTGTAGATAGAAAGATTAGCTAAGTGGAAGAAAAACCTGAATCTGTAGGTCAAACAGGATTATCTAGTGTTTATTAAAGCAACATGTATGCAAAAAATGAAATTACTGAATTTCAGGGTTTTATAAAAAGTGAGATTTTGCAAGCATTCGACAAAAATAAAACAAACTAAGAAACAGTATAACAAAAACAAAAACAAAAGCTTTCTTACCTACCGAAGGGAGAAAGCTTTGTCTCTGCAGTGTTAAATTACAGAAGAAAATGATGTTTGAGGGTAGAGGCATGACCTAAAATCTATATTCCTAGCCAAGCTGAACGTGAACCAACCCCCAAGACATACTGTGGAAATGTTTGTGGATTTAAACATGCATCGAAACTCAGTTCTGGTGTTCTAATTATCCCAGGCTAGCAATGATGAAATACATGAATTTGTGTTAAATGCAGTGATACAGTAGCAGAGAAAATAGTTTCTGATTTAAAAAGAAATTCTCCAAATCTTGGAATAAATTAATAGTGTACTTCTGCCTTCAAAAAGAAATAAATGAGACCAATACTTGTTTCAAAAATATTCCTTATTTATCAGTACAGGGGAAAAATATTTTTGAAAAAATTGAGTGAACATTTTAGGTGCCTCTGAGCCCCACAATAATGAATTACAAGGTTCCTGAGTGAGCAGGTAGATTTAGAAATTCTTGGGTTTTGAATATATTACCTGAGGTAATATTTATAAATGTTTAAAATATTATTTTTGACTTAATAGAATAGCAAATTATAAGATAACCTCTTAAGTGGTAGATAATACATTTGTCTACATAGCTTTTGTTGACATGATTTTGCTATTCCTGACACTCAAGAGTGAAGTTCTCTCACTCTTAATAAATGAGGATTATTTACCATGGAAAGGAAAAAGGTTATTGTCATCTCCAAGGTAAAAACCAAGAGAAGTAAAATGAAGTAAAACAATACAATTTGTCTTTGCCAGGAAACCATCCTAAAGAGGATTCTAGAGGAGTGCACAGGTAGCTCTTTGAATGAAAAAATATCTAGAACAACAACAAAAGATCCCAGAAAACACTGAGGGGAACAGAGGGGCACTTAAGTCAAGTTCAGCATTCCAAAATATTTTGCTTTATTTTATATTGATCACTGTTAATTCTTTATGAGAGTTTAATGGGTTCCTAACTTCTAACATTTTGAGGCTATTCAAAAAGGTGAGTGAATCTTCACCAGGGTTGGTGGTGGTTTGGGTGGGGGCTGATGAGGGATGAAAGACAGGATATGTCAAAGAGAACTGCCTGAAAAGGAAGCAAGATACCCAACTGCACAATGAAGAGCATGTCTTCCGCACATTTCCTCCTGACAGAAAGCCTTGGCTACTGCCAAAGGCAGGTCAGTGTTCAAAATCTTTCAAGAGTTTAATCCCATATGTCATCTCCTATGCCCATAAATTTTGGAACTTGAGATGAGGTTGGCTTTGGATAAGAAATTGAAAAGTCCTGGGTCATAAAACTACTGTCAGTACAGTCTTCCAAGAACATAGGATGCAATTATAACTTTGAGAAGAGGGGTTTGGGGGTAGAAAAGATGGGGAGTCAAAGTTGAGATTTCAATCTGTTTTCCTCAAACTTGAAAGAAATGTAATTCTAAAAGCAGACTTCTTTCACTAGGAAAGGTATTTATTAAGGGGGTGGGAAGGAGAGAAAAGAGACAGATGATAGATGATGATAGATAGACAGATGATAGATAGATAGATAGGTAGATAGATGATAGATAGATGATAGAAAGATGATAGATAGATGATAGAGAAAGAGAGAAGGAAGGAAGGAAAGAAGGAAGGAAGGAAGGAAGGAAAGAAGGAAGGAAGGAAGGAGCAACAAGCAGGGGAATGATCAGAGTCCAAGGGCTATCATTGTTCACAGAACTGGAATAACTTATTTTTGAAATGGAACTTTAACTAATGGGTAGAATGAATCATGGTGTCATTCTCCAACCTCTAATTAGCACAGGGGAATGTGATAATAACTACTGAGGGTTAGCCCAGGTCCTGTCTCCTTTAATACAATTCTCTTACTTGCACATACAACCCTTCATAGGTAAGATATGCCCCAAATATCTTCACCTTATTTGGCTGAGAAGACAAAGCAGAGTATAATATAACTTAGAGAATAATATTTTAATACAATTGTATCATAAATAGTTAACAAACTAGAGTATATGACACATACTTTAATGAAAGTGCTAAGGAAGCCTAAATATATAAAAATGTATGTATGCAAAAAAGTACTTTCTCTTAAAAACAGTCACTTTAAAAGATAATACACTAATTCTAATGATGCTGCCATTGTTTGGAACGTATTTTTTAAATTCAAATGTAGAAGTATATCCAGAACTTAAGCTAAAATCTTTAAATTGGTGTGTATGTGTTTATGAATTTCACTCCTCCTAATCCTTTAAAACCCACATTTTATCTGGATTGGAAGGTTGGGGGATTTCTTCACAACCCATTCTCCAGAAATCTCTCATTAAGTTCTTCACATGCTTTTAAATGCCTCACTTTTCACTCTATTTGCTTTTATTTCCCCAGTGGCAGTCTTGATTTGTCTTTGCATCGCCAGTGTATAGTATAGTTTTTGATAAATACATATTTAATGAACACATTTTGAGTGAATAAATTATTTGATCTTGTCATTAAAAATTGGCAACCATCACTCAAGACTCACATATAAAACTACTTTGTCGTTCAACCTGAATAGCAAAATTATGTTTTTCTAATCAGGTGAAATAAACTTATAAAACAGATTTTCCTTTGTGGCTTGTCATGGCAATTCCAAATATAAATTTCAAGTATATTTTGAGCATTGTTGGTTGCTGCATGTTGGGCTCCCTGGAAACAAATGCTGACATAGGGTACTATCTTATAAGGATTATCTTAGTAGGGATCAATACCTGTGAAGGGAAGTGGAGAGTAAGAGAAGGCAGGGTAGGGACAGACAAAGAAATCAAACTGAGATGAAGACCCGGCAGTCTTGGCCAACTAGACTGGGGGCTCTGGACAGATAAGCATCTATTAGAGTGTCCCATATAGGGCTGAAGGAATCAGTAGACCCATCTTGCTCAGTCACAGAAGGCAGGCTGGCCTTGGAAGGGCATAATCTTGGGCTAAACCAGTGCAGGTGGGGCCAACCCAAAGGAAGCAACAGTGTGCTGATCTTATTCCCCACAGCTGGACAGCAAGTCCTTGCTTCTGAAGAAATCTGAGTAACTCACCTCCATGTCTCCCCCATTAACTTTATTTCACCAGAGAACAAGTGGGTTGTGTGAATTAAAGGAGAAACTATATAAAGTGATGAGCATAGCATCTACCATGGTAAGCACTTGGTATTCTACCTATTATGATTATTATCAAAGTCTACAGTTTGGTTAAAATAAATACTTTACTTTATCCCTTGATTTGAGTCTCATTTCATGAACCATTTAAAAGTGTCCTTCAGAACCGTACGAAGAATGTCCATTGTCTTGGGTCAACTGTGTCCCTCACCTACTAGATAACTGCGTTGCTAATGTAAAGTGAGAGACTTGCTTCAGTTCTGCCACTTAATGAGACAAGAATTTCAGAAAGTTATTTTCTCTAGATATCAGTCTCTTCTTTCATTGAAGGTGCTTAACACCTTTTCCTTAGAGTTATAATGATGATGAGAAATATATTTGAAATGCCTAGTGTAGGACCAGGCAGACATTTTGTACCAATGAATGGAAAATATTTTAATGATTTTCATTCTTATTTCAGGCATGTGATTCTAAAATACAATATAATATCAATATAATATCATAGAGTATTTGTACTGTCCTAAAAATCCTCTGTGCTCCACCTATTCATCCCCCCACCCCCCATGCCTGGAAACCACTGATCTTTTCCAGGATGTCATCTAGTTGGAATCATACAATATTTGGCCTTTTCATAATGGCTTCTTTCATTTAGAAATATGCATTAATGGCTCCTCCATGTGTTTTCATGGCTTGATAGCTCATTTCTTTGTGGTGCTGAATGATATGCCTTGTCTGGATGTGCTACATTCTTCATTCACCTACTGAAGCACATCTTGGTTGCTTCCAAGTTTTGATAATTATGAATAAAGCTGCTATAATCATCCATGTGCAGATTTTTGTGTGGATGTAAGTTTCTAATTCCTCTGGGTAAATACCAAGGAATGTGACTGCTGGATATTATGGTATGGATATGTTTAGTTTTGTAAGAAACTGCCAAACTGTCTTCCAAAGTGGCTGTACCATTTTGCTTTCCCGCCAGCAATAAATGAGAGTTCTTGCTGCTTCACATCATTGCCAGCATTTGGTGTCGCCAGTGTTCTGGAATTTGGCCATTCTAATAGGAGTGCAGTGGTATCTCATTGTTGTTTTGATTTGCATTTCTCTGATGACATATGATGTGGAGTGTCTTTTCACATACTCATTTGCCATCTGTATATCTTTGTTGGTGATATGTCTGTTAAAGTCTTTGGCCCATTTTTTCATCAGATTGTTTGTTTTTGCCAGCCCCTTTTTATCTTTTGTAATTTTCACAACAAACCTTTCAGTTAGGGATTATAATTATCGCTTCAAAATGTTAAATATTTTTTCTAGTCACTGGGGTCTGAGTCAGTTTAACCCTTGCTCTTTTGAATCTAAGGCCAAAGTTCTTTGCCCTCTGCCCTGATGAGTCTTTCAAGAAACTGACCAACAAAAGTGCCTTGAAAAGTACAATTTAGATTGGCCAAGCCTTTGCAAATTCTTATTCTGATGTGTCACCCTCCATATGCAATGAAGAAATTTTGGTCTGCTGGGAACCTTGCGTTATTAGCTCCTAGTGGGCTTTAATGATCTTTCTGCTCAGACTAGGAAACACAAACATGCACACTGTGCTCTAAAAAATGCCACTGGAAGTCAGGCTAGAGTTCAGTGCTTCCAGCAGAAGCAAAACAGCTGTTGCAACCCTTCAGCTTGGGGCAGTGAAACAGAGTTATCAGAGCTGTCAGTGAGCCCCACGAGCTCTGCATTCATGGCCTTGCTTCCCACACTGTGCCTCCCGATCTCGGAGGCTTTATTATGATGATGATTCTATTTCTAGTGAGCCCAAAGAACATAAGGGAGATTAGTGTATGAGGCACTAAAGGTACATAGGACTTATCCCTCAGAGGACCATTTCAAAGGTTTTGAGTTTCGACCCTCCGGATGCTTTAAAAATAACCCAGGGATTTAGAAGTCTGAAAACAGAGTTGTGCTCAAGATAACAGTATGGTACACAACGTCCTCCATTTATCACAAAAGGCAGCAAGAGGTCAGGGCATATTCTCACCTCCAAAGTATAGACTTGGATCTACCAAAGATAGTTTATGGCTGGGGTTTTTGAAGTGTCTGGTGTCACAGAATCATTACATTTTAAAAGAGAGAGAGAGAGAGACAGGGAGAGCAACCGAGAGAAAACTTTTAAAAAGAAACTTGATCTTCTGCAAGGCGGTGAATGACAGTTTAATATTTTGTGTAAAATAATCTGCAATAAAGCAAATTCATTGTGTTTTTGCAATAAAAATAATTGTAATAGTCAATCTTTCTTATTAAGAATAAGAATAATGAGGAAATGTGCATGCAGTAGGTTTGAATGAATTGCTGAGGGTAGGTAGTCAGTGTAACTTTTATGCAGTTTATATTTATCAATGTATTTTTCCCCCAATGCAGCACTGTTTGAATCATTGTTTTTACATGTAACTCTCAATGGCATTTGACATTCAGTGTACAGAAATATGGTAAAGAAGAAAGTGTGATTTGTATGTTGATGTAAAAAGAAAAAGTAAGAAATATTCTGAGTTTTTTTAAATTCATTTACATATTTATTAAAAATAATTTTATTTTGCCAAAACCTAGATCCTATTTTCACTAGTAAAATACCACCATGTCTCCCAAAAACAACTATTTAAAACCTAGTTAGGGTCACCTGGGTGGCTCAGTCAGTTAAGCGCCCGACTCTTAATTTCAGGTCAGGTCATGATCTCAGGGTCCTGGGATCCAGCCCCATATCCAGCCTCACATCCAGCTCAGTACTCACCAGGGAGACAGCTTGAGGATTCTCTCTCTCCCTCTTCCCCTCCCCGCGCTAGCACTCGCATGCATTCTATCTCTCTCAAATAAACGAATCTTAAAAAAAAAGAAAAACAAAACAAAACAAAAACCTGGTTATAGGTGATATAACAAGTATAAAGCAAGTAATGAAAATTAAGAAACTACTTACATATCAAATATGTAACTATTGTGGCTATGGAGAGGAAAATTTCTCCAACTTAGACTCCTAGAAATATATATACTGAGAAGCATTCATATTGTAGAACTTATAGGAAATTTCTTCCAAGAGATCTAAAATCCCAGTAGGAAGTATACCTTCATATACCTAATAGATATTAAAGACACACTTTTTGTTTTAAGATAATTTTTAAAGTTTACAGTATTTTATAGATTTCAATTTTTAAGAGAATAGTTTAATATACACTGGTATGTACATCCTTTACTTCAGTTCAATAATTACTAATAGATTGCTATGTTTGCTTTAGCTCTCACGTTCATTTTATTACTCTCATGTATACATATTCATACTCTTTTTTATTGAACCACTTCAAAGTGAGTTGTAGACATCAGAACCCCTCACCCCTAAGTATTTCAGTGTGTTATCTCCTAAGAACAAGAATATTCTCTTACATGACCACAATACAAATATTACATTCACTAAGCCAATTCAAAAAGTCGTACCAATTGTCCAAATAAAATCCTTAATGGCTTTAAAAAAATTGAAATGCAATCAGAAGCACTAATTCAATTTATTCTCATTTCCTTCTAACAGGAATTCTATATTGGTAGGTGTATTCTTTTCATGCATCCCATCAGAAGGCATATGATTCTTCCTAGAAATATTATTTGGATCACTTAATTAAAGTTATGTCTGATATGTATGTGTCTATTAAATTTATATATATTTTTTCCATTTTAAAGGTAACTTTTTCCATTTGCCGTTTAAAAAATGATCCGTGATACTTTGGGGTATATAAATATCCTGTTTGCCAACAAATTTCCACCAATGTAAAGGAGTTTGATTATTGAAAGACAAATACTTATGTATTCTTCATGGAGATTGTTAAAGTTCCCTCAATATGGGTTCATACTATTTTGCACTCCCAGCAACATTTAGGAGCACAGCCTCCCCAGCACAGTATATTCTCAAGCTTTTGCTATTTGTGAATCTGATTAGTGAGAAATGGCTCATCAGTGTAATTTGTTTCCAAGGATCAGCTTTATTGCTTGTAAAGTCTGATTGAACTACGTGACTTGGGTCTGTAGCTAGAGCTATGCTAGAGCCACTGGTTCTCAAGAGCTAATTATGCATGTTTTCCCAGCTCCACATTCAGTGACATCATTTTGGTAGCTGGAAATCAGCCACAGTGGGACTACTTACTCTGTGGAAGTTAGAAAATGTTACAGTTCAGAGCTCCCTTTATCCCCAGAAATCTACCTGTTAAGCAATTACTTGTTCACCACTTTTTGCAGCCAAAACGGGCTTCCTCATACTCCTTAACCTCCAGGCCCAGCCTAAACCTTGGGACCCGCCTGTGGGGAGAATGCGGTCAGCAGCCATCTGAGAAGAGGATGGTGATGTGTGGCACACGTTGGTCAGAACAGAGAGCCCATGAGAGGAAGGCTCCCCTTTACAAATGACATATTACCTTCCCCACATAGAAAAATGTGGATGACTGTCTGTCAGTCTCTTGCCATTTTAGCAACTACACACATCATTCTTACTCCTGGGAGAAGAAGCCGTTGAAAAGCAGAGAGGGTAATTAGTGGTTTCTGCTGATTATCTTCAAGACAATAGAAGTTTCTATTTGACTGGCTGGTGGGATCACAGGGAGAGTGAGTGTGCAGTTCTCCTTCCACTCTTTTATGTTGTTCTTTTATCACATTTCCCTTTTCCAATATAACAGATGAAGAACCTGAGGATCCGAAGAAATTAAGTGACTGTTTTGAAAGCCCATCAAATTCAGGACCAATCTAGGGCTAGAATTTTGAACTCCTGTGTTCTAGCATGCCAGAGGCAGGAGAGAGTGTAGAGCTCACTAGGTCAAACCTCTCCTGTTACAAACGGAGCAAGTACACCGCTGAGCTGACATGTTACTTGCCCAAGAACAGATAGCAGGTAGGTGAATTATAAACACAGGTCTTCTGACTTCCAGCTAGGGGATCTTTCTAGTGCCCCAAGGTATCACTGGTCTACACGTGTAATTTTTGTGCTCTTGGCTTCTGTCTGGGCTCTGGGGATTCCAGTCCAGCATCCATTAAGGAAAATTAAATGATAATAACTTTCCCTTGCATTCTTGTAAAAATCAAAAGACATCAGAGTGAAAAAAAAACCAAAAGCCTGGGCATGACATCCAGACCAATTAAGATGGAATATCTGAAAGAAAGAGCCCATCACTGATCTATTTTTTATTTTAATGTATTTAATTCATGATTTCATTTTAAAGAAGTAAAACTTACATTTTTGATGTAGAGTTCTGTGGTTTTGACAAATTCATCCAATCGGGAAATGCTCGTGATGTAACCTTTGAATCAACCACTACCCCAAATCTCAGCCTCTGACAACCATGGATTTATTTTCTGTTACTACAGTTTTGCCTTTTACAGATATGACATGAAAGGAATCATGCAGTATGTAGCCTTCCGTGTCTAGCTTCTTTTATTTACAACAGCGCATACATATTGTTGCATGTATCAGTGATTTCCGTTTTATTGCTCAGTATGTATGACTGAACTACATTTTGTTTATCCACTTATTGTTGAAGGATATGTTGGGTTGTTTTCAGTTGGGGGTAATTATGAATAAAGCCATGGTAAACATTCATATACAAGTTATCCCTTTCAGGTATATATGAAGAGTGGGATTGCTGGATATGATAAGTAAGTGCTTAGCATTATAAGACAATAGTAAATTGTTTCCCAAAATGTCTGTAGCATTTTGCGTTTGCACCAGTATGATGAGAGATTCTTCCCCAGCATTTTGTATTGTCAAGTTTTTTTCTTAAATGTATCCAATCTAATAAGTTGCTTTTCCTTGGTGCCTAATGATGAGCTTCTTTTCATGTGCTTATTTGCCACCCATGTATTCTCTTTGATGAAGTATCTGTTCAACTCTTTTTTGGTAAGTGGTATGCTTTCCTTAATTTTTTTTTTATTTTCTTGTTAATGAATTGAAGGGTTTTTGTGTATTCTGGGTAAAAACCCTTTATCAAATATGTATTTGGCAAATATTTTCTCATATTTTGTAGCCTTCCCTCTTCATTCTTAACCATGTTTTCAACAGGTACTTTTTAAATGTTGATGGAGCCCAATTTATACATTTTTTTCTTTTATGGATTGTGATCTGGGTGTCATATCCAAGAAATATTTGCCTAATCCAAAGTCACAGATATTTTATCTTCTGTTTTATTCCAGACATTTGAATTTTTTAGGTTTTAGGCTTTGGTCTATAATCAATGTTGAGTTAATTTTTGTATAAGGTAAGAAGTATGGATTGACTTTTTGTTTATTCTTCCTTCCTTCCTTCCTTCCTTCCTTCCTTCCTTCTTTCCTTCCGTGCTTCCTTCTTTCCTTCCTTCCCTCCATGCTCTCCCTCCCTCTCTTTTTCCCTCCCCCTCTATCTCTTCCCTCATTCCCTCCCTCCCTCCTTCCTTCCTTCCCTTCTTCCTTCCTCACATAGCTGTCAAATTGCTCCAGTGAAATTTGTTGAAAAGATGATCCTTTCTCCATTGAATTGTCATTTTTTTATTAACAATCCATTAGCCATGTATGTGTGGGTCTATGACTGGACTCTATTCTGCTCCATTTCAGTATGTACCTAGACTTCTGCAAATACCACACTGTCATAATTGCTATGTAGATTTATATTAGATTTCTAATAGTTAAGTCTTCCAAAATAATTCTTTATTTTAAATACTCTAGGATCTTTACTTTTCCAAATAAATTTTATAATCCTTTTATGACAAAAAAAGGCTTCCTAGATAATGATTGAGATTGTATTGAATCTATAGATCAGTTTGAGAGATGTGTGCTTAATTATTTGTGTCAACGTGGCTGAGCCATGATGTCTAGATATTTTGTCAAACATTATTTTGGATGTTTCTCTGAGGCTGTTTTTGGATGAGATTAACATTTAGATTGGTAGTCTTTGAGTAAAGCAAATGGTTCTCCTTAATGTGGGTCGGCCTCATCTGATAACCTGAAGGCCTGACTAAAACAAAAGCATGAATTCCCCCAAGCAAGAAGGAATTCTGCTAGTAGTCAGTCTTTGGTCTGGCACTGGACTTTCCCTGGGACTCCAGAATACCTATCTACCTTGTAGACTTTCGATTTGCTAGCGCGCACACACACACACACACACACACATATTATTGCTTTCGTCTCTCTGAAGAACCCTAATACAAGAAATTAACATCTTAAAAATATGATGTCTTCCAAACCATGAATATAAGAATTCTCTCAATTTGTTTGTCTTTGATATCCTTACCCTTACTTTGTTGCTTCCAGTAGTCATATCTGGCACATATTTTGTTAGATTCATATTCAAGTATTTCATTGTTTTGGTGCTATTTTAAGTGGTATTTTTTCCCTTAATTTTAATGTCTAATTGTTTATTGCTAGAATATAGAAAAATAATTTGTCTATATAGATCTTGAATCTTGCAACCTAGATGTATTATTCTATGAGCTTTTTTTTTTCTTGTAGATTCCATGGGATTTTCTATGTAGATAATCTTGTTACCCACAGATAAAGATATTTTTATTCCTCCCTTTGCAACCTGCCTGCATTTTCATTGTTTTTGTTGTCTTAATGCATAGCTAAGACTTCCAGTAAGATGTTGAATAGAGGTGATGAAAAAGAATATCTTTGCCTTATTCCTGATCTTAGGGGGACACTATTTAGCATTTAATTATTGAAAATCATGTTAGCTATCACATATTGTAGATTTTTTTTTTTAATTCCAGTAGAGTTAACATACAATGCTATATTCATTTCGGGTGTACAATATAGTGATTCAACAATTCTAGTGCCTATCAGAAGTGTATTCTTAATCCCCTTCACCTGTTTCACCCATCCCCCTTCCCACCTCCCCTCTGTAACCATCAGCTTATTCTCTGTAGTTAAGAGTCTGTGTTTTGGGTTGTCTCTTTTTTCTTTGTTATGTTTCTTAAATTCCACATATGAGTGAAATCGTGGTATTTGTCTTTCTCTGACTGACTCATTTCACTTAGCATTATACCCTTTACTTCCATCCATGTTGCTGCAAATGGCAGGATTTCATTTTTTTTTTTTATGATTGAATAATATTCCATTATGTGTATATACCACATTGTCTTTATCCATTCTTCTATCAGTAGACACTTGGGTTGCTTCCATAATTTGGTTATTGTGAGTAATGCTGTAGTAAACATAGGGGTGCATATATGTTTTTGAATTATTATGGATTTGTTTTATAAGATTAAGGAAATATCTTCCATTTTTTTCTTTTTAAAAGATTATTTATTTATTTGAGAGAGAGCACAAGCAGGGGGAGGGGCAGAGGGAGAGGGAGAAGCAGACTCCCTAGTGAGTGGGGAGCCAGACGTAAGGCTCAATCCCAGGACCCTAAGATCGTGACTTGAGCCAAAGTCAGACCCTTAACTGACAGAGCCACCCAATCGCCCCAAATCTCTTCCAACCTTATTTTATTCAGTGTGTGTGTATGCATGTGTTTTATCCTGAATAGATGTTGAATTTCATTAAATTATATTTCTGTATGATATGATTGTAAATACAGATTAATTTATTTGTAAGGTGAGTTATATTGATTGAGTTTTGAAACAACTTTGCTTTTCTAGGAAAACCCCATTTGTTCATGACATTAAAGTTATGTTTGCTGGATTGGTTTGCTAATAATCAGTTGAGAAAATTTGCCTTTTTATTCATGAGAGATTTGAGTATGTAGTCAGCGTCTTTTAATTTGTAATGTCATGGCTGATTTTGTTATCAGGAAAATACTGGCCTCATAAAATAAATTAGGAAATATTTTATTCGTTTCTATTTTTTGGGTGAGTTTGGCATAATTAGTATAATTTCTTCCTTAAGTATTTGGCAGATTTGCAAGTAAAATCATCTGGGAGTTTTATTTTAATATTTATTTATTTATCTTAGAGAAAGAATGGGGCAGAGGGAGGGGGGAGAGAGAATTCTCAAGCAGACTCCCCTATGAGTGAGGAGCCCAATGTGGGGCTTGACCCCAGGACCCCGAGATCATGACCTGAGCTGGAATCAAGAGTTGGATGCCCAACTGACTGAGCCACCCAGGTGTCCCTCATCTGGGAGTTTTCTTTGTTGAAATGTTTTTAAGTACAAATTCACTTTACTTAATAAGTATAGGATTATTCATATTATAAATCTCTTTCTTGAATGAGTTTTTATAGCTTATGTCCTTCTAGATATTGGCTTAGTTTATCTGTGTGAGTTAATGGTCACGGAATTGTTCTTAGTATTCCCTAATCACCTTTTTAATGTCTGTAGGATCTGTTTTGACATTCCCTCTTTCATTACTAAAATTGATAATTGGTGTCTTCTCTCATTTTTTTTTCTTTGTCAATCTGGTTAGAGGTTTATGAATTTTATCAGTTTCTTCAAAAAACTGTTTGGTTTCATTGATTTTCTCTACTGTTTTTAAGTTTTTATTTTTTTTTATTTTTTTTTTTTTTAAAGATTTATTTATTTATTTATTTGAGAGAGAATGAGAGACAGAGAGCGTGAGAGGGAGGAGGGTGAGAGGGAGAAGCAGACTCCCCGCCGAGCAGGGAGCCCGATGCGGGACTCGATCCCGGGACTCCAGGATCATGACCTGAGCCGAAGGCAGTCGCCCAACCAACTGAGCCACCCAGGCGCCCTGTTTTTAAGTTTTTAATTATATTATTTTCTGTTCTTTATAATTTCCTTCTTTCTGCTTGCTTTGCATTTAATTTGTCTTCTGCTATTTTCTTGTTTGAATTACTGATTTGAGACCTTTCTTCTTTTCTGATATAAACACTTAATGCTATACATATCTCTTAAAGCCCTGTTTTAGCTATATCCCACACATTTTGATACGTTGTATGCTCATTTCCTTCAGTTCAAGATATTTTCTAATTTCCTTTGACACTTCCTATTTGATACATGAATTATTTAAGAATGTGTGTTTTATTTCTAAATACTTGGAAAATTTTTAGATATTTTTATGTTACTGATCTCTAGATAAATTATATCATGGTCAGAAAATATACTTTGCATAATTTCAGTTATTTTAAATTTGTTCAGGTTTGTATTATGGCCCAGAATATTGTCAGTTTTGGTAACTATTCCAGGTGCACTTGAAAATAAGGTATATTCTGTGGCTGGATTGTTCTATAAATATTAATGAGGTCAAGGTGGTTGATAATGCTTTTTATGTCTTTCTATCCTTGCTGATGTTCTGTCAACTTGTTCTGTTACTGAGAGAAATGTTGAAGCCTCCAACTGTATTTGTGGATTTGTGTATTTCTCCTTTGAGTTCCTTTGGCTTCATATATTTTGAAACTCTGTTACTAGGTACACACCTATTTAGGACTGTTGTGTCTTCTTGTTGCATTGAACCCTTTATCATTATGCAAAGTATTTCTTCCTTGCTGGTAATATTCCTTGTTCTGAAGTCTCCTTTATCTGATATTAATCTAGCCATTCCAACTTTCTTTTGATTATTGTTTTCATGATATATTCACTTTATTATTTTAATTTTTACTCATCTACTGAAAGTAGATTTATATAGACAGATACTGTTTTTAATCCAACCTGACAGCGTATTTTATTGTTGTATTTAAAACACTTAGATTTAATTTAATTCTTGATGCGGTTTAAAATTTTACTTTTTGCTGTTGTTCTCTCCAATAGTTCTGTTTTAATAGTTTTAATAGTTCTGTTTTCCTTTTTCTGACTTCTTTTTGAAATTTTGAGTGTTTTGGAGCACCTGGTGGCTCAGTCAGTTAAGCATCTGGCTCTTGATTTCGGCTCAGGTCATGATCTCAGGGTCATGAGATCGAGCCCCATGTCGGCCTCCCTGCTCATCATGGAGTCTGCTTGAGAGTCTCTCTCCTTCTCCCTCTGTACCTCCTCCCACTCACGCTCTTTCTCTCTCTAAATAAATAAAATCTTTAACAAAAAAAGAAAGAAATTTTGAGTATTTTAGTACATTTTAATTTATTTATTGGTTTTTGGCTGTATCTATTTTTGTCATTGATTGATGAATTACAATATACATATTTAAACTTCCACAGTCTATTTAGAGTTAGCATTTTATCAATTTTATCAATAAAATGTAGATGTCTTGTAATCTGTAAGTCTCTTAACATCCCCCCATATTATAGTTACCATATATATTCCATCTACATACCTTAAGAATGTTACCAGAAAGCATTACAACTTATACATTCTGATCTCATACATATTTTAAAGAACTTAAGAGGAGAAAATAGACTTTTATATTTTTTTCAGATATTTAGCATTTCTAATGCTTGCCTTTCATTCTTGATATTCTATGTTTCCCTCTTGTATCATTTAGTTTCAGCCTGAAGAACTTTCTTTAATATTTCTTTTACAGGAGGCCTACTGGCTAAAATTTCTCTTAATTTTCTGTCATCTGAGGATATCTTTATTTTTTATTCATTCCCAAAAAATATTTTCTTTGAGGCTAGAATTCTGGGTTGACAATTTTTTTCAGCACTTTAAAGATATTATTACTTCACTTCTAGGTTCTTGGTAAGAAATTCCATAGTTTTCAAGTTGTCTTCCCCTATATGTAATGTATCACTTTTATCTGAGAGCTTTCAAGATATTTTTCTTTGCCTTTGTTTTTAAAGTATCTGAGCAAAATTTATCTCTATTTTATCCTGTTTTGTATGTGTTGAGCTTCTTGCATGTAGAGTCTTCACCAGGTTTGAAATGTTTTCAAACACTATTTCTTCACTCATTTTTATGTACACCAATTTCTCCTTTTGTTCAGGGACATTAATGACATTATACTATAGTTCCTTGGCTTTCTTTATTTTCCAATCTTTTCTCTTTATTCATCAGATTAAATAATTTATATTGACCTACTTCCAATTTCACATACTGTTTTTTCTGTTATTTCCCTTCCATTATTTAAACCCATCCTATTGTTTTTTTTTTTTTTTATTTTGTTATATAAGAAATTGTACTTTTCAGGGCAAAAATTTCTGATTGGTTCTTTTAAAAATAATTTTTATTCCTTTTAGGAACTTCTATTCTTCCCAATTATTTCAAATATATTTTCCTTTACTTCATGAAGCATACTTTTCATAGCTGCTTTAAAGCTTTTGTCTAGTTGTAATGGACTGAGTTCAAAATTCATATGTCAAAACCCTAACCCCCAATGTGACTTTTTTGGGAATAGGGCCTTTAGGGAGGTAATTAGGTTAAACAAGGTCTTAAGGGTGGGTCCTACTCTGATAGGACTGGTGTCCTGGAAATTAATAGGAAGAGACACCAGAGATTTCTATTTCTCTGCATACATGCAGATGAAAGTCCATTTAGGGATACAATTAAAGGCAGCCATCTACAAGCCAGGAAGAGATGCCTAGACACCAACTTTGGTAGCACCTTGATGTTGGACTAGTAGGCTCTGGAATTGTGAGAAAATAAACTCCTATTGCTTAAGCTGCCCATGTGTTATGTCAATCCTAGCCGACTAGTATACTAATAATTCCACATTTGCATTATCTCAGGGTTAACATCTGTTGATTGACTTTTCCTCCAAGAATTAGTAAAACGTCTTTGGTTCTTCGTGTGTCAAAAATGTTTATAATGTATTCTGGACAGTTTGAATTTATGTTGTGTAGGCTCTGAAACCTTTTAAAATGCTCTGAAGAGTTTCATCATTCAATAGCATCTTAAGAATTTCAATGTTGCATATACTTAGGCTTGATGATTATATTAGAAAGGGACACCCAAGAAACTTGTCTTGATGTAGAGTTCACATGATAAGAACAAAACTTTGACCTATATTGTACAATTTTGCTTGATGTGGTTAAGTGAAGTTGATAGATATTTTAGGAAACAAAGACTCTTCCTCTATCCAAATTACCTTTCCTTCAAATACTGGCATCTGGTAGATTGGGACCAAAGGAAGTTTTGGTAATTTGAGGTGAATACATTTCACAACGATTTTTCAAGATTGGCTGTTTTGACTAATTACCTTTTTTAAATATGTGTACATTCCCTAAGACATAAGTAGAGTGATATATTTATATATAATTTAAAAATAAATAAATAAATTCCTTTGGTAAATAACACAAATGTATTTCTCAAAAATATGTTAAATTCTGTCAATTATAGCAGTACAATGTTTATGATATATAATATATTTTTTTATTTATATAAAAGAAAATATTTTAAAATCCTATAGACTTTGAAGAAGTAATTTTTGCTGTCAGCATTATTGGTAAGTAGTATATTTGAAAATTGATGTTTATTTTATCTGATATTAAATTATCTAGAAAATAAGTTCTTTGATATCAATAAATTAAGCTTTTTTCCTAAAAGAAATGGTTTTAAAAATGTGGTTATTGCAAATGATAACTGGCATTAACATAATTTTCCAAGGGTTTAAGTTTTTCTTCTTTAAAAGTTTAGCTTTCTATTTATGAAGTCTCTACACTTAACACATATCAAAATCTGAGCATTAGCTGCAGAGTTATGAGAGTAAAGTTCAGTCAGCTGCAACAAATTCTTTGCTTGTAGCTAATATAAATTAACAAATAGGACAAGAACAAGTATTTTAACACTTACACAAATTCCCTCCTATTCCAAATTACACTACATTAACAGAACATCAAATTGCAGTGGTTTAAACGCCAAACTGCCTATAGTCTGCAGAACTTATGCTACTGAAGACCAAGGCAGAGGAAAGCCTGTTTGTACATTCAACAAAGTGGCTTAGGAATGACTAGATTGTGTGTGTGTGTGTGTGTGTGTGTGCGCGCATGCATGCACCCATGTAGAACAAAATAGGCAATCTAATTCCATAGAATTCAATAAGCCTTTGGAATGCAAATTTCAACTGTCAAATCTTAATTAAAAAGTACCAGTCAGCACTATTTAAAAATTGGAAGAGAACTAAGTGGTGGGTTGTTGGAAAATGTGCAACTTGCCTTCTAAATAGAGTAGGTAGGCTGACAGGTATATAATTAACATCACATCAGGTGAAGGACAGGAAGCCCACTGTAGTTCCTTGAAGGGAGGAGCTTCAGCAATTTTCAAGGCAGGGAAAAAGTTTCTTCAATCAGAGTTAATTTATAATTCCTTTTATTTCTACAGAGAATCTACTTTTTTTTATTGAACTTCCCTGAACCTTAGAAAGCAGTGACATTTGCAGAGTTAAGATTTTATTTAAGAGGTTAATATTAACATAAACGTTTAGGCACCTTTTGTCAATTAGAACACTTTCTCAGTCTTATTGGACTTCTGGTATCTTTGGGTCATAGCCCTCTTCATCTCAACTTTTTTTTTTTTTTTTTTTAGCTATATTGTTTCACTCCTACATAAGAAGGTAAATTAGCTGTCACTTGGAAGAGAGGTTTCAGTCCTTAGTGTTATTCCTATGGAGAGAAATAAAATTCACAAGAACTAAAACACATTTTGGACAATGATATTTTTACCAGGAAAGTGTAACTCTCCTAGGCCAAAACTAGTTTGGAGAGGACAGTAAAGAATTGCCTTGTTCATGATTTCCCTTAGAATTGTTCCTAGTGTGAAATTTTCTAATGAGAATATTCATGAGAAAAAATTTCTTCAGGATGCAATCATTAGTTAACCCACCATAGGAAGCAAGATTAAAATTACTTCTCAAAGAAGTCTTGCAACAGGGAAGTCAGGGGTAGGGACTCCTTAGAAAAAGACTGGGAGAACTAGTTCACTTAAGAAAGTGATTGGAGGGGTGCCTGGGTGGCTCAGTCGTTAAGCGTCTGCCTTTGGCTTGGGTCATGATCTCAGGGTCCTGGGATCGAGCCCCGCATCGGGCTCCCTGCTCAGAAGGAAGCCTGCTTCTCCCTCTCCCACTCCCCCTGCTTGTGTTCCCTCACCAGCTGTGTCTCTCTCTGTCAAATAAATAAATAAAATCTTAAAAAAAGAAAAGAAAGTAAGTGGATTTGGATTCTACGTATGGGATCTTGACAGGTGAGATTTGGAATAAGTAGGAACTATGCAGGCACAGAGGAAGAAGGTGGATATAACACGAAACACACTGATTTCTATTGGACACACTGGAAATTCAGGGTTCCTACAGGGTAGAAAGATCTATGAATATCTGTTTTAGAATAGTGTTTTTTGCTTTCTGACTTTATTGCCTCTATTTCCAGCACATACAGAGAATTTTGAAAACTAGCAACTTAGATATACAAAATTTCAGTTTCTGATTGCAAATTCATAGCTAAAGAAGGCAAACCTTTTCTCAGTTCTCTATGGTACCTGCTGTCAACTTGGCACATTCTGGTGATGGCACCTTTCAGTTGTCCACCAACATGGAGTCACTCACGATAGTGCTGATCCTTATTGAACTAGGGATTTGAAATATAAATACAAAACAAAACAAAACATAGACAATAACAAGCTCAGAACTGAACCGCTTTATCTTTCCATTCCTCTTGCATTTAAAAAAAAATAAAGCTCTAGCATAGAGCAAATAATAAATGGCTCTTGTTTATTTTAAGCTCTTGCTGTGGACAATGAGAGAGGAAAAAAAACCACAGCATGTTACCTCCAGCTGCTAATTCCTACACACTTCATTAATTACTCAGAATTCAGAGAAGCAGGATATTTAATTAGTTTCTCAAATGCAAAAAAATAACATTCAGCCACCATGCAAATACACATCATAACTGTAGCAGGAACATTTTTTGACAGGAACCCTGTAGACAGTAAAATGTCAAGTAAAGCAAACCTTTGACAAAATAAAACCAACATATGTAACTGCCAATGCAACCTAAAATTGAGGAACGTATCTACAACTAAGAGCCATGTGTAGTAAAATATCATTTGATTTTGGGGATCCATCGGCTTTGCTCGGGCTGAGTCTGGGAGTAACTACTATCATTCCATTTATATCTGGATGTCCATCAATCTGTCTTTGGGATAACCATGCATTCCTCATTTTCCTTCCATACAGCAGAGATTTTCAATGAGGGGTGGAAAGGGTAGCTCATTTAGTCAGCCTTTTCAAAAATTTCATTACCTCTGACTTTCAGGATCTTAATCATGCTCTCAATGGCAGACACTGTGGTGGAGAAGGAGTGTTCTTAAACTTTTGTATTGAGAAAATGTTCTGGGGTAAATTTGATCTATGTCACTCCTCCAGTTGTAAATAGTTCTCCAGAGTTTCTTGAAGTGGTCGGGGAAATGCAATGTAGTCCATTCAGCCATTCATTCATGAAGTCAATCAGCCAATCATTGATTCATAGAACAAATATTTACTAAATGTTTATGTGTGTCAGGCACTATGCTTGGTTCTGGTGAAAATGATGAAAGAGAAAAGATGATCCTTGTCATTAGAGAGCTTAGAATTTTTTGAGAGGAGGAAGGAATTGAGATATGATAGATAGATTTCCAGGCAATTAACAATGTATTACAATAAATGCTCTGAATCTGTGAGGAGGCAGAAGTACAGGATATTCTGAATATAAGGAAGATGCCTAACCCCAGATTTGGGGTGTGTGTGTGTGTGTGTGTGTGTGTGTGTGTGTGTGTATTATGAGGCTAGGTGTTGCTAGGGAGGGTTTTTAAAGATTAAGTTAGGGCCTGAGGAAAAAGGAAGAAATAGCCATTGCAGATGGAGGAGGGAGGAATGTGGTCCAAGCAGTGCAAATAGTATTTTGAATGGCCTGAATGTAAAAGAAATGATGACATGGGACACCTGGGTGGTTCAGTCAGTTAAGCATCTGCCTTCAGCTTAGGTCATGATCCCAGGATCCTGGGACTCCCAGACTCAGCCCGAGCAAAGCCGATGGATCCCCAAAATCAAATGATATTTTACTACACATGGCTCTTAGTTGTAGATACGTTCCTCAATTTTAGGTTGCATTGGCAGTTACATATATTGGTTTTATTTTGTCAAAGGTTTGCTTTACTTGACATTTTACTGTCTACAGGGTTCCTGTCAAAAAATGTTCCTGCCAATTATGATCCATGTGGGCATCAGGCTCGCTGCTCAGTCCTCTCCCTCTCCCTCTGCCCCTCTCCCCACTCATTCTCTCTCTAATAAATAAATAAAATCTTTAAAAAAGTTAAAAAAAAGAAAAGACATGTTTATACCATTTTATAGTCTGTAAAGTCCAACTAAGCTGATAACTAAATATATATTGAATAAAACTGAGACAAGTTAGCATTTTAAAATGATAACCAAAAAAGTCCCATATCCTTCTAAAACATCTTGAAAAATGCTGACATCTTTATAGAATATCTCCTGTGTCCACTGAGTAGGGCATATATAAACTATTTTACACATTTAAACTTTCTAAAATTCTTCTTGACCTTTATCTTTGCCCCTAATCCATCTTCCCTTTCTTTCCTTTAAAAATTTTCACCTGTTTCTCTTGCCCACTAACCTAAATAATTTTAGTCTTTCTAGACTTTGTGAATTCCTTATACTTAGATCAGTGAGCAAGTACCCCAAGTATAGACTTCTGAAATACTGGGAGAGACTAGATAGGAATACATTACAAGTAAGGTATTCTGAATAGACTCATTCTTTTATGAGACACTAACAATCTAGGGAAATGTACTGACTCATGGTCCTAGTTATTGAGTGCTGATTTGCATGTGTCCCAAGAGTTGATTGTATTTATTCCCAAAACTTTAATGCGAATGTATTGTAATTACATAATTTAATTGACAAGAGGATTTATTTATTTATTTATTTATTTATTTATTTATTTATTGCCCCTGGCATGTAAATAAGGACTGACAAGTGATCATCGAATTTACTAGCAGGACGTTGTTTCATGTGAGTGATGGGAGTGAACACCAGACTGTAGTAAGTTCATGCCTGACTGTCAGACAGAGAGCAGAGCTGGTGAGAATAAACAACTCTTCCAACAAAATGGGTGTGGGAAGGACAGGAAAGGTAGGGAGAGTAGTGTTTAGAAGTGATGTGGGGTCATGAGAGCATTTTTATCATTAAATGACAGACTTAATTAAGCATGTTCAGTACTGAAAAAAAGGACCCTCAAGAGACAGAAAGGAAGACACTGGGAAAGGAAGTGACAATCATGAGAATGTCCAAGTGGAAAGGTTTGGTGGAAAGAACGTAGTCTTTGGAATCATGTACATCTAAGTTTAAGGCTCTGTAACTAATACCCATTGTTAAATCATTTAACCTCTCACAGACTTAGTTTTTCATCTGACAATGGGGGCAAATAATGCCTCCCAAAGTATATTATTAAGGTTAAATAAAACGTGGTGGGTTACCAGATATTATATTTAATTATTTATATATATCTGTTGCTTGTTAATAATTTAAGTCCAAGAAGGTTGAAACTTTTTTTTTTTTTTTTGGATAACTGTTATATCCACAAAGACAAGAACAGTACCTTCTTTTATAAATATTTGCTGGATAAATAAATGAACAAAAAATTAATGTATACACATTAGTTCCCTGAATTCTTGTCACTGAACAAGGAAAAAAAAAGAAGAAAGAAAAAGGAAAGGTGGCTGACTTTACCACCCTATCACAAAAGTGAAATAGAAATCTGCTATGGCTTTCCTTCTAAAGTGCTACATTTTTGAAATCTAATATTTTAAATTTTATTATTGAGTGTACACTTTGGTGACTTACTTGAAGATGTGGGTCATTTATACTTTAGGATAATAATCATTTTAGATCAAGTTTTTAGTTTGGGTTAGATGAGAAGGTTACTTGGTTCATGAAAAAAGTAGTACCTCTGAATGGAGAAAGATGGCAGAAAATAGAAAACTAGATGTTTAAAACAATTCCTTCCTATGGAGTCCTGAAGATGCTTCAGTAGCAAGCCAGGCCTAGAGGGAAGAAAAAAAATGAAGAAAAAATATCAAATAATAAAAATATAAAATAAAAAATAAAATATAAAAATATAAAATATTGCTTTTGTCTAAAATTTTATGAAATTTAGAGAATCCATTGTAATTTTTCCTCAGTATTTCATTCCTACTGGTTTCAAAATGCTAATCTACTTATGTGCCAACATTGGGCATATATGAATTCATATTCCTCTAAAGTAGGCACAGTTATTCTTATTTTAAAGATTGGATGAATAGGATTCTGGAAGGTAAGATGCCATGCCTAAAGTCACCCAGGTAAGTCAGTTGAGAGCCCTGTATTCAAACTCAGACCTCCCAATGGCATAGTCTTTTTTTCCACTATTAGAAGTTTGTTTTCAATATCTGAGTGTCAAAAATAGGTAGTTGCTGTTGGTGATACCAAAGTACATAATTCAATATAGTTCTAGCCTCAGGGAGATGAGGGTACATTACTTCTCAAAATATTACTTTCTAGAGGAGTCTTTGATTGACAATGATTACATAAGAGTAACTTGTTGATTTAGTCCTGAATTTTGGGATCAAGTTTGAAAACTAGAGAAGCTAAGATTATGGAAAGTTTTTATAAACTATTAGGGAAAGTGAAATGCCTTTTAAAAAGGACTTTTCTTGTTTAATAAGTGTTAGGCTTTTTTTTCTTCCCTAAAGAAATTCAGGTAAGACAAAAGAACAGTTCTCATGGACTTGGAGTGTGTATGTGTATGCATGTGTGTATGTCTGTGACAGAAACTGTTTTTAAAATTCATATCCTATCTGGAAAAAAAACCTTTGTATTTAGTCCTTATTATTCAGTCATATGTTAACTGACTCATAAATAGTAAAATAACTATGAAATTGCTTTACCTTAAAGTACAACACAAAGTGTCTGTAAAGTCATCAAACCACTAAATACAAGAAAAACGATGAAATAAAAGATACGTAGTTTTAGGATATTTGATTTTTCCTACACCAAACTTAGACAATTAGAGAATTTTGAAAATTAATAAAACTTGCTTTTAATAAAAATTGTGTAAGTCAATCAGAGAAAGACAGTTACCATATGATCTCACTGATATGTGGAATTTAAGAAACAAAACAGAGATCATAGGGGAAGAGAGGAAAAAATAAAACAAGATGAAACCAGAGAGGTAGAAAAACCATAAGAGACTCTTAATCATATGAAACAAACTGAGGGTTGCTGGAGGGGAGAGGGGTGAAGGGATGGGGTAACTGGGTGATGCACATGTGATGGAATGACCACTGGGTGTTATATAAGACTGATGAATCACAGACCTGTACCCCTGAAACCAATAATACATTATATGTTAATTAATTGAATTTAAATTTTAAAAATGTTTTTAAAAATTGTGTAAATAAAAAACAGTGGGGGGCGCCTGGGTGGCTCAATGGGTTAAGCTTCTGCCTTCGGCTCAGGTTATGATCTCCAGGTCCTGGAATGGAGCCCTGGTGTTGGGCTCCCTGCTCAGCTGGGAGTCTGCTTCTCCCTCTTCCTCTGCCCCGCCCCCCTGCTCATTCTCTCTCTCTTTCAAATAAGTAAATAAAATCTTAAAAAAATAAAAGAAACAATGGGAAATTTTCCCCCTTATTGAGCTAAGTGAGCTGGAAACATGCTGGCCTGAAAAAAAACTAATAAAGAAAAGAGGCTAACTCTAAGAGTAAATTCTAATGAATTATTCAAAGACACATAGGTTCGGTTGCATGTGAAAGTCTCTAAGGGAATTAGAGTCCTTGACCTCACATATGCTAAGTTGCCTCATGGGTAAAAAAATTAATGTATTTACAGAATCTGTGTGCTTTTATACTCATTCATTAAAGCAGCAAATACTTTATGATAGGCGTATACTTATGAGAAACAAGAAAATCAGATAATAATGTGGATAAATCTCTTAAATGAGTGTTCTTGATATTTTTGGCTTCTGGATCATTTATTGCCCTTTTACCAGAGTCCTCTGAAGTAGGCTCCTCATCATTGTATCCTATGGAGACAGGCTCCCAGCATCTGGCATGGTGTTGTCATACAGATGTGTGGTCATTCCTCTAGTTCCTGAAATCGAAAACCTGGAACTGCTTTATCTTGGTTCTTTTTCCACCTTCTCTACTCTCCAAGAATATCTTATCTCATTGTCTCCCAAAGTAATATTCAGTTCTAACTCACTCCTTTGAAGGTTTCAGCCATTCCATGGTATCAGCAGAATGGATTGTGGTGGATGGTTCACTGTGATATTTAAGCTTCTGTACTTCTCAGTTGCATGGCTCACTTTCAAGATCCCAAACAGAATTTTGTATTTGCAGTATTCCTTTATTTTTCTTAAAGATGCCTCCCCCTAAATGGATAAGTTTCAGGTCCCACAACACCTGGATCTGTTCATAATTATATAAATATATATTTTTTCAACGTCTTCTCTGAGTTCTGTACACTGCTAGAGTTCACTAACTTCTCGTATTTAGTATGATTAAAACCAGCTGTTCTTCCTTCAAACTGCTCCCCCCCAACTTACCTGTTTCGATGAAGGGCGCTACAGAGTTCTCAGTCATCCTGAGTGAAAAACGGAGAGTAGAGATGAAATACTCCCTCATCCTCATCCCATATTTACAGTTAATAAGCCCTATCAATCTTCATTTAGTTCAGACCCCATCATTTCTATTAATGCCATCCCAATTCAGGTTCTTGTTACCACTTCTCACCTTCTCTGCTGCTAACACCCTCTCTATTTTAACCTTTGTTATAGCAGGAGGTCTCCTGGCTTCTGCTTGAGCCCTGCCCCTTGTCCTGCATGAGAGTCTATTTTCACAATATCTGTCATAGTTATTTTCTGAAAACATAATGATTTCTTTAAAATATAATTATTTTCTTTAAACATAATTATTTCTTTAAAACATATTTATTCATTTAAAACATAAATAAGATTACATCACTTCTCTGCTGAATCCTTCCAATAGCTCCCCATTTCCCTCAAAGCAAAAAATAGTCTTAAATGTGCTGTAAAACCCTAGTCAGTCTTACCAATTCCCCTCTATGTCACTTTCTACTTCTCTTAAGTCACCTTATTCCAGCTGTGCTGGCTTCCTTGAATATTCTGGTACCCTTCTGCCTGAAGTTCTCTCCTCAGATTTTTCCCCTTATTGGGACATGTTTTCAGAGATCCATATCACCTACTCACTCAAGATTTTCCTCAAACGTTCCCTTCTCAATGAAGCCTACTGTGATTTATTTAAAATTATAACTCCCCCCATTTCCCATCTCATATGCCTGATATTCTTTCTCTGTTTATTTTTTCCCAAATCATTTAAGATGTCTTCACACACTATATCATTTACTTATTTATTTTTGTTTCATTTATTGTTTGCTTCCTGCTGCTGGAATGTAAGCTCGATGAGGTCAGGAATTTTGTTCTGTTTCTTTACTTCTGTATTCTGATCACCTTGAAGAGTTCCTGGCAGATAGTAGAGGGTGGGTAAATGTTTTTTTGAGTACATTAATTACTTCTGGCCTGGACTTTTGCAATAATTATTTAACTAGCTCCCCACTTCATATCTCTTACTTTTCTCTTCCAGACTCCGTTCTGTGGTAAATTAATTGTTCTTTAGCTCAACTCTATTAATATAATTTGCTTAAACCCTTCAAAAGTTCAAATTTCTCATCATAAAAGGTCCAACTTCTTGGCATGCTAGTCAACACCCTCACACATGGCTCTCAAGCTTTCTTTCCAGGCTTCGTTACTGTGATTCACCCACAATAACTTCTACCTGACTCTTCAGTCCCAGATATTCTTATTTCCTGGCGTTTTGTTTTGCTTATTTTTCACCCCTCATTGCAGGTCCCTAACCTACCCCTGACCATGGAAATGTTATTTGTACTTGGAGAAGACCTAGTCTAAAAATCAAATACAAACCTTCACATCAGCTCAACTATTAGGGTTCTTCCAAGTATGAGGGTATATATATATTAGAAACACATTTTTTAAGTAACCACTTATTTAGTCAATTTCTTCAGGTCATGTTGGCTCTCACTTTTCCTTTTTATTTTAATTTTGCAACTCTTAGGACCTGAATGATGAATGATCAGACAAATACTCCTACTCCCATCCACATGCCATCAGTTTCAGGCTCTGAGAAAAATGAAGTGGAAATATTAAGACATTTATACATTAATATTTATACATGAAACATTTATTGCTAACTATACTGATATTTCTTCAAAAATTGTCAAGTACATAGAAAAATCCAGTTACATTCAAACAAGCTGTGGGATGTCCAGTCCATATATTAGTAGTCTAACAAGATGTTGCTCTAGTGCTATTGGGAAATGTAAAGTGTTCTCTCTGGTATTCTTTAATTTATTTAAAAGTTCACATTTAACTTTCAGAGATGATGGAATACCCAACTCCTTTCTGTCTTTTTTTTTTAAGATTTTATTAATTTATTTGAGAGAGAGTGCACAAGCAGGAGGAGGGGGTGGGGGAGGGGGAGAAGCAGACTTCCTGTTGAGCAAGGAGCCTGAGAATGTGGGACTCGATCCCAGGACCCTGGGACCATGATCTGAGCCGAAGGCAGATGCTTAACTGACTGAGCCACCCAGGTGCCCCAACCTCTTTCTGTCTTAATCAAAATTACTAAAATATATGCTACCAGTAAGAGTTTGTAAAAGCTATTTACCAATAATCATGTTTTCCTTAAAGCAGGTATTTTAGAGAGTTATATAAAATGATTCTAAAGAAATTATTTTATTAGTAATAACTAACAAGGAATTGAAGGAATTTTTAGTTTGTTTCAGTGTTTTCATAAAACTAGCAAAGTTTTGGAATATTTTCTTAAGCTGGTTTGGATCTCTGACAGATTTTCCCTAACTTACATAATAGTAAAGTTTTAGGTTTAAATGAGCAAAACAAACAGGAAAACCAAGCCAGAAACAAAAACAAAAATGAAAAAAACAAAACAAAATTCCAGCTATTGAAGTGAAAGTGCTTTTTGTGGTGAACTGATTTTTTAATCAGGTTTGCAGGGAATAGTTCAAATTGACTTTTGACTTATTGTATAAAAATACAGACTCTGCTATTTAATAAGAAAATAAACTTGAAAAAGTAAGGTTAATCTAATGTTCTAAGCCTTAATGGTCAAATCAGAGTAACTTCACAACTGATTCCATCAATTATGCAAAAATTCCTCAACAAAAGATTTGAGTGGGGGAAAAAATAAAGAAAGCAACCAGAAACCACTTGATCCCATGGCTACCTTTAAGCTTGAACTCCGAGAATATTAATATCAGAATAGTCTAACTCACAATCACTTGGAGGCAGGAAAAGGGGGCTGACATTTGTTAAACTACTTAGAAGAACATTTGAAATATCATTAAGAACTGGAATAATGCCAGGCAATTGAGGGAAAGCAGACAGGGTGCAGAACTTCAAACAGAAGAGAGTAATCAGAGAGATGTGATATGTGTGATGTCAGTACTTATTTTTTTCTTTAAGTCCCAGATATTGAAAGGAAATCTATAAATAGCCAGAGAACACAGGCTTTGTAATATGGCTGTATGGACTTATAAAAAATAAGGGATGCCGAACATTGTGTCTGTTTGCAAAGCTAGTAGCACTGTGAAATACGATCTGTGTTTTATTGGGGCAATATTTGAAGCATTTAGTGGAGTGTCCCAGAAAAGTTAGTGTTCCAACCTGTTTCACGTTGGCTTGGATCTGAACACTGTCACATCATTTGGCATGCTGGCTGAGCCTGTGCAAAGAAAGGTGGTGATAAATGGGAGTGCGTCCAGTTGTGAGGAAGTGGCTAGTAGGGGGGCTGTAGGAGCTTTGGCATGAGGTCAGGTTTTATTTTCCATCTTTATTAATCATCTCCAGGGGGGAATAAATTGCCTGCTAATGAAATTTGCAGATAGCACTAAATTTTGAGGTGTTGCCAAACACAGTTAACAAAGGAGAAATAAATATAAATGGACTTAAGCATGCTATTTATCATTTATTTGGATTTAATCAAAATTGTTCCCAGGATACATTTATAAGCGATTCCCACAAATTAAATTTTAGAGGAAGAAATCTCCATCACAGAGCAAGACAAATGGGCTGATGGTAGGATTGCCTTCTGCATTCTGCTAGGTTAAAAGAAAAAGGATATTCTTAGCAAAAATGCACTGTTCAGAATGTCCTCTTTCCATGTCCACTGAATGCCAATTTCAAAAGTGGGCAAATTTCCAAGCTTTGAAGAAATCTCAGGTTTAAGAATTGAGCTAAAGCACAGGGATTAAGGATTGCATATATATTCCCCTCATCTTTTTCTAACTTGGCCACCCTCAGAAAACTTTCCCTGGAGTCCTCTTGAGGGAGAGATTTTTTTGTTTTGTTTTGTTTTGTTTTTCCCCCCTCATGTCCTTTATCAACACAGGACCTGGAGGTAAGGTGGGGATTCACATTGCTCCTCATTGCTGTTTCAATTGACCCTCTCTATAAAAACAATAACAATAGCAACAACAACAACAACAAAAAACCAAAAAACAAAAACAAAAAAATCAACAGCCAAATAGAAAAAGATACAGATACATACATACATATATACATAAAATACTAGCTTCTTTGAAGTTTAGGCAACCAGAGATCTCAGTTACCTATGATCTCATATTCATGCCCTCTTTCATGGAAATTGCAATACTTTACTAGATGTTTCCTCGTTATCACTATACCCATTGCAATCTCAATATCCATTAATCCAACACTCTGGATATTTAGTTCCTTGATATCCAATTTCTGATGATCCCTTTTCTCATCCAGTCCTAGCCACCCACTTCCTGGTCATTCCCTATTTCTTATCATTAAGAATAGCTGTAGTCTTGCCCCCAAATCTTAATATCCTAATTCCCCATTCTCTGATCTCTACCTCCTATCTTTATAGTTTTCCAATTCTAATAATTATTCCACTCACACCTTGACTTCTGATCACTTGGCCCCTTCCACTTTTTTTACTTTCTATTACCTTATGTTATCCTTTTCCCTTAGTGTACCTTAAGCTTCATTTGTCTATCACTATATTTACTCCCTAGCATAATTCTCAACTTGCTTGTTCCTCTGTCCTTTCCTTTCCCTTTGTAAAATCTCAACCTGGTTTAATCCAATTATATTCCACATGGACATAGAGAAGCTGAAGATGGATACTTGTTTACTGATGCCACTTTACACTTGTGACCATTAAAATGAAGGATGCCCTTGGCACTATTTAGTAATACTATTGCATTTCACTAGCCAATATATAATCTACTTTCTTCTGGCTTCTCAAACTTCTTTATTTTTTAATTTCTTAATCAACTGCACATCTATTTTTTTTTTTTAATTCCATGGAGAAAAATATAATCAAAGATAATCTAACTTCTCACCATCAAATATGCTAACCTACTTACATCTGTCCCACAAACTCTGCTTTCCTTCCTATTAGAAGAGATGAACTGTTCCTCTCCAGTTCGAACCTTTCCCTTCTGCACTGATCTAATCCTTGTCACCCGCAATAAGACTTTGCCCCAAGGATCTCCTAATATCCTGCTTTATCAATGGTCTGTCTCCACTTGGTCACTGCCATCATCGTAAAGATTGTTTAAGTAACACCCAACGTAAAAACAAAGCAAAGCAAAATGTTCCTTTAACTCCCAGTCCCCTGTAACTACTGTGTCATGTCTCTGTTCTCCCTCATAGCAAATCTCCAAACATTCTCTTCCTTTTCTGCATCTACTTCTTCAGTTTCCATACTTTCCCACTTGGAACCACGTCAGTTAGTCTTTCAACCTACTTCCCTGAAATCTCATTTGTCAAGGTCATTAAGAAATGCAATATTGCCAAATCCAGTGGTTAATCTCAGTTCTCATTTTACTCAATTTCTCAGTAACACTTAACATTGTTGATCAAAAAAAATTATTCTGGGGAAAAAAATTATTCTCCTGGCTTACAGGATGCTATCCTCTCCTATATTTTCTTCTCTTGGCCATCCAATCTCTCAGTAGGAGCCATTGCTCTTCTTTGGGTTTCTAACCCTTTTAATGCCCTGTTCCCTAAAACTTAGTTTGCAACCACTTTTCATCTACCTCTATAAACTCTCATTAAATGGTCTCAGCAGGGGTGCCTGGGTGGCTCAGTCGGTTGAGCAACTGCCTTCGGCTCAGGTCATAATCTCGGGGTCTTGGGATTGACCCCCACATTAGGCTTCCTGCTCAGTGGGGAGTCTGCTTCTCCCTCTCCCTCTGCTCGTGCTCTCTCTCTCACACTTGCTCACTCTCTCTCTCAAATAAATAAAATCTTGAAAAAAAATTTTAAAAAATGGTCTCACCAAGTCCTGTGGTTTTAAGTATCACCTACATACTGAAGATTCCAATATTTGATTTTTCCTCCAAACATGCCTCACTTTGAGTATTTTCAATCTCAGTAAATGTACTATTATTTACACTAATTTCAGGTTCCTGATTTTGTTATTTCTTCAATCACACATCTAATCTAGTAGTCAAGTCCTTTCAACTGTATTCTCTAAATATATTCCATTTTTTTCCTTTGTACATTTTGTGCAAACAGGGAGGAGAGAGGAGGGGCAGAGGGAGAGGGAGAGAGAATCGTAAGGAAGCTAGATCTCAGGATCCTGAGGACCCCCAGGTGGGGTTCAATCTCAGGACCCCGAGATCATGACCTGAGCCAAATCAAGAGTCAGACGCTTAACCAACTGAACTACCCAGGTGCCCTCCCTTTTTTACTTTTTATTGAAACACAATCTCAGACTTGTGGAAATATTGCAAGAATGGTATATGTATCCTTTTGGATTTCACAAATATAAATATTATATATCATATTACATTATATATATAATATGCATAATTCTTTTTTCTCTACTGATTGAAAGTAAGTTGAAGACACATACCATTTTAACCCTAAATACTTCAGTGCGTTTTCTATAAAAAAAGATAGTGATACTCCTATGTCCCATTACTAGTTATGTTAATTTGGGTGATGTGTTTCCCAGGTTACTCCATTATAATGATACTATATTTCTATGTGTAATTAATAAGCATATTGAGAGGAGATACGTAAATATGTTGTTACTCCAAAAACTTGCTCCTACTAGTTTAAACATCCATTGATGATTCTTACCTGCATCGACTATTATTATGATGGTTGTTGTGGTAAAGGGAATAATGTCCTTACCTCCATGATGTTCATATAGAAATCCCTGGAACCTATGAATATGTTAGGTAACATGGCAAAGGTGAATCAAGGTTGCTAACCAGCTGACCTTAAATTAAGGAGAATTATCTGGATTATGTAAGTGGACTGAAATTAATCAGAAGGGTCCTTAAAGGCGGATGAGTGAGATAGAAGAGAGTTAGGCACCACGAGCTAGGACTGTGAAAGGTCCTGTGAGACATGTGAAAAGTAACTGACTCACTTTTGATAGCTTTGAAGATGGAGGAAGAGGGCTATGAGAAGAGAAATGGCAGCATCTGAAATCTGGAAAAGGCAAAAAAAAAAAAAAAAAAAAAAGAATTCTTTCCCAAAAGTCTTCAGAAAAACCCAACCTTCCAGACACATTGGGTTTAACTCAAAGTTACCGCTGTCAGACTTCTGACCTACAGGATTGTAAGATAGTACATTTACATTGTTTTAAGCCATCAAGTTTGTGGTAATTTATTATACTAGCAAAGAGAAAATGAATGTAGTTGCCAAATGGCAAACCTATCTTTTTCCTACCTTTATTAGTTTTCTACTGTAAGGAAGAGCTTACTTGTATTGATTAATTGATTGATTTTTGTCAGTGTGGACTCATGAGTTGTTATTTTATTCAAAAGATTATTATCCTTTATTATAATTAACTTACTTTGATGTTCAAATTGTTCCAAATTGGCCTGCAATAGTCCCTTCAAACTGTCTGTGGTGACCTTTGATAATTCCCTATCATTTTCGGAATACTTTCTTATTTATGGCACAACAAGATGTTCTAGGCTAATTTCATACTTTCTATGCCCCAGGCTTGGAATTAGCCATTTCTTTTTTTTTTTTTTTTTTAAAGATTTTATTTATTTATTTGAGAGAGAGAGAATGAGAGACAGAGAGCATGAGAGGGAGGAGGGTCAGAGGGAGAAGCAGACGCCCTGCCGAGCAGGGAGCCCGATGTGGGACTCGAGCCCGGGACTCCAGGATCATGACCTGAGCCGAAGGCAGTCGCTTAACCAACTGAGCCACCCAGGCTCCCGGAATTAGCCATTTCTTAAAGGCACCCTGGTTCCTTTTTTTTTTAGAGAGAGAGAGGAGGGGCGGAGGGAGAGAGAGAATCTTAAGTAGGCTCCACGCTCAGCATGGAGCCCCACACAGGGCTCCATAACACTGAGATCATGACCTGAGCCGAAATCAAAAGTGGGTTGCTTAACTGACTGAGCCACCCAGGTGCCCCAAGTCACCTTGGTTCCTTTTAATTGAGAATTGTATTTAGAAAGCAAGATCTCGGCACTAGGTGTCCTCATTGCTAGTAGGGTGTCTATTTCTTTGCCATCTCAGCGGACAGAGTTAGGGAGTCTCTATCTATTATCTATCATCTATCTATCTATCTATCTATCTATCTATCTATCTATCTATCTATTATCTATCTATCCATCCATCCACCCACAATCATCTATCATCTGCCTGCTATTAACACGCATTCACATGAGTTTACACTGATAATTTCAATTAATATTCAAAACCACAGGGTTTCTTCTATCCTTTTGCCTTTCTCTATTTGTGATTTACTTCTCTGTCGATGAGAAACCTGGTTTATATTCCCACAATATATTTATTTATTTTCTCAGTTCTCTAAAGCAGAGAGAGTAGTTTAGAAATTGCTAAGCCATGACTTTGTGAAGATGAAGTCTGTTAACAGTGTTACTTTCAATTCTTTGTGTCTTGAGTCTGGGCATTATAGTTCAGATACTGTCCTCAAAAGTTACTTGGATTAATTCTTCCCTCCATGCAGGTAAGTGTGGTTCTATAATTCATTTGAAATATAATTCATAGTATTTGCTCCCTTTTGTATTCCACTTTAGAATTTTATCTTATCATTGTTTATTTTATTCATTTTTTATTTTGGCATGTAAAGTATTAACATGATTCCAAAAGTCATATATACAAAATGATATATTTGGATAAGTCATTTTTACCCCCATTCTCCTATCCTTTCTTCACAATATTGCCAACTCCCTATAGGTAATAATCAATCTCTTTATGCTCTGGCTCCTCTCCTACATTTCCTTATGTATTAATGAACAAATATAGGTATAATTTTTAATTCTTTTTTAACTGAGATGTAATTCACATACCATACAAAGTATACAGTGCAATGGATTTTAGTACATTCACAGAATTTTGCAAGTCACCATTTAATTTTAGAACATTTCTTTCTCCCTTGAAAGAAATCACATACCTGTTAGCAGTAACTCCCCAAACCCTCTTCCCAGTCTTAGACCACCACAGTATCACACTATCTTAATTACTGTAGCTTTGTAGTAAGTTTTGACACTGGGATGTGTGAGTCCTCCAACTTTTCTTTCTTTTCTAAGGTTAAAGGCCTATTCTGGGTCCCTAGCATTGCCATATGAATTTTAAAATCAGGCAGTTAATTTCTGTAAAAACAAATCAGATTGTTAATTGATAATGTATAGAAATTGATTTTTGTATATTGATCTTTTATCCTTGCTGAACATGTTTATTAGTTTGAATAGTGTTTAATTATATGGTGGATTCCTTAGGATTTTCTAAATATAAGATCACGTCATATGCAAATAGAAAGGTTCTTACTTTCTCCTTTTTATTAAGGATGTCTTTTATTTTTATTTCTTGCCAAATTGCCCTGACTGGAAGCACAAGTTCAATGTTGAATAGGAGTGACAAAAGCAGACATTCTTGTCTTCTTTTTGATCTTTTGGAAAAACATTCAGACTTTCACCATTAAGTATGATATTAGCAGTGGGTTTTTATAAATGCTCTTCCCTTCTATTTATAGTTTTTTTTAAGTGTTTTTATCATGAAAGGATTTCCATTTTATCAAATGCTTCTGCAACTTTTGAGATTATTGTGTTTCTTCCCCTTGTCTATTGATACAATTTATTGAATTAATCTATTTTGGGATGTTAAACCATCTTGGCATTCCAGGCATAAGTCCTACTTGCTCATGGTATACTGCTTTTCACTGCATCCCATAAGTTGTGGTATGTTGAGTTCTTGTCATTTATCTCAAAGTATCTTTTAATTTCCATCAAATTTTCTATGTAACTGGATTAGGTTTGCTGGCCTCATAAAGTGAGTTGAGAAGTGTTTCCTGCTCTTTTTGTATATTTTGAAAGAGTTTTTGGAGAATTGATTCTTTGAATGATTTGTAGAATTCACCAGCAAAGCCATGTTGGCCTGAGCTTAGCTTTGTGGGAAATTTTAAATTACTAATTCAATATGTTAATCATTATACATCTATTTCGATTTTCTGTTTCTTCTTGAATCAGTTGCAGTAATTTATGGGGTTTAAGTTTTTATTTAAATTCCAGTCAGTTAACATACAGTATAATATTAGTTTCAGGTGCACAATATAGTGATTCAACACTTCCATACAACACCTGGTACTCATCACAGTAAGTACACTCCTTAATCCCCATCAACTATTTAACCCATCCCCCACCAACCTCCCCTCTGGTAACTATCAGTTTGTTCTCTATAGTTAAGAGTCTGTTTCTTGGTTTGCCTCTCTCTCTTTATTCCCCCCTTTGCTCATTTGTTTTGTCTCTTAAATTCCACATATGAGTGAAATCATATGGTATTTGTCTTTCTCTGATTTATTTCACTTAGCATAATACTCTCTAGCTCTATCCATGCTATTGCAAATGGCACGATTTCATTCTTTTTTATGGCTGAATAATATTCCATTCACTTTATATATATATATATATACCACTTCTTTATCCATTCATCAGTTACTGAACACTTGGGCTGTCTCCATAATTTGGCTGTTGTAGATAATGCTCCTATAAACATCACCATGCATGTAACCCTTAGAATTAGTATTTTTGTATTCTTTGGGTAAATACCTAGTAGTGCAATTGCTGGATTGTAGGGTAGTTCTATTTTTAACTTTCTGAGGCTCCTCCATACTGTTTTCCAGAATGGCTGCACCAGTTTGCAATCTACACATTAAATGCAATCCCTATAAAAATACCCACAGCATTTTTCACAGAGCTAGAACAAACAGTCCTAAAATTTATATAGAACCACAAAAGACCCCAAAGAGCCAAAGAAATCCTGAAAAAGAAAAGCAAAACTGGAGGCATCACAATTCAGTTATATTCTGTTACATTGCAAAGTGGTCAAACAGTATGGCACTGGCACAAAATAGACACACAGATCAATAGAACAGAATAGAAAACCCAGAAATGAACCCACAACTGTATGGTAAGTTTATCTTCAAGAAAGCAGGAAAGAATATCCAATGGGAAAAAGACAGTCTCTTCAAAAATGATGTTGGAAAAACTGGACAGCAACATGCAAAAGGATGAAACTGAACCACTTTCTTATATCAAACACAAAAATAAATTCAAAGTGGATAAAGACTTAAACATGATACCTGAAACCATAAAAATCCTGGAGGAGAACACAGGCAGTAACCTCTTTGACATCAGCCATAGCAACTTTTTTCTAGATGTCTCCTGAGGCAAGGAAAACAAAAGCAAAAATAAACTATTGGGACTTCATCAAAATAGAAAGCTTCTGCATAGCAAAGTAAAGAAGCAATAAAACTAAAAGGCAGCCTACTGAATGGGAGAAGATATTTGCAAATGACATACCTGATAAAGGGTTAGTATCCAAAATGTATAAAGAACTTATAAAACTCAACACCCAAAAAACAAACAATCCAATTTAAAAATGGGCAGAAGACATGAACAGACATTTCTCCAGACATACAGATGGCCAACAGACACATGAAAAGATGCTCAACATCACTCATCATCAGGGATATGCAAATCAAAACTACAATGAGGTATAATGTCATACCTGTCAGAATGGCTAAAATTAGTAACCCAAGAAACAATGGGTGTTAACAGGTATGTGAAGAAAGCACCCTTATGTACTGTTAGTGGTTTGTGTTTTGTTTTTTTTTTTAAAGAAATTTGTTAATTTCTTCCAGGTTATCTAGCTTGTTGCCATACATTTCATGATATTCCCTGTAAATATTTTTTGTTTATCTGCAAGTTCAGTAGTGATGTCCCCTCTTCTATTTCTGACTTTAATAATTTGAGTCTTTATTTTTTCTTGATTAGTCTGGCTAGTTTGTCAATGTTATTAATCTTGTTAAAGAAACATTTGTCTTATTGATTTTCTATATTGTTTTTCTTTTCTTTATTGAGTTTTTTTTCACTGAAGGATTTATTGTATCTTTTATTCCTGTGTTAGGTTTACTTTTATTTTTTTGTTTGTTTGTTTCTTAAGGTAGAAGATTGATTGTTGGTTTAAGATATTTCTTCCTTTTTAAATATAAGTAGCAGTTATAAATTTCCCTCTAAGCATTTTTTTTTACCATAAGTTTTGGTATGGTGAATTTTTGTGCACATTTATTTCAAAGTATTTTCTAATTTCCATCATGATTTTTTTTCTTTGATAGTTATTATATAGTGTGTTGCTTAATTTCCTATATACTTATTAATTTCTCAAATTTTCTTCTGTTATTTACTTTTAATTTAATTCTACTGTTGTCAGAGAACATTCTTTATATAATTTCAAGCCTCTTAAATGAACTGAGGCTTGTTTTATGGCCTAGAACATGATCTATCTTGGAGAATGTCCCTTGTGCCCTTGAGAAGACTATGAATTCTACTGATTTGTGGGAGTGTCCTGCAGATGTCTATTAGGTCTATTTGGTTTACACTGTGACCAAGTCCTCAAACAGCACTGTTGATGTTTGGCCTAGCTGTTTTCAATACTATTGTGACTTATCATTTCTCTTCTCATTTCTCTCAGTTTCTGCTTCATATGCATTTGGTGCCTTGTTATTGGGTACATATACATTTAAAGTTATTATAAAATTACTTATGGATTTACCTTTTATCATAATAAACTATCCATCTTTATTTCTAGTAATATCTTTCTTTTGTTGTAAAGTCTATTTTTTCTGATATGAGTGTAGCCACTCAGATCTCTTATGGTTGTTGTTTGCTTAGAGTACCTTTTTCCATCTTTTCCATTTAGTCTTTTGTATTTTTGAACGTACAGTTTGTCTCCTATCGAGAAAAGTTTTGTTTTGTTTGTTTGTTAAATAGAATTTATTTCTATTTAAAAATGTTCAAGAGACTTTTAAAAAGACCCAAAGTACCAAATATGTCCAGGTTTAAAAAAAGATTATACTGAGGCAGTGTCTCTTGGATTCTCCATTGATAAAGCCTCAATTTGACCCTGGTTAATTATACACCCCAATAATTTTTCTTGTAGGGTTGTGGTGATTGGCTCTTCTGAGAGATCACATAGTTGGCTATTATTGTTTGTTTATTTGTTTTTATAGCCTGACAATCTCTTCCTTTTGATTTGATTATTTAGTTCATTTGCAGTTAGTAATATTATTGATACAGTTGGCTTTACATCTACCATTTTATCCTTTCTGAATTGATAGAGAGATACACATATGTATTTTTGTATTTAACCTTCTTCTTCATAAAGTTAACATATTCTGGTTACTTCCTTTTTCAATTAACAACGTGTATTCTGTATATTTTAAATTTGACTGCTTTTCATGACTTTCTTCACTATTTCACTGATCCATATACCACTATTATGTCTTAATGTGTGTTGCTCTAGTACAACAGTACTGTCTTAATTGGTCTACCAAGCAGCCAAAGTGATATATTTTAAATTTAATCTTTCTATCATGTTCAGAAGAAGATAGAAATCCTTTCCCATAATTTTTCTAGTCCCACATGACTGTGTAGGTGTGCCTTGTATCACTCTAACCTACTCCATGTCACTTAACCTAGCTGGGTTGTTGTTGTTGTTGTTGTTGTTTTTACCTTGAATAGAATAAACACAGTATCCTTATAATTTCTTTACCCAATACCTGGAATATTCTAACCCTAGACCTTCTCATGGATTACCCCTAACTTCATTTGGGTCCAACCTCCTCAAAGAACTTTTCCCTGATCCCATCATACTCCTATAACCAGATCAGTAATACTGGCTTTAAAATTTTTTCTTAATAGCACTTATCAAAATTTTACACAATTTTATTGTCATTACCTCCCATCTAAAGTAAAGTCCTGTAGGAGGAGCAAGATGGTGGAGGAGTAGGAGACCTAAATTTCGTCTGGTCCCAGGAATTCAGCTAGATAGGGATCAAACCATTCTGAACACCTACGAACTCAACAGGAGATCGAAGAAAAGAATAGCAACAACTCTCTGAACAGAAAAGCGACCACTTTCTGGAAGCAGGGACCCAACAAGCGGCAGATCTGGGGAGACTCCCCTTCCTCCTCTGGGAGGAGTGGCACGGGAGCTCACCACAGGAATCAGCTGGGTTTGGAGACTCTAAATGGGGTCTTGTGCCAGAGATAGAAACTCTCCATCACAGGCTGGGTGAGCACAGAGTGCGGCTCGAGACCGGGGAAATGGGAGTGATTGACTGCATTTCTCTGGGGATGCACTGAGGAGTGGGGCCCCGAGTTCTTGGTTCTCTGGGGTGGAGAATAGGAGGCCACCATTTTCAGTCTCGTCCTCCAAAGCTTGTATGGAAAGCTTGCAGGGAACAAAAGCTCCCGAGAGCAAACCCGAGCAGATTACTTAGCCCAGACTGGGCAAGGGTGGGGCAGTTCCGCCTCCGGCAAAGACATTTGGGAACCACGGCAACAGGCCCCTCCCCAGAAGATCAGCAAGAACAGCCAGCCAAGACCAAATTTACCCATCAATGAGAATGGTATAACTCCAGCACTAGGGGAATACAGCAAATAGAATTCATGGCTTTTTCCCCCTGATTCTTTAGTCTTTCAAAGTTAAATTTTTTTAATTTTCTTTTTTTAAAAATTTTTCTTTTTCCCTTATTCAACCAACATCTTATCAATTGCTTTTTTAAAAATCCTTTTTATTTTTCATTTTTAGAGTCATATTCTATCCCTTCATAGTAGTTAACCTTATTTTGGTATATATATAAATTGTTCTCTCTTTAAAATTTTGGGATACAGTTTCTTCTAACAGACCAAAATATACCCTAAATCTCTAGTGTATGGCTTTGTTCTAGTCTCTTGCCTGATCACATTCTCTCCTTTTTTTTTTTTTAATTTCTCTTCTTTCTTTTTTTCAACCAACTTCTTATCTTATCAATTCCTTTTATAAAATCTTTTATAATTTTCATCTTGACAGTCATATTCCATCCCTTCATTGTATTTACTCTTATTTTTGTACATATATAAGCTTATCTTTCTTTAAAATTTTGGGAGGCACTTTCTTCTAACAGACCAAAATACACCCAAAATCTAGTGTGGCACTGATCTATTCACCAGCCTGATCATATTTGATCATATTCTTTTTTTTTCTTTTTTCTTTCTTTCCCTTTCTTTTCCCCCTGTTTCATGTCTATTCTGATTTGTTTGGTGTGTATTTTTCTGGGGTCGTTGTTACCCTGTTAGTATTTTGTTCTCTCATTCATCTATTCTCCTCTGGACAAAATGACAAGATGGAAAAATTCACCTCAACAAAAACAACAAGAGGCAGTACTGACTGCCAGGAACCTAATCAATACAGACATTAGTAAGATGTCCGAACTAGAGTTCAGAATGACAATTTTAAAGATAGTAGCTGGGCTTGAAAAAAACATGGAAGATATTTAAAACAACTAAAATTTAACCAAGATGAAATCAAAAAGACTATTAATGAGGTGCAATAAAAAATGGAGGCTCTAACTGCTAGGACAAATGAAGAGGAAGAGAGAATTAGTGATATAGAAGAACAAATGATGGAAAATAAAGCAGCTGAGAAAAAGAGAGATAAACAACTACTGGATCACAAGGGCAGAATTCGAGAGATAAGCGATACCATAAGACGAAACAACATTAGAATAATTGGGATCCCAGAAGAAGAAGAGAGAGAGACAGGGGCAGAAGGTATATTGGAGGAAATTACAGCAGAGAACTTCCCTAATTTGGGGAAGGAAACAGGCATCAAAATCCAGGAGGCACAGAGAACCCCTCTCGAAATCAATAAAAATAGGTCAACACCCCGACATTTAATAGTAAAACTTACGAGTCTCAGAGACAAAGAGAAAACCCTGAAAGCAGCTCAGGAGAAGAGACATGTAATCTACAATGGTAGAAACATTAGATTGGCAACAGACCTATTCACAGAGACCTGGCAGGCCAGAAAGGACTGGCAGGATATATTCAGAGCACTAAATGAGAAAAACATGCAGCCAAGAATACCATATCCAGCTAGGCTGTCACTAACAATAGAAGGAGAGATCAAAAGCTTCCAGGACAAACAAAAATTAAAGGAATTTGCGAACACAAAACCAGCCCTACAAGGAATATTGAAAGGAGTCCTCTAAGCAAAGAGAGAGCCTAAAAGCAACATAGACCAGAAAGGAACACAGACAATATACAGTAACAGTCACCTTACAGGCAATACAATGGCACTAAATTCATAGCTTTCAATAGTTACCCTGAATGTAAATGGGCTAAATGCCCCAATCAAAAGACACAGGTTATCAGATTGGATAAAAAAACAAGACCTATAGATATGCTGTCTGCAAGAGACTCATTTTAGACCCAAAGACACCCCCAGATGGAAAGTGAGGGGGTGGAAAACCATTTACCATGCTAATGGACACCAAAAGAAAGCTGGGGTGGCAATTCTTATATCAGACAAATTAGATTTTAAACCAAAGACTATAATAAGAGATGAGGAAGGACACTATATCCTACTTAAAGGGTCAATCCAACAAGAAGATCTAACAATTGTAAATATCTATGCTCCTAACATGGGAGCAGCCAATTATGTAAGGCAGTTAACAACAAAAGCAAAGAAACACCTCCACAACAATACAGTAATGGGGGGACTTTAACACCCCCCTCACTGAACTTGACAGATCATCTAAGCAAAAGATCAACAAGGAAATAAAGACTTTAAATGACACACTGGACTAAATAGACTCCACAGAACATTCCAACCCAAAGAAACAGAATACACATTCTTCTCTAGTGCCCATGGAACATTCTCCAGAATCGATCACATCTTAGGTCACAAATCAGATCTCAACTGGTACCGAAAGATTGGGATCATTCCCTGCATATTTTCAGACCACAGTGCTTTGAAACTAGAACTCAATCACAAGAGGAAAGATGGAAAGAACTGAAATACTTGGAGGCTAAAGAGCATCCTACTAATGAATGAATGGGTCAGCCAGGAAATTAAAGAAGAATTCAAAATATTCATGGAAACCAATGAAAGCGAAAACACAACTGTTGAAAATCTTTGGGATGCAGCAAAGGCAGTCCTAAGAGGAAAGTATATAGCAATACAAGCCTTTCTTAAGAAACAAGAAAGTCTCAAATACACAACCTAACCCTACACCTAAAGGAGCTGGAGAGAGAACAGCAAATAAAGCCTTAACCCAGCAGGAGAAGAGAAATAATAAAGATCAGAGCAGAAATCAATGAAATAGAAACCAAAAACACAGTAGAGCAGATCAACAAAACTAGGAGCTGGTTCTTTGAAAGAATTAACAAGATTGATAAACCCCTGGCCAGACTTATCAAAAAGAGAAGAGAAATGATCCAAATAAACAAAATCATGAATGAAAAAGGAGAGATGACAACCAACACCAAAGAAATACAAACAATTATAAGAACATATTATGAGCAACTCTATGCCAGCAAATTAGATAATCTGGAAGAAATGGATGCATTCCTAGAGGTGTATCAACTCCCAAAACTGAATCAGGAAGAAATAGAAAACCTGAACAGACCTCTAACCACTAAGGAAATTGAAGTAGTCATCAAAAATCTCCCAACAAACAAAAGCCCAGGGCCAGATGGCTTCCCAGGGGAATCTACCAAACATTTCAAGAAGAATTAATACCTATTCTTCTGAAACTGTTCCAAAAAATAGAAATGGAAGGAAAACTTCCAAACTCGTTTTATGAGGCCAGCATTACCTTGATCCCCAAACCAGACAAAGACCCCATCAAAAAGGAGAATGACAGACCAATATCCTTGATGAACATGGATGCAAAAATTCTCACCAAAATACTAGCCAATAGGATCCAACAGTACATTGAAAGGATTATTCACCATGACCAAGTGGGATTTATCCCTGGGCTGCAAGGTTGGTTCAACATCCTCAAATCAAACAATGTGATACAATACATTAATAAAAGAAAGAACAAGACCCATATGATCCTCTCAATAGATGCAGAAAAAGCATTTGTCAAAGTACAGAATCCTTTCTTAATCAAAACTCTTCAGAATATAGGGATAGAGGGTACATACCTCAGTATCATAAAAGCCATCTATGAAAAACCCACAGTGAATATCATTCTCAATGGGGAAAAACAGAGCTTTCTCCCTAAGGTCAGGAACACGGCACGGATGTTCACTATCACCACTGCTATTCAACACAGTATTAGAAGTCCTAGCCACAGCAATCAGACGACAAAAAAATGAAAGGCATCCGAAAAGGCAAAGAAGAAGTCAAACTCTCACTGTTTGCAGATGATATGATACTTTATGTAGAAAACCCAAAAGACTCCGCCCCAAAACTGCTAGAACTCATACAGGAATTCAGTAAAGTGGCAGGATATAAAAGCAATGCACAGAAATCAGTAGCAGTCCTATATACCACCACAAAGACAGAAGAAAGAAATTAAGGAGTCTATCCCTTTTACAATTGCACCCCAAACCATAAGATACCTAGGAATAAATCCAACCAAAGAGGCAAAGAATCTGTACTCAGAAAACTATAAAATACTCATGAAAGAAATTGAGGAAGACACAAAGAAATGGAAAAAATGTTCCATGCTCATGGATTGGAAGAACAAATATTGTGAAGATGTCAATGTTACATAGAGCAATCTACACATTCAATGCAATCCCCATCACAATACCATCCACTATTTTCAAAGAAATGGAACAAATAATCCTCAAATTTGTATGGAATCAGAAAAGACCCCAAATAGCCAGAGAACTGTTGAAAAAGAAAAGCAAAGCTGGCGGCATAACAATTCCAGACTTCAAGCTCTATTACAAAGCTGTCATCATTAAGACAGTATGGTACTGGCACAAAAACAGACACATAGATCAATGGAACAGAAGAGAGAGCCCAGAAATGGATCCTCAACTTTATGGTGAACTAATCTTCGACAAAGCAGGAAAGAATGTCCAATGGAAAAAAGACAGTCTCTTCAACAAATGGTGTTGGGAAAATTGGACAGCCACATGCAGAAGAATGAAACTGGACCATCTCCTTACAGCAATCACAAAAATAGACTCGAAATGGTTGAAAGACCTAAATGTGAGACAGGAGTCCATCAAAATCCTAAAGGAGAAAACAGGCAGCAACCTCTTCGACCTCAGCCACAGCACCTTCTTCCTAGAAACATCGCCAAAGGCAAGGGAAGCAAGGGCAAAAATGAACTATTGGGACTTCATCAAGATAAAAAGCTTTTCACAGCACAAGAAACAATCAACAAAACCAAAAGACAGCCAACATAATGGGAGCAGATATTTGCAAATGACATATCAGATAAAGGGCTAGTATCCAAAATCTATAAAGAACTTCTTAAAGTCAACACCCAAAGAACAAATGATCCAATCAAGAAATGGGCAGAAGACATGAACAGACAGTTTTCCAAAGAAGACTTCCAAATGGCTAACAGACACATGAAAAAGTGCTCAACATCGCTCGGCCTCAGGGAAATCCAAATCAAAACATCAATGAGATACCACCTCAGACCAGTCAGAATGGCTAAAATTAACAAGTCAGGAAACAACAGATGTTGGCGGGGATGCGGAGAAAGTGAGCCCTCCTACACTGTTGGTGGGAATGCAAGCTGGTGCAGCCACTCTGGAAAACAGTATGGAGGTTCTTCAAAAAGTTGAAAATAGAGCTACCATATGATCCAGCAATTGCACTATTGGGTATTTACCCCAAAGATACAAATGTAGGGATCTGAAGTGGTACGTGCACCCCAATGTTTATAGCAGCAATGTCCACAATAGCCAAACTGTGGAAAGAGCCAAGATGTCCATCGACAGATAAATGGATAAAGAAGAGGTGGTATATATATACAATGGAGGATTATGCAGCCATCAAAAGGAATGAAATCTTGCCATTTACACCAATATGGATGCAACTGGAGAGTGTTATGCTGAGAGAAATAAGTCAATCAGAGAAAGACATGTATCATACGACCTCACTGATATGAGGAATTCTTAATCTCAGGAAACAAACTGAGGCTTGCTGGAGTGGTGGGGGTTGGGAGGGATGGGGCAACTTGGTGATAGACATTGGGGAGGGTATGTGCTATGGTGAGTGCTGTGAATTGTGCAAGACTATTGAATCACAGATCTGTACCTCTGAAACAAATAATACATAATATGTTAAAAAAAAAAAAGAGGAAGAAGAAGATAGCAGGAGGGGAAGAATGAAGGAGGGGAATTGGAGGGGGACATGAACCATGAGATATGATAGACTCTGAAAAACAAACTGAGGCTCTAGAGGGGAGGGGGCGTGGGAGGATGGGTTAGCTTGGTGATGAGTATTAAAGAGGGCAACTTCTGCATGGAGCACTGGGTGTTATATGCAAATAATGAATCATGGAACACTACATCAAAAACTAATGATGTAATGTGTGGTGATTAACATAACATAATAAAAATAAATTAATTAATTAAAAAAACCATAACATAATAAAATAAAATTAAAAAATAAAAAGAAAGTAAAGTCCTGTAGATTAGGGCTTTCTTTTTTTTTTGCTGCTGTATATCCTGAGTCTAAAAGGTGCCTGGCATAAAGAATAGGTAATCAATATGCTTTTTTTTGATGAACATGTGAATAAATTATATATATATATGAAAAAAAAATATATATATATATGAAAATTAAAACTGGCTTCACCAAGGGTTGTTCATACAGAAAATCAAGAGTGTACTATATCTATATATATGCACTTCTTATGTACCAAGGAGCTAAAGAGAATCACAATAAGCTGAATAAGCAATTAATTTTTTATCTAAAAAAATTCAGTATTCCTAATTACTAATTAAATGTGAATTTAATTTTGATTATGGACAAATAAAACAATTTAATTTGATACTAGACATAGTTCTCCGTCTATTTTCTTCACTTGTATTGCCATCTTAATATTTTTATTTTTAAATATTTTTAAAATATTAAATAAATGTTAAAAATATTAAATATATTAAAATAAAAATATTTATTTTATTTTATTGTAACCATTATTATTAATAAAATTAAAAATGTTTTTATTTTAACCCTCCCTGTTAAAATAAGGAAAGGAATGACTTGATGAGATATGTTGTTTTGGCTTTGGCTGGCAAGGTATGTATTGAATACACATGATCAAAAGAATTCAGAACTTCTTGTGACGTATGTGATTTTTTTGGCAAGGTGCTATAGAAGAGGATCTTAGAAAGATGTAGATGACCTATTTTTTTTATTATACTTTTTTCCTAGAACTATCTCTTTGGAAAATATAAAGAAGCTTTCTCTCATAGGAAGAGCATTTTTATATATTTCTAGCATAGCTGTATAATTGTTCTGCATTAAATTTTTACCCCATCCCTGTGGTAGACAAAGATGCACAGGTTATAAGGTGATTAATTGTTGACTTGGCATGTTGATTGGGAGAAATCATTTTACCTTTGCAAAATTAATTACAAAAATTGTTCTGATTAATTCATCAGATATTTCCGTTTAGAATTTTCAGGAGTCTCTCAACAAGGAATTGTGTTTCAAAGATGAAGCTACATGAATGGTATTATAAAGCCTGAAATTATTGGCAAAGAAAGGGAATGCAGCACTACAATGAAACGACTATATTCAAATATGTGTCCTATGTTACTTTATCTTTATACCTGCAGTTTAAAGCTTGCTAATTCTTGGTTTTCTACTTTGGAAACCAAGTTGGCTGGGGGAATTTTTTTCTGGCCAGGAACAGTCTATATTTAAGCTTTTTTCAGAAGGCTCACAAGAAATTAAAAAAGAGGAGGAAGGTATAAACTTGCCAATAAATTAGAATGGGAAAGATGGAGAATGAGGAGGAAACAGTATGGTAAAATTGACCACATGCATGCTCTTATACTGGGAAATATAACTATAATTTAATGTAAATGTAACTTCTTTCTTTTTATATAACTTTTTCATATATTTATAAATATAAATTTCTTATTTATTTTCCTTTTTAAAGGATTTTTTTTTCCTTTTCTGAATTAGGACAAGTATTTTGCCTAAGGAAAAAATATGAAATAAAATTGTTCTTTATTCATATACTTTAACTTTTCTTTACTTTCTCCTCCCCTTTTAGGCCTCTCTGTCTTGAGTGGCTTCTTACTCTCTTTGCCACGTCATTAATCAAAACTTGCTCTCAGGAAAGGAGTTGACAAATACATTCACACTAAGGGAAGAATAATAAATAGTATCCTAACAATTGTTACCCATTTCCAGACATTATCATCAATCTTGATAATTTTTATCACTCATGCTGGCTGTGTCATCAAAATCCTTTTCAATTGAATGCACCAGGCAAAATGTATCAGTTGCTCATAGTGTTAAGGAGAAAACCTATTTCCTAATCTTGCACTAAAATACAATTAAATTCTAAAACTAGATGACATCTTTTTCTTGAGGTATTTTGAATTTTTATTGAGGAAAAAAGGCTTCATCTCTTATAGATGATTATCATGTGATAATATTGCAGTATGGCAGCAAAGATGAATTCTGAGATGCTGTATTAGTAGAAAATCTAAAGGGATATGGGATTTTCTTAGTGTAAATTCATACCTTTTGGATTACAACTGGCTGGATGTCTCTGAAGTCTACTGCATTAGGAATGATTATTACTCTCATCCAACAGGTGTTAAAGGTAAAAGAGGGACAACATTGTATGTGACTATTGGGATATAGAATGCTCTCCTTGATGTTACTCTGAATTTAGCTATAATTTGTCAGGTGGAAGTAGCTCATCATGTGAGAAACACAAGCATTAATGACCTGGATTTAGTAGGTTTGAGTCAGACAACACCATTATGCCAACACCATTTGGGGTCCTCAGAAACTGGTGAGACTATTCTTTATTTCAAAAAATAGAGAAGAGTTACAAAACATGATTTCCTAGGAATATAATATAAATAAGACAGACATGGACGCTGGTCTTGCAGAGCTTAAATTATGGAGGTTGATTTAGACAAGTAGGAAGGCATTTCTAATAGTGTGGTAAGTGCTGTGATGAGAGAAAAAAGGTATTCAGGGTGCACATGGGAAGGAATGCTAATCTAAATATCCATTGTGCCATTCAGGATATGCACTAGAAAGATATAGAAACAGTGGATGAATCAGTAAGTCATTTTTCAAGAGAAACATTTTGAAAAGCATCCTTAATTACTTGTATATTTGATACCACTTCTATTAAATAGCTGATTGTCAGAATCCTTGAAGCATTTGCCCTGTTTTCTAAGGATGTTTCTCTCCATCAACTGCCACCATCATATATATAACTCATTGATATAATAAAAAGGACATATTTCCTGCTCCATTTTTGGTTCTCATTGGGTTCAACTCAAGGATTCTAAATGCAAGGCAGGAAAGCAGCTCTTAAAACAGTGAAAAGCAAGCTATACCAAACCTAGCCCTGTATAGCACAAAAAGTCCTTGAGTAAACTTGTCAGGTTAGGCCTTGGTTGTAAAAGAAGGGAAGTCAAACAGATATGGAAAGACAGCCCCTTTGCAGCTAGATAGACCTGGTGACAAGTCCCAGTTATGCCCTGAGACTCAGTTTCTTTATCTGAAGAAAGGTAATAACATTCATCTTGCAGGATTTAGACAATAAGGGCCAAGAACCTGGTACATAGTGAATGCTCAATAAATAGTGGTTTACTCCTTGGTTGTAAATAAGTAGTGATAGTTTCTGAGGCATAGGACTAATTATCAGTATCTTATATTTGTATAGTATTTGGCAGTTAATAAATAAGTAATCATTTATTGACTTTCTAATATAGGTCAGGCTTTGTAGTTATTTTGTTCACATTTATTTTCTTACATACTCTTCAAATATCCACTGGGAGATAAATACTAATCTCTTGATTTTAAAATAAAGAATAAATGAAATTCCACTTGAGGAAGAAGAGAGAATCTGTGTGGTCCCATGAGGTCTCTCTTCTTCCTCAAGTGGAATTTCCATATATATATAGATATAATTTTTCTGGTGATATTCCCTCTGCCTGAATTCTACCATTCTATTGGCTCAACTTTTAACTCTTTTTCAAGCATCAGGTTAAAGCCTTGCCTGAACTCTAGAATCAGATGTTATCTCACTCATTTTTTTTACATTATGGCTTTTAACATTACTTTTTAATGGCTTTTAATATTCATCAATATCCTCATAACCTCCTGAAGCACTTAGCACAGAACTAGGAACAAATGAAGTCACTATATTTTTTATTATTCTTATTCTAAATATTATAAGTCAACTAATCTCATTGGGCTTCTGTGGAATACTTGAGTATTACATAAGGGACATGAAGATATTTAACCGAAATACATAGACTATAATCGAGGCTTAATAATTATTAATTATCTTTTCCTTACTTCATAATCCAAGGAGAACCTAGTCCAGGATTATTGGACAAAAAAATAAAGTGGAATTTGGATAATGAGTATAATCTAGAGAGTTCAGTCCCTAAAGTTAATTGGTGAAGAAAGCTTTCACAAATATTTAGCCTATATTTAGTAAGCAATTGATTAGCCTTCTGCTTTATTTCTTATGTCTTAAAATAGCTTAGCATAAAACATCTGGCCTAATAAGCAGGGCTGTGGAAAAAATCCAAAGAACTAATTTTATTTCACTAGCGCTCCTGATGGTTTTCAAGAAGGTTCAGGGAAGACAATGTGTAGAGAATGTTGTATTGGGATTGTTTCACAGTTGAAATGGAGACTCTGAAGTTTTTATTGTTATATTTCAACTCAAACATCCCTCAAAAGCATCAAAAAGCCAGAATGTTCTACAGTAAGCTGATAGCTAGCACTCTAACACACATGTTCACATGCACACATATACATGGTGTTAGGTCTCAGTTGCTGACAGTGTCTCATTATTCTCTGAGATAGTGTCACAGAATTCATATGTAGAACCTAATGTTCTCCTGTGCACCACACATCTAAAAGCATTAATGAATTCTGCCATGTAAGGAAGCTTGTTCTCCAAGGAACAAATAACTTAATAATAATATTTATTATAATATTAATAATATGTAATATAATAATAATAGCTGTAGTTTATTGGCTGATTTCTATGTTCCATCAGAATATAAAATTCTCATGAATGCCATCTTATAGCTAAGGAAACCAAGATTGAGAAAGGTTTACATAAACTGCTCAGAATTACATAGCAACTGAGTAAACATGAATTCAAATATATACTGCCTGAATCCAGAGCCAGATCTCTTACCTTCTCCATTTATAGCAGGAAGAAAGCTAGGCTGTTCCTTGGGGAGTTTCAGTGATTAGTGGTCAAGAGTTGACTAATTGTTTTCTCCTTTGAGATTTTTTTTTATTATGTTATGTTAATCACCATACATTACATCATTAGTTTTTGATGTAGTGTTCCATGATTCATTGTTTGCGCATAAGACCCAGTGCTCCATGCAGAACGTGCCCTCCTTAATACCCACCACCAGGCCAACCCATCCCCCCACCCCCCTCCCCTCTAGAACCCTCAGTTTGTTTCTCAGAGTCCATAGTCTCTCATGGTTCATCTCCCCCTCCGATTCTCCCCCTTCATTCTTCCCCTCCTGCTATTTTCTTCTTCTTCTTCTTTTTTTTTTTTTTT